>NW_015386459.1:251083-314833 GCF_001527695.2 Protobothrops mucrosquamatus
GGGGGTCGCCAGCTGACGGGCGCAGGAGTTCGGCACTGCAGCGGCCTCCGCTTCGCCCTCCGCACCGGCCAAAGCGTTGCCTGACGTTCCGGCTGACGGGCGCAGGTCCGGGGGTCACCAGCTGATGGGCGCAGGAGGTAGGCGCTGCCGCGGGCTCCCAGCCGCTTGCTTCTTCGCCTGGAGCAGTTGCAAGGGCTTGCATGGTCCCCAAGGGCCGCTGACGCGCTCCCCGCTGCCGCCGACCATGCAAGCCCTTGCAACTGCTCCAGGCGAAGAAGCAAGCGGCTGGGAGGCCGCGGCGGCACCTACCTCCTGCGCCCATCAGCTGGCAACCTCCGGACCTGCGCCCGTCGGCCGGAACGTCAGGCAACGCTTTGGCCGGTGCGGAGGGCGAAGCGGAGGCCACTGCAGCGCCGAACTCCTGCGCCCATCAGCTGGCGACCCCCGGACCTGCGCCCGTCAGCTGGGAGGTCTGGAGACGGAGCAGACTGGCGTGGAGGGCGATGGGGAAGCGGTGGCTCGGTGGGCGGGGTCCTGCCTGCGCGCGAATGTCAGGCCCACCCGCCCCATCTGTAAAAGAAAAGTCTTCCGCCCAAGCATAACACAGAGGCTTGAGACACGGAGGCGCGGGATGCGGAGCGGCGCGGTGGGAGGCGGCAGGACGGGGGGAGGGGTTACCTGCATCCTGCCAGCCGAACTCTGGAAGCCTGCCTGAATACCCGTATTTTCCGGCGTATAAGACGACTGGGCGTATAAGACGACCCCCAACTTTTGAGAAGATTTTCAGGGTTTAGAAAGTCGTCTTATACGCCGGAAAATACGGTAAACCTTTTCCTCAAAGAACTGGAGATAATAGTTAACTATCTATTTTACTTTTTTGCTTTGTGTCAGAGATTTGGAATGTTCCATTTCTTGTTGGATTTTAAAGGAATCACACATGCTTTGCAAAGTTAAAAAAGGTGATTATTTTTTTACAGAAAGGAAAAAAAATACACGTAAGCAACATGTACATAGAGCAACACATCAACATTTAGAGAAATATAGTAGTTGTATTTTGAACAGGCCTTATTTGATATAGAGGTATCTTAATTAGACAACTAATTGTCTAGCTTGCTGGGTTCTTTCCTTATAATGTTCACTTGAAAAAAGCAATCTATCCATTCCCTTTTTTTGGGGGGCTAGATCTAACAGCTAGCAGATCACTCGTCCAATGGAATGAGGAAAAAGAAACTTCAAACTTATTATTATTTAGCTTTGGATGTATCCCTGTTCTTAAAGACAAGATGGAAAATATATGACCATCTAGTCTAGGCCTAAGAAGACTTATTCTCAACGTCATTGTTGGAGAGGTTAGATGTTAGATAAAATCTGGAGATGTTCCTTGTGGTTCCCTCCAACCTCTACCTATTGGGAAGGTTTTTTGTTTCTTTGCAATTTGCAACAGTTAACAGGGAGGAAATTGCTTGAATTATGATTCCTTTGTTTCTTTTGGCCAGCTGGAAGACTGCATCCATTGGGTATCAGGGCTATGAAGCTGTTCAGATCTGATTCCCAAAAAGATGCTTTACATAACATATAATCTATGTTCCAAATGGTATACAGCAATTTTACTGTTTGTTTAAAACTACATAATTGAGATAAAAGTGAAGATGTTAATAGTTTATTTTCTTAGTAATATGAACACTTTCTACAGAAATGTTACCTGAAAAGTGATAGGAAACAGCCAATGGTGGGTGGCAAAAAATAAGATAATTAATCAAAGTTATTGTTCATCTGAATGTTTTAAATCAGGGTCAGGCCATTTTCTCTTATATGGATGAAAACTATTTTTCACGAAAGTAGAAAGGCTAATGATATTAAATCCTTCTCAGGAAAAGATTCCATATTACATCTTATGAGGTTGAACAATGTAAGCTAGAGTCTTGTTCAATTAATTTGAGTTATTTCCTAGTAAATACATATTCAGTATTAAGCACTATCAAGTTCAATGGGACTTACTTCCAGATGAGAGGGTATAAGACAGCATTATAGAAGAGTTCTCATTCATTTCACTTTTATTGCATAAGTTTTAATAGTTTGGAGGAAGTTCAAAGTGAAAAACAATTTCTATGGTTTTCATAAAACAAGAGTAAAATGTACTGGTATTAAAGCTGGGTGTGTTTTTAAGCACATTTTAAAGATTTGATATTTTTTCTGAGATATTGTTCAAATCAGTAGGAAGAAGAATAGAAACTATTGAAAAAGTGTTATAGCATAGGATAAGTGAAAACAAAAATAATAATTAATTTTTTATCTCTGGCTGGCATTCACATACAAAATAATTACAGATGTGTTTCTATTATTTTAACTTCATTTTTACAGGGACCACGTAGTTATTGGCAAGCTTATTTGGTATATGTAATTTAAGAAAAGTGTATACAATGAATTTTATTTGGCTCCCATCAATATCTATAGATTTGATATCACAATTGTGGGTACATAGGTTTCAGCTTCCATTTACTTCTGCATTCACTTGTATAACATAACCTCATAAATATTGTACAGCAAAATAGTAGTATAATCATATTTTCATTGAGCTTTAAGGCTAGCTTCCTAGTTTCTCAGTAAGAGATCTATATGACATTATAAAAAAACAACAACTATGCATTAATAGAAGATGAATAGTCATGTAATATCAAAACTAAATGAACACCTGAAAGTCATTTTATTATAATTATTTGATTCCATAATTTGTGCTGGGTGTGAAATAGTTTAAATTCTGGTGTTAAAATTAACGAAACAAAAATCAATGTATTTTTAGGTTATAGTGGGAAGTCTCAATTTTTCTTTTCTGTACAAAATATTATTTTAAAAAATTCTTAACATCTAAATAATTAATTATTTAATATGTTTTGTGTATTTCAGTGTCATTTCCTAGTATTAATCCAGTATAAGTCATTTATCTTTGTTAAATTGAAATTCTTGATGATTTTTTATTCTGCCAGTAAGAGTTTTACATTTATTAAGTACTACACACCGTCCTTCTGCTTATAAGGTCAGATACATTGATAATCTATGGCCCTAGGATACAACAATGCTTAGAATTAAGAATAGTCTGTACACATTAAAAAAAATACTGTCAGATATGAAGCCAGTGAAAGTGTTCCTATACAATGAAAAAAAAATTAACCAGCAGATTCACTTAGGAAAAATCTGAAAAAGAAAAATTTGGAAGAAGCAGATTAAAAGAGTATAGAATTTTAGAATAAAATACAAGAAGCTTCTTTTTTTTTGTATGTTAAATATTTTAGAATGCATCTTCTTTATATTCAATAGGAATTGTGCACCCAACTGTCTTTGAAACCAGTTACATCCTGTCAGATCTAGTGAAATGGACAGATATAATCAGGGTCAGTCAGTCTAACAAATAGACCTGGCCCTATATATTCTAGGTCTTTATAGATGTAGAGAGTAAGGAAGATGACTTTGACAGAAATTTGCAGGAAACAAAAGCAGACAAAACTTTGTATTAAATCCAGAATTATGAGATAATATTTGCAAGCAGCTCAAGCAGATGTCTTCTCAATTCATTCAACTATAAGAAGGGTGAAGAGATACAGAACAAATAATATCTTGCTATTGGAGTCAATAACAATAAGAGTTCCTATGAAGTTGATTTTCTGGTCTACCTACTGAAGATCACCAGCAGCTTAACTGGAATCTGAAAAATAATGAAAGCCTACACAGCTTGCAATGCAGAAAGCCTAGCACAGCTTGCAAATACATGAGTATTCAGATGTATGCCAAAACATACTCATACTGCTGGTTCTGGACCAACCGCATCTTTTAATTGCTTTTCAAGTGCAACCCCAGGTAGAATGCATTGCAATAGTCCAACTGGAAAGTGAACAAGAATAGAATGACAAAGTAGAGCTGCCCATTTCAGGAAGGAATAGTATGAATAGTATGAAGTTGTGCAAAAGTCCTGGGCTCCTCATTGAGCAGGAACTGCAAATTCAGGTTTCCATGCCTGGGTGAATGGCACTCCAGAAGTTCAAAAATAAAACTGGGGAGCTTAAAAGCTAAAGCCTTAGGTTGAGTCAAAGTCTGTTCTTCCTTATCCAAACTCCACATTCTCCTGGCACAAGGAAAAAAAAAACCCTTGAGAGCATTGCTTGAGAAAACCTATTTCATTGGAGAAAGGAGACAAAATGGAACTGTTTCTTGCTCCGTTCTTATTTAACTTTTATATTAATGATATTGTAGTGATCATAAAGTCACAAAATTCTTCACCTCACTAGATAGATGGAATATTTCAATGTTAATGTATGCTAATGATATTCCAAGGTTGGCCTTAGAAAATTATCAGCCAAACTAGTTGATTATTATGAAAGAGAAAACTAAGGATATAAGATAGTAAAACAAAAGAAAGCATATTTGGCAGAAATAATACTAAATAGTAAATTATTTAGTAAGCAATTACTAAAATACTAATAATATTCAAGGCTGACTTAGCCTTCCATCCTTCCTAGATTGGTAAAATTGTTGGGACAATATGCAAATAATGACTACATTGAAAAGCACTCAGAGAGTGCTGGAAATCACTATGGGTGCTATATAATCCTAAATGTTATTACTGTAATTCTAAAATATTAAAGTATATGTTTTTAGTAACACTAATTAATATCCAACAAATAGAGCAACACCCTCTTTTAAATACATAGGCATTACCTTTCATAACCCATATGTGAAAAAGATATTTAACTGCTATCAATGGTTAGAATGCAGTATTGCAGGCTAATTCTGCTAACTGCCAGCAGTTCAATTCTGAATGGTTCAAGGTTGACTCAGCATTCCATCCTTCCGAGGTTGGTAAAATGATGACCCAGATTGTTGGGGACAATATGCTGACTCTGTAAACTGCTTAGAGAGGACTGTAAAGCACTATGAAGCAGTATATAAGTCCAAGTGCTATTGCTATTGCTATTAGTCATTTTTTTTCTATTCTAAAGGAGGATAGTTGAGCCCTGCACTTAATTTTTTCCAGGGCAAGGTGATAATCTAGATCAGACCTGTCAAACTCATAATGTCATGTGACATCATGCAATGTATCAGGAGAGTTTTGCCATTGCTGGCAATAGGGTGGGCGCGGCTTCCACATGATGTGTCCGGCCTGAAGGCCGGCAGTTTGATACCCCTGGTCTAGATACTATATGATGCTGAAATCTGAGGTGGTGATGGAGGGGATTGTTGCCAAATTGGAAGTAGTCCAAAAGAACTTCATAGGAAGATTTTGGGCTTCCCCCAGGGCACTCTGGCTGCTTATCTAAAGATGAAGGTAGGGCTAACCTCCATCAATGACAGAATACAGCATGCATTATTGTGCTTTATACCAGAGGCTCCCAACCTTTTAGGCACCAGGGACCCGTTCTGTAGGGAGAGGTTTTTCTGCGGACTGAAGGGGGTGTGGTTTTGTGTGCTGCCTGCATCCCATGGATGGGGCTTCGCTTGTTTGCATGGCCCAGTTTCTGGCATGCCACGACCCAGTGCTGGTCCACAGACCAGGGGCTGGGGACCTCTGCTTTATACGAAACTATAAAGCCTTTGAGTATCCTGCCTTTTATTATAGAATTGGGAATAAGTGGATCCTTCTGAAGAATACTTTCGATTTTTCATCATTAAATTCAATAATGTATCTTACTGTTGCTATTGGATAATATGAAGTTTGGGCTTTTTTAAGCTCTTGCTATAACATATTTGACTAAAAAATCCCAGAAATACAGAATGTCTCAAGATTTTATTTATTTACTTAGTTTGCAAAAAGTTACATTAAAAAAAAGCTCTATGAAGTTTACAGTATCTTTCTTCTCGTGTCTTTTTATATTTTTAATAGGCTACTGATGCATATTAGAATTTAATTACACCAATTAGTACTGCCACATCAGACATATGATGTACCTTCAATTAAGAAGTACCTAATGGATATTAGTATAATTTAGCTTTGTAATTAAAGTTCCAAGAACAGCACAAATTAGCATTATGGTTACAAAACATTATAACACTCAGAACATTAAAACTGCATATTTTTAGAATGACCTTATAAGCTAATGCTTCTTTTGAAAAAGGAAGAATGGGTATCTTGATTGTATATTGTATACCTGGTGTCTGGACAAAAAAAGATGAAATTAGTATTCTGTTCTTAAATTCTGAAAGCTCTTGAAAATTGTTTTGTATCCTGGTATAATTGATACTGTTATAGATATGAAACTCAATGTAAAATACTGCATAACACTGCACAGCGTAGTCTTAGCTATTAGCACAGAGTGTATACAGACTGCCTTATCTGAAATAAGGACATGAAATAGAATTTTACAAATCCTCAAACATTCAGAAATGGGTATAGCTAATGGTAGTTTGATCAACCTTGTTTGATCTGGATATGGAACAAGAATAAGGTGGGAATGAGGATAATAATTTAATATTTCAATTCTGAGGCCACTCAACTCCACAGCAACACTCTCAGCGCAAAAGTGTCATGTTTAATAGTTCCATTGTCCACTATGAGAAAAACAAATACAAATACTTATCTTGTTTTTAATGATGAAATTTAATGGATAACTAAAGATGAAGCATAGCTAATTGGTGCAGAAACATTCCATTTCTTTCTGTCCATTTTTATATCAGTGGTTTTATTGTATGAGAATTGAATATAATGATGTTTTGAAATGTAATAGTTCTTGTAGTGAATGTGCAGGCTACAAACCATCTCCATGGTCACTGACAGCCTGTTATCATTTAAATTTTAATTCACATTCAAGATGGAAACATGTTGTTTGTCATATGGAAGGGACAGGTGGGCATGTAAGAAGGCATGTAAGCACATAGGCACAAACAGGTTCCCCAAATACCTCCTTTACTTTATTATTTTAAAAACTGGGGTAAAATTCCAGGAATTAAAGTTGCAGTGCTTGACCTGACCAAAGATGTAAAGGATATCATTCCCAACAGTACTAATAAATTGCTGGAATTACCCTATTCCATCCAAGAGAATTACATTTTGAAAGGATTTTGTTTAGGAAGAAATTGGTATCAAAGCTTAGTCAGGATATTCTATTACAATTTTGATCTTTATTTATGTGTTATGCACTAGATAAATATTACTGCCTTCTGTCCTTATTGCTCTGCACAACTACAACATGGTAAAATTTAGCTGAAGAAGATTTATTTACTTTTACTTTGAAAAGGCCTAATACGATGAAATAAGTCAAAATAGTCAAAACAAGTTAAAATTAGTAACAGAATGCCTATCCACCTGGATGAATACAGGTTATATGGACCAGATGGCATTTATCCAAAGGTTCTGAAAGAGTTGGCAGACTTAATCTCAGAACCACTGAATGCAATCTTTTAAAACTCCTGTAGCACAGGGGAACTACCAGAAGACTGGAAAAAAAACTGATGTGGTTCCAATCTACAAAAAGGGGAAAAAGAAAAAATTAAGCTTGACATTAATATTTGTGAAAATCTTGAAAATGATAATCGAGTGGCAGATTTGTGAGCATCTAGAAATGAACAAGATGATTACTAGAAGCCGGCATGAGTTTATTAAAACAGATAATGACAGAAAAATTCTTATTGATAAAGTGACTAAATTTGTGGATTAGGAAATGCTGCAGAATTATTCCACTTGGACTACAGTAAGATATTTAACAAAATAAATCAGAACATACTTCTTGATAAGTCAGAGCAATGTGGAATAGATAATACCACCATCAGATGATTTGCAGTTGGATGACCAACCACTCCCAATATGTACTTCTCAACAGAACTACATCTACATGGAGAGAAGCATTCAGTGGAGTATCTCAAAATTCTGTCTTGTGCCCAATACTGTTCAACATCTTAATAAATGATCTAGATAAAGGGACGGAAGGGGAAATTTGTTGATAACACCAAGCTGTGGGGAGTTGCTAACACATTAGAAGGATCTTGACAGATTTGAATATTGGGCCCTATCCAACAAGATACAGTTCAGTGGTGAGAAAAGTAAGGTCCTGCACTTGGGCAGGAAAAACCAAATGCATAGATTTAGATTAGGTGGTACCTAGCTTAAGTATCAGTCAGACATATGCTGCAGCTGTCAAAAAAATGCAGTCCTAGGCTGCATCAACAGAAGGATAGCATCTAGATCATGAGAAGCAGTAATATTGTTTTATACCATGCTAGTGAAGCCACACTTGGAATACTGTGTCCATTTCAGGTCACCATGATACAAAAAAGATGCTGAGACTCTAGAAAATGTACAGAGAAGAGCAACAAAGAAGATAAGAGATCTGGAGGCCAAATTGTATGGTTGAGGCAGCTAGGTATATTGAGCCTATTTAAGAGAAACATTAGGGGTGACATGATAGCTGTCTTCCAGTACTTGAGGGGCTGTCACAGAGAAAAGTAAATCAAATTATTTTCCAGAGGACAGGACAAAAAGTAATGGATGGAAGCTTGTTGTAGAGAGAGCTAACGTTGAATTAAGGAAATATTTCCTGACAATGAGAACAATTAATCAGTGGAATAGCCTTATATACCAGAGGGCCAGGGAGTTCTATTATACTGTATGAATTTATTATTGTTGTTCTTTTTTATTTTCATATTTATCTTTTTATGTGTCATAAAACAGTATAGTTGGGGGAAGTCTATTTCTTTCATAGAGTGAAACTGGAAGAGGACAAGAAATATGGGCCTCTATTACATCCAATGAACTTCATTACAGGACTAAGAGGTATTTTGGAAGAGGAACTTTGAACTTCCAGGCTTCCAGGAGGATCCAAGATCCATACTACAGTCTTTAAGATACAGATGTTTCCGGTTCCTGTTCGCAGCGCTGGCAGACGCATGGTGAGATCGTTCTCCCTGCCATCTGGTTTTCCTTCTTCGGGAGACCCTGGGAAAGGTCGAAAGTCGCCCTGGAGGGGCAACCACCATTGGGGAGGACTTCGCCAGATCGCAGAGGGGCGGCAGCCTCTCTGTTTGATCGGCGGCAACTCCTCAGGACCAAAGAAGAAAAGAGCGGCCATTAACATGGCTGCTCACTTAGTCGCACCAGCCGAAAGCCCAAAGCACTAAAAAGCCTGATGAAGCAACTGGAGGAGTTGGATGAGATCTTACTTTTCTTTCTTTCTTTCCTAACTATTTTCCTGTAAAAAGCCTTAAAATACCCTTTCCCCCCAGCTTAATTCTGCGGCTTCTGCTTACCCCGGGAACACAAAGCCAAGAAACAAACAAACAAAAAATGAACAATAAGATCAAATGACTACATACCTGGACTTGTAATATCTGGATACCTGGGCTCCCTAAAAGCTCTGTACTACTATAAAAACTTATTGTTTGATCTTTTTGCTAAGCTAAAAAAAGGGGGAATATTCTTTTTCCCCTCTTTTGAACCGGATAAAAGCTCTATTCTGTATGTTTCTGGGGGCATCTTGTGGTGAAATTTGGTACAGCAAGTGAAAAAATAATAATAATAATAATCCTTTTCTGACTGGGAGACTCCTGAGACTAAAACTTGTCCTTGACAGCAATAAAAGATAAGAACTTGAAACAGCTGGGTGGAGAAAATATCCCTTTACAGTGGAGGTGGATAGTTATTGACTTTTATTAAAAATAGTCTCCACTAAACACTACAGAAATGGAGGAACACCACCCATAGCTTAATGTCAAACTTATACTTGAAAAAATCCTAGAGGCCACTGAGCTAGTGAATTCTAGCATGAAAGACTTACATGCCACTTTAAAGGTACAAAAAGCAGCTTCAACTTCGTCAGATGAATCTACATCCCAAAAAGCAATAGAAGAAGAAGGAACTAATAACAAAGTGGATTTTAAAGAATGCCAGCTACAACCTACTCAGAACTCCGATACCCAAACTTTGACTTCACTTAAAGACTTTATAACTACAACAACAGAAACTCAACAAAGCAATGCTAAGATGGAATGTGCAGAGGACTTACATATACAATATACTGAGATTTTAGACAACCCAGATGATCTAAAAACAACTGCAACATTGAACATGACCTTTTATCTAAACCAGTCGAAGCCAGAAGAAGAAGAAGACCAGCCTGAACGTATGATAAATGCATTAACTCTAATATGGAGACCTAAACCATCTGGCCAACAATTCAATGATTGTGAAGGGACTGGCTTCCTTGACAGGCTGATGATTGGATGGTCTCCCCTGATTCAAATGATATATGCAGGAATGAAGGGAGAGTCACTTGAGAATCTAAAAGCTTTTTTATGGAAGCCGGCTTGGCACAAAAGGAAGGCCAGAGTTAGACTTAAGATGGTTTTCTTTATGTGATATTTAATGGAGAAGCTTTAAATTTTACGTCATGAGATAAGGAGATGTTAAAATATGTTATTTGATTTAACATTTAGGATTTATATTTATAAGGGAAATAAATTAGTTATTCAAATAATTGTCTTGAATTACAAATGGAAGATGGACTTAGAGGATAAAAGTTATTTTATGAATAAGTGATATTAGAATGAGAATTAGAATATGACTGTGAAATAAACTAAGAATCTACTGGAATAAATAATAAGTGTATTTTAGACATGAAATTATTTTGCATGAACTAAGGGAACCGTGGGTTATCCGAAACCTAAATATTATTGGACACTAAGCCAACTGGAATATTGTAATTGAAACCAGACAAAAGTCAAAAACAGAATTTGGAGACATATAATTTAAAAGTTGTTTATAAATGTTTTAAATGATTGAGTTATAACTAGCAATTTATTAATGTGAATTTGGTATAATAACTAAGGGAAACAGAGAGTAACCTTTTGATGATGTAAACTGATATATGTATGGATAAGTGTGTTATTGGACTATGTATTACCCAACCATCATGTTGCTTCCTTAAATACCTGAAGCTTTGTAAAAATGGAAAATTAATAAAACTTTTTTTTAAAAAAAGATACAGATGTTTTCAATATCCATATTAAATCTCAGATACAGTTGTTGAGGTTTTATCTAAAGAGGAGAAGTTGTAGACTAGAAACAATAATATCATGAGGATTATTATACTGTTGAGATATTAAAACAAAGGTCTTTTTATTAATCAATAAATTATGTTGCCAGCTAAACTAGCTCAAAAAAAAAAACCCCGTACAAAATACAAGATTAAAAAAAGTTCAAAATCTGGAAAAATCCCACCTGTCAATATAGAGAAGATTAAATTAATGGATCAACAGGATTGTCTCAGTATACATAGTATCTAAGTTTTACTGATGGGCCATTGAATAAGAAGCAATAGCTATAGACATCAGCATCCATATTTTTTTCTCTAACTAAAATTTCTATCTCAAATAATAACAGGGTCTAATATTTTCCAATATTGTATATACAGTGATTTTTCATTACTGTCTTATTTCCTTTCATATTTAGGGATGATTATTCAAGTGGTAGGACTGCTATGGTATGTGATTTTTAACTACCTTTTAGGATTCCAAGACAAGCAGAATCCAAAAACATCTGACTTCAGCATATGTATACTCAAATTTACTTTCATTATAATGCCACAACTGTTGGATGCAGTTAAAAAGCAAGGACTAAGATGAAATCACCTGTCAATTTTGGCATTGCATGGGGATCCTAAATCAAACTTATTTAAGTCCATGGATAATGCTACACATTGCTTTGTTTTTGTTCCTCTCTGGTTAAGGTTGTTGTTTTGTGTGTAGTCTCCCACTTCCAATACACATATACAGAAACCCATAGTTGATTATACCTTGGTTACAATAGACTTAGTGATGAAAGCTAGTAATATAAAGCTTTGTTGTTTATAGTTCAGAGTTAAACTGCTTATCTTAATTACAGTTGATACACACTTTTTCATCTGGGATCTGACATTATAAGCACATTAAATTAGCATGATGGCCTGTAATTTATCACAATTATTAAAGGAGAAAAATCCAAGAATCAGTTAATCATTAATCATGGTAAAACAAATAAATGGAGTGTGCAACCTCTTCAACATCCCATTGGAATATTAATTTTAATTTTAATGAGATCACAACATAGGATAAATGATTATTTATAAAATAAAATGGAACATAGGCTGGTATATGATATGTTGGGCATAGCAAAATATAAATGTAGCAGTTCTCATAGTATCAGATCATACTTTTAATTATATTAAAAATGCAAAAGCAAGTCTTTGAATCTATAAAAAAGAAAGCAACAATGTTCTTTATCATTCTATAATTATTTTTATAGATTGTATGTGATATACATGCACATGTACTATAAATTTATTTCCCATTACAATTCCCTATTGGTGTGCAGGGTTATTATAATAATGCAATAAAAATTTTGAAAGTTAATTTTTGATTGATTTTTAAAAGACTTTTTAATATTTTAAATGTTGCAGATGCATTTTAAAGAAGGAAAAGAAAAAATAGGAAGTATAAATCCTGAGAGCCATCAGTGAAATTTATTCACAGCTCTGTGCTGATTGAATATCCAGACCCTTGAAGAATCATACATGTTATATGGTAGCAATCATTTACTGATTATTTATGTTAGAGGATCAGAAAGAAAGATAAGCCATGGCATTTTCTGTGCTCTGCAAGTGTGCTAGGTCTATTTGATATGCTGCAGTAATATGGCACACTATTTCTTTTCCTCTTGTTATTACACTATGGAATGTGTTCTTTCTCTCAAACTCTAAATAGATACATCCAAGCAAAGCATGCTAACCAAGGTTTTACCGTTAAGTAATCAATCCTAGATCTATGTTTATTAAGTCTTTTGATGTCTAGAAGCCAAATTCTTAAGTGCTGTACTGTATGTCAGGCTTCATTATACATTTTTAATGTGTTGTTATGCCATCAATCCTTGAAACTGCTCTGTAAAGTTGTTACCTCAATTACTGGCTTGAGCTAATTTTGAGAGCTGGACCCCTAGCTGTTCTTATTTGGCAGGAAGGATTTATTTTGATCATGAAGAATGATTACAACTAACACATTTTATTAAAAGCCATAACCCTTCATGAACTTATGCTTTTAATGATATTTGTTGATTAGAAAAAGTCCTATTAGAAGTGTTCTGATTTTTTGCCTACTATAGACAAATACAACTCTTCTACATGTTCACCTCAAAAATGGCATAGATAAGTTAAGCAATATAAAATCACTCATATATAATTATCCTAGGCTTTAATAAAGATAACGCAGAGTTTAGATCAAGAAGATCAGATATAAATATCCAAGCCAATATCTCACCAGTATATGCAGCATCTGGAATAAGGAAGAAGCTTTTTCATGTTTATATACAAACATATACAAGTTCCATTATATATTTTATGACATATAGACACTTCAGTAACATGTATAAGCAGACATATTCTCCTTCCTTCCTTCCTTCCTTCCTTCCTTCCTTCCTTCCTTCCTTCCTTCCTTCCTTCCTTCTTCCCTCCCTCCCTCCCTCCCTCCCTCCCTTCCTGGAAAAAAAAGAAATTGCATGCATTTTGGTGAGATGTCCTTATGGACTTGTTATTTTTAAAAAAAAATGTTTTGCTTTTCTAAGTATATTAACAAGACAATGGTTAGCCAATTACTTAATCTTGTTTTAGTACTTTGAAAAAGTGTTTCTATTATAGAAATGACTTTCGCTACTTATGTGAACTTTTCCAAGAAAAACCCAGGGGAATCATTTTACAAGAAAGATAATAGAAATAGAATAAAAAATGAAGCTGTCATTCTACTGGTTATTTTCAACTGACATATTTATGGAAAGCTGATCGAAAATACAGTTGCTTGGGTGACATATCATAAGCCAAGCTCATTTGTATTTTCTGAATTAGGTACTTTGTCCTAGAATGCTTGGGACTGACATTTTCAATGCTAATGTTTCCCAGTGACCCCTTTTGCAGGGCTTATACAATCATCATGCCAAATTTTAATGATACAATACTGAAAAAAAATGTGGAATTACTTTGAAATAAATGAACATATGAAATTTACAGTGTGGCATCTTAAAATACTCTTAATGCACCTTTAAAAGCAACAATCTCAGCCCCTCAATTAGAAGCCCATCTTGAAAAAAATATCTAAATGAAAACCCTGCCTTCACTGCTCCCTCCAAAATTGTGCAAGTCTTTTGCACTTAAAGATCATCCTGTATATGGCTAGTACGGCTATGTAGCATTTCACATTTTACCATATGCAGCTGCTGTGTGATCTTAGGAAAATATTCTGCTGCCTTAATTGTTTTTCCAGAAACAGGTTCTACCCGGTGTGCAGTGCCCAATAAACCAGACATTGATGTGGATATTTGCAAAAGCTTTATTCTTCACAGAAGAAAGGATGCAGAGGTATCATTCCCAATAGATCTGTGAAAAGACCACTCCTGAAATAGTACAGTTTTTAATAGATACTTCTCCATAAACCCACCTTAAATCAATCCCTCTTAGGTCATCCTATGACCTTACCAAGGTGTGTTAATATTGCTTAGCTTTCATATGCAATATCTAGCAGATCAGCACATTTGCCCTTAATTTCCAGTAATGTGGCATAGCCGTAATTAGTACATTAGCAACCCCACCCCAAGTTCCTCTTTTCTCAAACAATTGCCTTTGACGTATCTGTAAATTCTCTGTATATATTAACATGTTCATCTGTTCCTTGTTCTTGTGACTCTCGCGTTTTCTGTGCACACAATTGTCTAGTTCTACCCTGCGCAGGCATGTTCTGAGGATTTTACTACCTAGCTAAGCTGTTTCTATTCCTTTCCATGCACTAACAAATATCTGCAAATAATAATTCTCTTTAAAGTCTACAATTTTAAGGGAGATGGTATTTTGCTTTTTGCTTCATAATATGTTGCAGACAGGTCTTTATCCATGTTTCTATATACTTTGAAGGATCTTGGATGCTGAATATGAAGCACTGCAGATAAGCAGCATGAAAGAAGCAAGAAAATTTGTAAGACACCATTCCTGTAATCTACTTTGATCATTAATTATATAGTGGACTTGAGTAGGGATGCAAAAGAAACAACCTCTAGACTACAGTATAGATTATACATATATATAAGGGATGGATCTCTTCCAACTGCAACTGTCACAGATATATCAACAAGTATATTTATTTGGTATCACTGGGCAATAACATTCACTAATTCTATAACAAGTCAGCTGAGTAAATAAACTGCTTAATCTGTATTTAAATGCAAAACATTAATTCAATAAAGACTTACTGAAATCATAAGGAAAAATGTTGGAAGGACTAGAACAATTATAAACTGGGAATATACAATCCTACTAGCAGCCATTTTGGAGAATAACAGAGCTGGAAGGGACCTTGGTGTTCTTTTAGTCCAACCCCCTGCTTAAGCAAGAAACCCTATACGATTTCAGACAAATGCTTGTCCAATCTCTTTTTTAAAATCTCTAGTGTTGGAATATCCACACTGTGTATAGTATTTTTATTTGTGTTTTAGTAGATTGTTATGAGTTGCATAGAATGTCTATAGTTTTCACAAAATTTGAGCCTCATTAAAGTTGAGAATCAGCAGCAGCAGGTGGCAGCCTCAGGACTCAATAAACTAGGATTCAGTGGGAAGTGATCAGTCATAGGCATCTCCTGTTCAGTTGGAATAATGAGATTGCAAGGCACAACCCTTAAATTCTATATCTAGTTGAATCCAGAGTGGAGCAAAACAATATTCCTCAAGGAGGCTTCTCAATAAGAAAAGGGTAATTATGGTCATCTGACTATAGAAATTTATTTTGCTTGCTCTCACATCTTGTTTGTGACACTTGACCATTTTGCTGATTGACTACCTAATTTGGTATCCTGTGACTTTTGGAATATAATTAGGCTATACTACTGTTTCCTGAACTGCATTCAACTTTTTCCAGTTAACTTCTCTTGTTAGGCATTTGACTCACATAGTTGTTTGCTTTTATCTGTCTAAAACTTTTCTAAATTTGGCAGCTTTAATATTATGTGTCTGTATATGCGTATCACAGCAACTTTAAAACAGAACAGTATGGGACACTCCAGATGCTTTCCCTGAAATCTTGCCAGTTGATTGAATCTACCGAGTTCCAACATAATGAAGCCTTTTAGAATAGCTTCTCACCTGAGATCTGAAGAAACCCTATCCATTCAACCTTCCACCAGGTCATGAAGATCTAGGTTTTCCCACATTCATTGAGCTGGTAGGCTGTTTTGTCAGGAGCCAGGGGGAAGAGTACTTTTCATTTTAGCTGTGTTTTAGTAGATTGGCATGAGATGCCTAAAATCATTTCATGAGATATGAATCCTCTACATAAATAAGTACAATTCAAAAATTATTGAGATTAATTTTAAAATTTTGATATGTTGCAAAAGGAAAATGAAGGGCAGGGAAGGAAGAGTAAGATTAAATGAAACATATAATAATAATATTCATAATAAGTTCATAATAAATGAACTAAATTAAAGTAGTTCATGCAAACATGAATATATGGGTGATAAATGCAATTGGCTGCTCAGAAAAGATATTGTCACCAAGCAAGATCATACAAATAGAAAAAAAAACATAAATATATTATTACAGTAACATTTTCAAACCAGCCCGTTTCTCTGTTAGGTTTAGAGTTACTCTCTAAAGAGCAGACTTATTATGGAGCAGTAATATGACTTTCTTAAAACCTTTGTTCCTCTGATAATGAAGATAATTTTATTCCTTTGAAAAGAAGAAAAACAAATATGTCTAATATATGTGAACAAATTTAAAAACTAGTATACTTTCTTTTAACATATTAATAACAAGAAAAAAGTCAAGGAAACTGTAGGTCCACTAAAGAGAGAAGATGGCAAGGAAGTAACAGGCAGTAGGAAGAAAGCAGAGCTGCTTAACTCATTCTTTGCATCAGTCTTCACACAAAAAGAAATTATAACCCAACATACCAAAAAAACTACTGCAAAAGACAAACTAAAAACAAAAAATAAAATAAGCAAGAAAATGGTAAGAGAACACCTTGATGAATATAAATCACCAGGACTCGGCAGATTACATCCCAGAGTTCTGAAGGAGCTGGCAGATGTTATCTCAGAACCATTTCACCATATCTTTCAAAAATCCTGGAGCACCAGGAAAGTACCTGATGATTGGAAAAGGGCTAATTTTTTTCCCTTCAAGAAAGGGAAAAAAAGGCAGACCCAGGAAACTACAGACCAATCAGTCTAACATCAGTACCTGGGAAGATCCTGGAAAAGATAATAAAAAAACAGATCTGCAAACAACTAGAAGCAAACAAATTTGTAACCAGTAACCAGCACAGGTTTGTCAAAAACAGATCATGCCAAACCAATCTTATTACATTCTTTGATAAAGTGATTGTGGACACAGTATACTTAGACTTCAGTAAGGCATTTGACAAAGTAGACCACAACCTGCTGCTTTGTAAGCTAGAAAAAGGTGGGATAGACAACAACACCATCAGGTGGATCCGTAGCTGGCTGACAAACCATAGTCAGCGAGTAGTCCTCAATGGCACTACATCAAAATGGATAGAAGTAAGCAGTGGGGTATCACAAGGGTCTGTCTTAGGCCCAGTACTCTTCAATATCTTCATTAATGACTTAGATGAGTGAATTGAAGGGGAACTCATCAAATTTGCAGATGACACTAAACTGGGAGGAATAGCCAACATCCCAGAAGACAAACTCGGGATCCAAGTTCCACTGAACCAGCAGTGTGTAGCAGCAACCAAAAAAGCTAAAAAAATCCTGGGTTGTATAAACAGAGGCATAGAATCAAAATCACAAGAAGTATTAGTACCACTTTATAAAACCCTAGTGAGACCACACCCTGGAATATTGCAATCAATTTTGGGCACCGTACTACAAAAAAGATGTTGAAATCTTGGAAAAAGTTCAGAGAAGAGCAAGATCAAAGACTAAAACATATGAAGAATGGCTGCAGGATTTGGGTTTGGCTAGTCTAAAGAAAAGAAGAAACAGGGGTGACATGATAGCAATATTCCAGTATTTGAGGGGCTTCCACAAAGAAGAGGGAATCAAACTGTTCTCCAAAGCACCAGAGGCCAAGACAAGAAACAATGGTTGGAGACTGACCAAAGAGAGAAGCAACCTAGAATTAAGGAACAACTTCCTAACAGTGAGGACAATTAACCAATGGAACAGCTTGCCTTCAGAAATTGTGGGTGCTCCATCACTGGAGATTTTTAAGAAGAGACTAGACAGTCACTTGTCTGAAATGGTATAGTTCTCCTGATTGAGCAGAAGGCTGGACTAGAAGACCTCCATGGTCCCTTCCAGCTCTATTCTATTCTATTCTCTCTGATAATTCAAAAATAATAAAACAGTATGGAAGATTTTGTTGAATTAGATCAAATATTCAGTTGCAAAAATAGACTTCATCTCCTCTACTAAATAAGGTATAAATTTGGCTAGTGGGTGTTAACAATTGTGTATTATGATAAGAGATTGTGATAACTTAATCCGAGTATGAAATTAATCCCATTGATAATGAAATGCACAATAATATCAGAAATAATAAAACTGATATAACTGATATATAGGTGATGAATGAGCTCCATCTCAATGCTGTGGTGATGTTGAATGTTTTGATACATCCAAATAAAGTGTCTTGCTGAAGAGTTGCTTCATGCATCCTTACTATTTACTATGGAGAGAAATATATAACCACATATTTTGTTTTGAGGAAATAGTCCGAAATACCCTGAATTTCAGTGGTGTTTCAAAGGATGCTAATTTTTTTTTGTTCATTTGATTTTTATAGCAACCCAAGTTACTTACCTACTCTTACAAGTAATTCTGGACAGCATGCATTGTAAAATTTAAAAACAATCAAAAGAACGCAGAATACTTGAAAGATAAAAAACAAACTTTATATATCCTACAAATAAGGTGCGTGTACTTGAAAAATAAAAGAAAATCACAACCATTTTTATAAAATCATTGATTTTAGCCTTCACAGCTTCTATGGTAATAAAAAGTATAGCATGTACTTAACCAACATCCAGAATTACTTATTTCACTTAAATTCTGCTAAATCCCTCTCATGAGAAAAGAAACCACAAGAAGCAATTTCTAAAGCTGCTGTTAAGCACCTGATTACTTTAACTCTACAGGCTTTCAACCTTCTTAAATATCCTATGCATTGTTTGTTTCAAAAGTACTGGATGTAAGATAAAGATAAGGTTAAATAATAGCTCTGTTTTCCTGATACAAAGTCATTTTTTATATTTTACCTAAGTGACAGTGAGTCATATAGAATCCATACTTTAAGCCCGTTTAAACAAATGAGAAGTAGTTCCCCATGGCTTCAGAACTTAGATCATACATTTAGAATTTATATATACATCATGCTAAGACATAACAGGGTTGATTTTTTTTTTTCCGTTTAAGCTTTCAGTTCAAAAACTGCAGCTGATCCAAATAGTTCCCTTCCTGGAAAAGCCACTTGTAGTGGTAATCCAGGGTCACATAGACAAGGATGGTAAATGGCCATCCTTGCTTGCTTGCCTGCTTATATAGGTGTGAATAAACTCCATCTCAATGCTGCGGTGAGGCTGAATGTTTTGACACATCCAGCTAAAGTGTTTTGCTGAAGCAGAGTTAGCATTGCTTTATGCATCCTACTCCTTACTACGGAGGGAAAGATATTTGTTTGATTCTTTGTTGGTGCCTTCATAAATTCATAAACCAAATGGAAAGAACTTTAGACTTTAAAATAACATGAGGCAGGAATACTGAAAGATTCATCTTTCAATGCAGAAGACTTTCAGCACTTAGCTTTAAAAGCTTTTTCTAAAAAACACCACTATATTTTCCTTCAGTTTTTTTTCGAGAGGCTCATCTTTAATAAATTCATGTAAAATATGCACAACATGGCAGACAAGCCTCTCCATACTGGAAAAGGCTTGAAAAGATATTTGAGAATGAGAGAAAAAAAATAGTTCGGATATCAAAAATGTTGATAATTGAGACTATATTCACAAATATCCTAACATATTATTTGGTATTCTTTCAGTAAGCATAACACTCTGAAATTGGAACATAATGATCTTAACATTTTGGTTCTTTTTCCTTACTTTTTTAATGCATTCATATAGAAGAAGATATTCTATACTTCCACCATTTTTTAATTATAGAAGCTACTTAAAATATTATTTCAAATTATTGTAAAATTAAAGGAAGATATACATATATATGGTATTTGAAAACAAAGCTGGTCAGATTTATGAACAATTAATCTTTTGCTACCAAATAAGGAATTCATTAGTATTTTAAATCACCATTTTACGAAAGAGACTTATAATATTCTTCAGAAGCTGACCAAAGGTTTCTCACAATAAAAAAAAATTAAAGGCAAAAATGGAAAACCAGAAATGCCATCACTTTGACATTAGAGATAGTATGATTTGAAACCAATGAAAATGTTCCAATAGAACACAGTAGTATTTTTTGTACTATTTTAATATCCAGGAGACTGTATAGATACAGTAATATGATTGAGCTTGTTGATATATTAGACAACTGAGTAAGATAAGGATTAGATCAGTGATGGTGAACCTTTTAGAGACCAAGTGCCCAAACTGCAACCCAAAACCCACTTATGTATGCTCGGTGCCGGGTGGGCGTGGCACATTGCTGGGTGTGGCCCATTGCTTGGGTGTGGCCAATTGGGTGGACGTGGCCCATTGGGTGGGCATGGCTGCCATGGTAACAGCAGACTGGATAAGACTAAAAAGTTCAATCAATTCCAACTTTGCAAGATCTTTTTTTTCCCCGCGAGAAGTTGAAATTGATTGATTAATTGAACCTTTTTTTTCTGCACACGGCAGCAGAGGCCTAAAGCGAAAAGGTTTTATAAAACCCAGCTGAAGGCCTAAGGACTGGGGCAACGGTGTGCGTGCCAACAGAGAGGGCTCTGCGTGTCACCTGTGGCACGTGTGCCATAGGTTCGCCACCACGGGATTAGATGATGTGACCTAAAATGAGACAGCTAGAAAACTTTATAAAGCTTAACCAAAAAAGAGAATTTAAAATTAAAAATACCTTCAAGGAAATAATATCAAGGAAGGAAGGGGATTTTTGCGTATTATTGAAAGATGAAAAGAAAAATAATGTCCTTTCGCTAAAACACAATAATGTAGTTATTTGTTAGTGGTTATGGTTGGTGGGGGAGCACTCTTGTCTGAGAGAATTCTGAATGAAGTCATCATGAAATCTTTGAATTTCTATGTATCCTACTAACTTGAGAGTTTGAAATAATTTTGTAACTTTTTTCATGACACTTTATTTTTAGCAATTACCTGGCATTACTGTAAATGGTACAATATGGATTTCTGTATACTGGAAATTGAACCTACACAGTACAGATTAATGTTGTTTCCAAAATAATTTAACAGCATTTTTTTTCAATCGGAATAAAGAAGGTTTTAAAAAAGAATCTGAGCAAAAGCAAAAAATCCTGATCTATCCATACCTGCCCAAGTGTTGTAAATTTATTTATTGGTAACTGTACTTTGCTCTGTAGAAGTTTTTTTTTAAAATAAACATGAATTGTCCAGAACCATCATCAAAATTACTTTATAGCAGCATATATTTGATTCACTCTGGACAGTAGTATCTCCTATGAACACCGGCTATCATGTTTCTACTTCATTAAAATAAAAATAAGGGTGTAGGTTAGAGGTGTCAAACTAGCGGCCCATGAGCTGGATGCATCACATGCAGGCCACACTCACCTCACTCTGCAAAGGCAAAAAGTCATGATACGTCATGTGACGTGATTGAGTTTGACACTCATGGTGTAGATGCTTAATATTTTTCATTTATTAAGGTACAGATCAGTTTTATAATAAAAGTAGATAAAGCACAGTCAGCTTGCTATTATAAAATAAAAGCCTGAATAAAATGCTTTAGATAAATGAAAAATCTTAAATCAAATATTATTTTGGCTTGGGTTTCTTTTTTCAGTCTCTGAGCAACTGCATTTTTTTTTTTTTTTGTAAAAGGAATTACACTTGGTGTTCAAGTAGAATACCAAGAAGAATAAGAAAATAAGAATAAATTTTTATATTTAATTGTAGACTTTTGCCCCAAGAGGATATACTCACACTTCAGTAATATGCTTCTCATCAATTAATTTATCAATCAGTATATCCACTATCTCCTTAGTTTGCTAGTTTTCTTGCCAACAATCAGGCAAATGACACGATTAATAGAATTTTCATTTTTATTAGATGTTCTAGATTTTGCTATGCTTTTTATACAGATTTACTTTTATAATTGTATGTAGTACAGTAAAATATTGTTTTAATTGCTTCAAAATATTTCTTAAATTATCACCAGTCTAGTATAAAATTGGTTGATTGGGAGTCTATATGCTCATATGATAGAGGGTTGAAATGAAACACACAAGTATCAAAATACTAACACATCTTTATTGTCATTTTCCACTGCACATTTCATTATAGCTAGGTAGCTGGGAACAGAAAATCAATAAGACTTTGTTAAATCATGTTCATGTCTTTAGTTACAAAAGAATGGAAAGGAAGAAATGCAAGTGAAAAACTACAGGATGATTTTCCTTGGACTTCAAAAAATCTGTGAAAGAATCATTAATGTTTTGGATCTCTAAGAAATAATTTCATTTCCTAAGAATATAGTTTATTATGAAAGGGAGAAATATTAATGTAAAGGGAAATTCCACAAAGAAACACAAAGAATAAAATATATTGCTAGTAAAAGTGTGAAAAGAAAATAATAAAGAAAAAAAGTGGACTCATTAAAAACAAAATAAGAGGGCAATTCAGAAATAAACTTCCATTTGGTTATCAATGACAGACACTCGCAGATACAGAACTTTTATTATGCACATTAGAAAACTACAACATTACATTACTTTTTGATATAATCACCATTCAAACCAGAATCTCAGAATAGACCAAATGAAGCTTACAATACAAAGAGCAATGTGACTTAAGAGAGAATTTGGACTATTTTATTAGGCAGAAAACGAGAAACTTAATTATTTAAAATATAATAATTACTTCCAAAAGCAGAAATGGAATGATAGTAGGACCAAAAGTATTCCAAGAATAGTTTAATAGTTTAATGGTTCAATGTCAATAGAAAGTAGAAATTTAGGGCACAATTGTAGTTTTAATAATAGGGATTTAAAACTATAAGTGTTATGTCACAATTTATTTTTCAACTACAACCAAATATTACAGGATATACACAATAAAACTGTGTACCTTCTAGAAGTCTAATTCAATTTTTCATTAAATCCAGGTTGAAAGATGAACAAATCTGCAGTAATTATATATGAGATTACTTTTGGGAGAAATATGATATAAATGTATTCCAGTTACAGCATATTTTTCTAGTTTTTAGCATATTTTTGATGACTGCATGGAGACATCCAGATTGTTTTCCTGGCAACAGTATGGAAGTGGTTTGTCACTGTCTTTTTCCAGAATGTTTTTTTCCCAACTTTGCAGTTTAATCTGCAGCTCTGAGATTTATTGCTGATCTTCCATTTAAGTACTAACTAAGACTGAGCATGTTTTTTTTTAATATCTAACCCAGGAACAGCTAAAATGAAGTATAATTCTCTTTTTATGCAGAATATCATTTTTTTGTCTAGTCAGATATTGAAAAGAATGACTGTCAAATGCATAGGGATATTGTTTTAAATGATAGTGTAAAAATGTACTATTTGTAAATTAGGGTCATCTTAGAATTATTTATTTTATTTTATTCTGAATATTTGCAACCTTGAATCCTCTACTTTGCCAAACTGGTAGCTTTCCTCCGGATAACAAGGCCTTGGCTCAGTTTGAATTGTTCAGTCTCCAAGGTTAATTTCAGTGTGGAGCTGTAAATAGATTAATGCATAAGTGTTCAAATAAAGAAAACATTTATGGAAACATCACCATATGGACCGTATTTAAACAGATGATGTGATTAGCATAATGTCCAATGAACTGCAGCAGCAAAGGGTTTTGGAACAGGAGGTAACTTTCTGGACTTCGCCCTGGCATCTTGTACCACACAGACACACACACACAAATTGGCAGCCTCTTAGTGTGTGACCAGCATTTTATCACCTAACATGATGAAAATTGCCATCTGTAATGCTGAAGAGGTATAATGTCCTTTCACAGCAAAATGGTTTCTCAGTCTAGAGAAAGTTGAATTAAACATTTTTTAAAAAGAAAATGGAAAATTACTAATGAAGTCTGAAGTGGTAATTTTGCGTAACAAGCTCCTTAAAGCAAGAAATAAGAGGGCTTATAATATTTCAAGTGTGATCCAGATGTGTCTGTGAATAATCTTAAACTATTTCAGAACCAAATTTATTAAAATTGAGTTTTAAATCCTATCTCTGAGTTTAGTTTTATTTCCCTCTCTCTCTTGCTTTTCTTTTTCCCCCTTTTCCATATAGCATTTCGCAACACTTCCATTAAATGGATCAAAGAACAGACTTTGTGAATTTCTGGTATTTTTAGTTATAGCCTTATCAACTTTCTAAATTATATAGAACTGCATGAAGCATTGTCTTGGTATTTGATAAGTCAAAAGCTGTTGATGTGGACAATGAGCTACACATGCAGATGTTAAAGGATAGTAAAATTATAAAGAAACAACTTTATTTCTAAATATGTAACTGGGTGAACTAATCTTTTAGAGCTTTCTACAATCTGCAGATTATATCATGTCAACATTTTAATTTTTTTCGCAATCTGAAAACCAGTTTTTCAATCAATTCTTTTGATCTTCCATAGTATTTTTTAATATTTTAGTTTTCCTTCCTTCCTTCCTTCCTTCCTTCCTTCCTTCCTTCCTTCCTTCCTTCCTTCCTTCCTTCCTTCCTTCCTTTTCTTGCTGTTGTAGTAGTACTTGAATACAGATGTCCAATATACATATATGTCCTGAAAATGAACAAATGGGGAACAGGACACATAATATCAAACCAATTGAAAATTTATGGCTAACCATTGTTGTTTTTCCATATTGAAGAGACACACAATTTAATACTAAAGTAGGTAATTCAACTCAAAGTTTTAAGCACATGCAGTAGAAAAAAAAGAAATGCAAAATAGACAAACTGGACATTCCCCCACCCAAACCCATTTCATTTAATTCAATTTGCCCAGTAAAGACCACATATTCAAATGGATACCTACTTAAAGACAGTTTCTCTTAGTCTTAAATATTTGGAAGAAAGATGAAATACTATCCAAAAATCCAAGCTACAAATATAATTTTGAGTGATGAAAACAATAACATTCCTGATGGTTTTGAAAAACAGTGAAGCATTCCAGAAAATGGAGAGTACTAATTGTGAAAAATTGGACTGCCAGATTAAAGCTAAAAGGGAAGGTGGGAATCCTTTGAAGTCAATTAAAAAACAGCATATGATTGAAAATTATAGAATATGTTTCAGGAAAAAGATTTTGAGCAGGATAAATAAAGATTTGTTTTTTAAGAAATAGGATGAATAGCCATAAAAAGAGGTGTGCCAGGCACAATGTTCATCAAGAGTGAGAATGGGAATCCTGTTCATTATTTCCACACTCCTCACTTTTCAAGAGATTTATGTGCACTGTAATCTTGCTTAGAATGACAAAAAAGCTGTAATCAATGAAATTAGTAGGTTTCTGATTCCTAGAAATTACTGGGGTCAGAATTTCCAGAACCTCATTCAATTGAGATATAGAGAACAATATGTCAATGTTCCTTAGACTGTTCCTATTGTGCTTATACCAGTTTATAAAAGGATACATTCATCTTCAGATATGTCCACAGGAAAATACAAATGATAGTCTTTTAAAAAAATCTTTAATAAATACTAAATATTCTATGAGCCATTGCTCATCCTTTGGCACTATTTGCTTACTTAAAGAGATAAACAGAATGACCAGGGGTGGGCAAAAGAATGGTGTTAATGGATTGACCTCTGGCTGGCTTTCCCATTGCCTTTGTTTGTGGGAAGCTGGCAGGGAGTATCAGAAATCATGATCACATGATCACAGCCGACCATGGCAGACTGTGCTGACCACAAATTTGTGAATGCAACTGGTCTAAAGATACTTGACATTTCAATTCCATAGGAGTAATGGGTTCCAGATTTTGGACATTTTTTTTTAAACTGAATGCATCTGTCGTACCTTGATTCGGAAACTGTTGCCCTATGATGCACTATTTCAGCTAACTGAAGGTTACAGAGAACACTGAGTTTTAATAGCATATAGATCTCAAGAATGTATGGTTACATTATACAATTCAGATAAATAGTAATCTATATATACTACTAAAATTGTCTAGTCTATGTGTCTGTTTTTTTTCTCCAATTAGCCAAAACAGTGAATTATACTGAAAC
This sequence comes from Protobothrops mucrosquamatus, assembly GCF_001527695.2. Classification (NCBI taxonomy): domain Eukaryota; kingdom Metazoa; phylum Chordata; class Lepidosauria; order Squamata; family Viperidae; genus Protobothrops; species Protobothrops mucrosquamatus. The sequence continues at coordinate 277,503 of NW_015386459.1, forward strand.
AATTTTGAATCAAGGTACTTCGAATCTGCTAACTTAAAGAATGTGTAAAATACCCAGGACCCATTATCCCTATGGAATTGAAATATACATGATGTTCATACCACTGTTGTGCACAAACATCTGGCTACTGATGCATTTCTGTAGTCACATGATCATGATATCTGATGCTTCCTGCCAGCTTCCAATAAGAAAAGTCAATGGGGAACCCACCAGGAAGTCAAAAGTAATTTAAACTCCTGGTACATTGTACTGCAATTTTTGAACCAAGGTATCTTAAATCCATTAACAAAAAATGTGTAAAAATCTGGAACCCATTACTCCTGTGGAATTGAAATTTCAAGGATCTTCAGACCAGTTATATTCACAAACCTGTGAATGGTTTGTAGTCATTGCAGCATTACTATAGTCATGCGATACAGATAGTCTTCTGAGGTGATGATGGTACCATCCACCACAGAGGTAAAAAAATATCATCTGCCTAATTATGCCAGCAGTCATTTCTTTTCTTTTTTGAATGATGTCTTGAGTGTTTGCATTGGCACAAAATCATCCTAGTTTTTATTATAATATTTGGTCTTTTGTAATGGGTTTTAAGCATTCTCAAATTTCTGAGAATCCTCAGTCCGCTTAATTTTTCAGGCCTGAACCACAGGGAAGTTATAAAATAAACATATTCAAAGTATCTTATTTCTCTGTAGTATTTTTAGTAAATTCAGGGCCATAACTTTTTAAACTCCAGGGGGCTAATGAGTTTTCATGCTGTTTTCCTACTAAATAATGGCAGGTAATCTACTATTACAAATATTAACTTACCAGTAGTAGCAAATACAGATTCAACTACAGTAACTGAGAACATCAAAATAAATTTATATTGACATGTATATCAACTTTAATACATATTTTGTATAAGGGAATTATAAAAGAAGGAAATAAATTGCAGTTATACTATTTTTAATATGCTGTCTTTTTTGAAAAAAAATCTTATGTTGATTTTTACAATTTCATGCAATATTCCATAGACTGACTTTTTCATTCTGGTACTTGTTGCCTAAAAAGTGGACCTAATTTTGATATTATATATTGAATACATATATTTAGAATATGTATATACAAACATAGTAGACATCACAATAAAATAAACAACACTTGAGAAGGGCTATAAAAAAGCTACTGAATTTTAACAGGGAAAGGTCAACCAGAGTCTTTTATCTAATGTAACACAGTACAAAAACTAAAATAGATGAAGAAGTTGGGTGAGTTCTGCAGTGTAATTGAATATCAAAAACTTCTAATTTGCAATACAAATAAAGATAGTGTATGTGTTTGTGTGTATGAGGATTACCAATAATAGGCAGGGTGGGGAAATATTATTGAAATCCAGTATAAACTGTGAATTAATTTGAAAATCACATATTGAGAAATAAGGAACCAGCAAACAGGTGATTTAAATGTGGACCCTTCTTTCAAATAACTATACCATTTTTACTTAGTAATGATAATTATTATCACTGGAACTTCAGTATTCTTCGAGCAGAATGGTTTCATGTCTTGTATGTAGAATCTGCATCAAATGCCTCTCTGAGTTCATAATATAGGCAAGTATAAACATTTCATAATATAGGCAAGTATTAACATTTCTCATTTTAACATAAAGTTTCAAATAGGTTTCTTGGAATAGTCAAAGCTCAGGTTTGCTGTACATAATTAATAGTCAGATTGTTCAGGTTTTGGGAAATCAGAACTAAGATACTGATCAGTTATTTGACAGACGTTTTGCTCTTGTGTCCCAACAAGCTTTCTCATCACATACTCCAATTGGTGATTAGAAGTTCTTGGAAGGTGTTGATTTGAGTGTGAAGATTCGCTTTCTGAGCTTGTGGGTTGGTTTCTGAACATTTTATTACCAGGCTAATATCTTCAGCAGAGTTTAGATGATGTCAGTGTCAGTGTTTTTCTGTTTATAAGGAATTCAGGTGTGTAAAGTGAAGGTCTTTTGATGGGTCAGGTGTGAGCCATCATTGAAGAGCTTGTGATGGGTCTTGTGATGGGGAAGTTACATCAGGTGAACGCCATTGGGAACTGAACTGCTGGTGGGAGAAGGGAGCTTAAGTGGGTTGGTTGAGTGTCGGTGCTGTCTCTGGTTGGCTGTGTTTTGATTTATTGGTTGCTAGGTATGGTGTTGTCTGTATTTTGATTGGTGTGACTCATCTGCTTCCTGTACATAGCCTTCTGTCAAATTCTGTTGCATCTTCTTTGTTGAAGTAGTAAATGGTCATCCTCTTATCAATTGAAATATAGGCACTTGCTGCTCTGATCTGTTGACTTTTTTTCAGGTACTGCTTACAAGTTTGCAAAGTTTCCAGATTTTTTTTCAGGAAGGAACAGAAACAGCCACAAAATATTGCAATAGCAAGCTATTCATCTTCACTTCCATTTCATAAAATATCCCTAGTACAGTGTCTTATTTTAGTCAACCTCTCAGGTAAGGCAAATAGAAACTTCCTCCTTAGAAGAATCATTTATTACAAACATGAATTTTCTGGGCAAACGTCTTTTAACTTTGCCTACTTTGTTCACTAAGTAAGGTCACCATTTGGAACATGGTCTTTTAATTATTCCATCTTGGCTTTCTGAGTAGGAAATCATCAATTCATTGGCAAGCAGCACTTTTAATACATTTCTTTGGCAACTGGTAATTATTGAGATTATAATATTTTTACTCCTCTGGACACACAACCCCTTTCTTCACTTTCCCCTTTAATCTTAAACTACACTTGCAAATTTCCAAGTAAATCACCTGTACTGTTTGTGAATCCACATTGTGCGCACTGGTCAGCATGTGAAACCAGTTTTCTCTTTCTGGTTTAAAATAAAAAACAAACCTTACGACTTATTTTAATGTATAATTTCAGTCTAAGGAAAAAGGTGTATACATTTCTGCATTATTTCTAAACTGATAGATATCTTAAATCAATAACAATATAGACACACATAATAAAGGCAGGGGAGAAGAAAAGCAAGCCTACTCAATGGGCAGAATGGGCAGCTAATTTGGGTGGATAAAACAGCATAAAATAGCAACCTAAATAATTTTTAGATATTTAGTTCATTGTCATGTTATTCTACTTTTAGTAATGAAAAAGAACATTGAGTGGCATGTTAGCTACAGGTAGAATGCAGCCTGATTTTAGCTACAGTTTTTGTTTTAACTTTCTAACTTTTATTTAAATGAACTAGTATTCTGATATTATAATATAGTGGGGTTATTCTAGATACAGGGCATAAAGAAAATTGTATTATCTAACCAGATTTCCTCTGATTAAAAGTCATTTGAAGCATAATCTCCTTCAGAGATATCAATTTTTGTATTTTACCCCAGAAATTACAGCACCTAAAATATAACTCTTTATGATCTTGAATCCAGAAACAAAGGGCAAGCTAGCTAAAGAAAAAGAATAATATTCATTCTTGAGGTAACTTGGTGTTAAGCTAATGTCACTAAAAGCCATGCTGGGAGCTTCGATCACAGAAGATGGAAGAACGCTGGACGGAGCTGCTGAAATAACTTTTTCCTTTTGTTGCTGCATGTATCAGCAAGCAGTATGCTTCACAAAGATCATTTGTACCACAATACTATTTCACAAGTTGAGATGGTTCACAGCAGGAAAACATTTCCTCATATTACTTTTCATCAAAGGGGGCTTAGTTTTTTTGCCCATCTGAATAGCATCATTAGATTACTAATTTACACTTTGGTAAAAAGGGTCAAAGTATTCTTTTTTTATTATGTGATGTTAGAGTTGTAAAGGAACATTTTAATAAGTGCTGTAATTCATATCTGATCTTCCATCACCCAGTGCTTTTTGAATTAGATAGCTTGTGAATTAAAAAGAAAAAGAAAAACATAAAAATTCAGCACATGGGATATTTCTAGGTGTTAAGTCTTTCCAAGACTAAATAAATTGTGTTTCTCCTAATCCTAATAGAATATTTTTCTGCTTTACATAAAATGATATAGAATTGAGATTTAAATGATATAGAATTGTGGTTTAAAGCTGCAGACCTACACAAACCTATCAGTTAGAAAATTATATAGGCATCTATGTGATGTATGACAGAATATAGTATGACAATTGTCTTAAACTGGAGTTAACCCATTTGCTATGCCAGGATAACCCTCAATATTCTGATGCTGTGATATTGTATGGCCACATCAGCAGGATACTCAATTAGAGAGCCCCACATTTGCTACAAGCATGAATGAAGCTTTCCTAACATTAGGAAAACTAGATTTATGAAGAAAAGTCCTATAACACTATGAACTCACAAAGCGTATTTTACAAATAAAAAGGTAGCTATAAAAGCCTTCTGCCAGCTCATACATTTAATAAAATAAGAGCAGTTCCCCTGCTCCATTCCAACTTTTCATAAATAGGCAACATTAGCAGATTTCTCTTGGACAGCTATGTTCATTAAATAGAAATACTCAGGTTTATTCCTGATGGAATCTGTGGCAGCTTTAAATTACATTCATGATTGCATAAAATTCACTCTATATTCACAATTCATCAGGACCCATAGATAACTTGCAGTCTGTGTGAGACCAACAGGTTTTCTCATTTTGGTGGGTAATAAGCAGCTACCACTTCTTATTATTCTTCTGCCTTATAAATATATTTTTTCCCCAAAAAACACAGTTGGTTAAAAAACACCTATTCAATATAAATAAAATATAAATAAAACTACAATATAGCTATATTTATATACTCTAGCTTCCCATGTATTCCAGATGTCAATCTATTTTATGAATTGTGTAATTGTGTAATAATTCTACCATCTTGTAAGTAAATCTATTTACTGCTTTCTGTGCAGTACAGTTTGATCAATACAGTCTGTTAAGAATCACCTCACAGTCACCTTTGATTCATTCTGTTAAATAGATCATATAAAATTACTACCTGTAGTTCCCTTTCAAGAGAGTGATTAAGGCAATCCAGTTCAACTGCTGAACCAACCTTTTAAATTATTCTCAAACTCTTGGAAGCTTTCCCAAGTGAAACTATAGCTATAAATACTGATTAAGTATTAATGTGACCTTTTATAGGGTACTTGTAATGGTGTGCTGTCCCAGAGAATCTGATAGAAAAAATATTTTTTCTGTCCTTTTAAAAAGTTATTTTGTTGATATTTCATCTCTGACTTACATCTGTTGAAAATATATGATTTATTTTGTAAGTGTTCTAATATCTAGAGCAGGGGTGTCAAACTGCTGGCCCGTGGGCCAGATGCGCCACCAGAAAACTGCGCCGATCCAATTGCCGGTAATGGGGAAAATGGTCTGATGTGTTGCGCGCTGTCACATGCCGTTGCGAGTTTGACATGTCTGATCTAGAGCAGGGCTTTTCAACTGGTGATACGCATACCACCAGTGGTACGCGAGCACCTGGCTGGTATGCGGACAAGTTGAAAAAAATGTAGAAAAAATGTAAAAAAAAGAGTGTAAAAGTGGATGAGGTGAAGCGGCAGCAGTGCTGCATAGGCTTGTGGCAAAGTCAGCTGGAACTGCACGTTGCCTGGGTCCTACTGAGAGCCCAGGATCAAAGTGCGCAGCTCCAGCTGATTGGTGGCAGCCTTGGGGGTAGCAGGCAGCCTCAAGCAGTCTTCAGTGGAGATTCTGCTGGAGCTGCGCAACACATTGCCTGGGTCCCCCCACCCGCACCCAGATGCCCTCACCTCCCCCAAGCGTTTTTTACTCACCTGCTTTCAGCAGCATTCCTTTTCTCCTGCCCTTCTCAGCCTTCATGTGTTTGCGAGACAAAAAAAAAGTTCCATGAGACTTTCTAACTTCTCACAAGAAGTTAGAAAGTCTCATGGAACTTTTTTTTCTTTTTTCCCCACAAACACGTGGCAAAGGCAGAGAAGCAAAAGGAGAAAGGGAGTGCAGCTGAAAGCAGGTGAGTTAAAAATGCTTGGGGGAGGCAGGGAATCTGGGTGGGGGCAGGGGCGCCAACCTTACCCTGCATGGTGGTGGGAGGGTTAATGGCAGGTGTGGGGGCCCCAGGAGGAGCTGCACAAAGCAGGCAGAGGGGAGGCCAGGCAGATTGTGGGCACCGGCAAGCAAGTGAGATGGGCAGGGGCGCGAATTGGCGTGTGCTCAGAAACGCCGATCTCGTGCTCCTGCCCATCTCGCTCGCTTGCAGGGGTCCTGACAGACCTTCACCGGACAGGAGCAGGGAGGGCATAAAAAAGCCCGGAGGAGGCAATTGGAGTTTGGCTGCTGCTGCCGCCACCACTGCTGTTGCTGAGCCAGATGGCTGTGTGACGGAGGCTGCTGCAGTTCCTGCCCACTGCTTCTTCTTGGCTGCTTCCTCTGAAAAGGAGTGGTGGTCTTCCACAGGGGGAGGAGAGCGCAGACAGCGGAGGAGCGCATGGGGTGGGGAAACAGTTGCAGCCGGATAAAAGCAGTGAGCGGGGAAGTGGCTCATTCATTGCTGCAGCCAGCCCCAAGGAAGAGCCAGCACAACCCGCAGACTCACAGATCCCCCCACATCCCCGCCCATACTCCCACAGGCACCCCGCAACCTGAGTGATGAGCTGGCCACGCCCCCCTGGCCATTGACTTCTCTTGTCAAAAAGTTTCAAAAGGTGATCACATGACCTGGGATACTGTGACCATCATAAGTATGAATCAGTTGCCAAGCATCCCAATGTAAATCACATGACCCTGAGGATGCTGCAACAATCTTTAAGTGTGATAAATGCCGTTATAACTTCGAACAGTCACTAAGTGAATTGTTGTAAGTTGAGGACTACCTGTACTTTATCATTTTCCCCCTTTTTTGGGGGTCATCAAGTTTTTGACATCTTGCCGGGCGACTGGTGGTACTCGGATATTGCCTTATCCTAAAAGTGGCACAATGGGTGAAAAGGTTGAAAAGCCCTGATCTAGAGGAAATGTTTTACAGATTTTGCCATATTACTGTTCAAGACTGTAAACATTGTATGTGTACATCACACACACAAACACGTACTCATAAGTAAACTCTGACTTAAGACAAATTTCTCAAATCCATCAGCTATATCAACAGAAAGTGATTGAGGTAAACTGAATTGCTTCCATAAATACTACAGGGGACTTGATGCAGAAGGAAAACTATAATTTAAGGTCTTTAGGATCATCACTATCAAAGGGAACCTGTATCTTTTCTTTGGCATTGCTTTTACACCACAAGATTAATTGAAAGACCAATATAAATTATGATTTCAGGGATTTCAATAGCTTCTGTTTCACAGATTATATTGGTCTTCATATTGATCTTATTTTCCTATTTCCTAAATTTCTGAAGTGGAAATTCTGAATAACCTTAAGTCCTATAGACCTTAAATTATAGTTTTTCTTTCTCCTTAAATGAGTTTTTTTCCCCATAACAGCAGTATTTTACGGGACATTATTTTACATTTATCTTACCCCTATAAATACATACAAGAGGTTCTGGAAGTCAATTGAGATTGAGACTTAATCTTTTTATAATAAATGTTCTATTTAACCATCCTGCCTGAGGCATAAGGAAATTATCTATTAGAGGCCAATGTTGCTAAGTGCTGAGCAGTTCTGTGGACGTTACCTCTTTCACTTTTCTTGCAATTTGAAGGAAAATCAGTACTATGATATTGTAAGGAGTGCCCTTAAGCTACTTCTGACTACTTCTGATTTTTTCCCCCTATTGTATACCATTTAAAGCATATAACTGTAAATTTCTAAAGTAATGCAATGAATTTTCTATTTCTTTTAAAGGGAATGCCATCCTTTCTGGAAATACCCAACACAATCAAGAGAAGTCAGAGTACATTTGATATCTTGGGCATTCTTATCATATTGTACCACTGAGAAGCATCTTCAGTCTCCAATTCACAACTGCCATCCAACTAACATTCACATTAAGCCAGCAACTGATTTAAAGGATCAGTTTTCAGGGAAGGGGAGGGGAACACCAATTTTACTCACTGCAACATCAGAAATTAACTAGTTATGTTTACCTGAACTTTTTTCTGTCGAGTCCTTACATTTATTCATTCAGTTTTTCCTTTATGAGCAAAGGATCTTGAATGCTGCCATCTAACATTTCTATGATCTTGTCCTATATAGTTTTAACTATTATATGTTCATGACACTTTATTCCAACATTTTCTTTATTTCACAGGGAAAAAAATGAAGCCTTGAGAGATGTCCAAATGAAATGTGGGAAAACCAGCTAAGAGAAACCTCTTGTAAGGAACCACTTCAATCCACATTAAGAAAGCAGAACTCTTTGAAACAGTCTCTGCCAACAGGAACTTTTATTAAAAGAAATTGATAGTAGGCATAATAGAGAGGATCAGAGGGATTCCCTTATACATCAATGTTTTAAAGTGTCCCTAACCAAACTCTTCCCCACATTCCTTCTGGCCAACTCAGGCCGGAAATTCTCTAGGTGTTAAACCCATGAAAGATAACATCAAACCAGCTCCATGATCATTCACTAGCTCTTCAGAGTTTATCTTGACTACGGAGAAATAAACCAGATTCCAGAAATCTGTGTCTTTTCACCCCCCCCCCCTTTCTAGTTTCCCGGTAGGGAAGAGAAGTTCAGAGGGACATAGGATAAGAGTCAAATGGTTCCATTGTAATGGTTAGTAGAGGTGAATAAACAAAAGGTTACTTTGTAGTGAATGGAGGAAGTGAAAGTAATAAAACTCCTCTGCATGTCCCCCCTCCCCATTGGGAGTATGGCAAGACCCAAGAAATAGTAATAATTGGTTTTAGATTACAGGAAATAGATAGAAAGGAAATATAACTGGATCCTGGATCTCTGAGTCCAAACTTAGACCTTTCCATTTCTGCTCTCATGCCAGGATTGGTGAAATGCTGGAGGACAGTACCAGAGGCAGAGGAAAATGGGAAAACCAATCATTTTGCCTAAAATTTAGAATTTTGTCTGCACTGTTTGTGCTGGTTCAGGTATGTGTGGAGGCATCAACTCAGCATGAACTAAGCTTTCCCTTTCCCTGCTTCCTAGTTGAAGACTAAAATACTCTTCGACATTCCCAAAATGTTAGGAAAACACATGCTTTAGTTCTGGAGATATTAAGAAGGAAGTGACAATCAGAATTAACCCAATTTACAATTTGGAATTTGGGAATAGATAGAGTTTGAAGAGCCAGCTAAAACAAAGCAATCAGCATATGGGATATACCAAATTTAAAAAGGATGAACTAAGAATGAACAATGGTTCTTTTGATTTCCATGATAATGAGTACACATCAGTAAGCTAATCGCCTTTTTTTTCTTCTTCAGATAGATCATGACTATCTTTTCTTTTGTTGGAAAACCACATAGGAAATACTAGCTTCTCCCTCCTGGCTAGTTATTATATTTGCTTTGATCACTTTGCTAGCCAACCATCTCATAAACCTTCTAAACAAATTAATCATGCAGTGTTTTGGGGTTTTATTTTTGTTCTACCATTATATCTCTCCCTGGTTCTGCTTATCCCTTACTTCCACTGCAATCCGTGAAATGATACATAGAAACCTTTACATTGTTAGACTTACATGAATATTTAAACTTCATATATTTCTTTTAAACATTTCCTTTTCTTTTTACCCTTAACATACTTCCATTCCAACATATTTCCAGAGTACATGGAGACATATAGATGTCATGTCTTTATTCTTTTCCCCTCATATATGAACTTTCCTATTTCTCATACTGTATATGTGTGTTTGCAAGGTCGGAATGATGATTATTGATGATGATGACACAAACATGTAATAGGTATTTAAAATATAGAATACTTAATACCTAGAACATAAAGACATTGTTACCATTGAAATGAATCATGGTTGTTTTTATTAATGTAGTCATTTGAAAAAACAGTAATGTTTTTCAAACAGATATTGCAAAACAAATATGTAAAATGTTGACATGGGAACAAACTGTATTGGGACAGTAGGTGTAATAATACAAGGACTCAGAGAGAATTTTATTGCCTAAATTTGGAACAACTTACAACAGTCCAACTATAAAAATCAGCAGTGTAGGACATTTCATACATAATTAGATACTATTTTTATGATTCTGAAGCCTGGGGTAGCCCTCAAATCATTAAGAAGAAAACCAGCCAGCAAGGTCATGACTCAGTATTAGTGGAATAAAACAACTGTTTGAACACAGTATTTGTATCACACATAGGCTGTGTTGCCATAATACAACAGGTTAGGTCAAAGTAAGTTTGGAAATTTGAGAAAACCTATCCTTAATATCTGAAGCAGGTTATGCTTACTATAACAAATAGTATTAATTGAGCATAGCAAGTTATCTAAGTTCAGCAATTCTGTATTTTTATTCTGAGTTTAATATCTAGTGTATTATGTGAACTTATAGTGTTGAAGCATTAACTGGATCTGAAAAAAGCTTGAAATGCTGAGAGAAGGGCAGAGTTCAACAGTTCTATATAAAGAAGTGGTATTTTTATTTTTATTTTGGATGTGGATAGAAAAACAAATCATGTAGCAATTTCAACAGTATTTTTTCTTCAAAAACCTGCTAAACATATGTACTTTGAAGAAAATCTTAATGAAGCTAATTTTGACATTTTCGATAATTAAGAGTAGTTCCTTGCACAAAGAGTATGGGTGGGAAACTAGTGAGCATCTTGGCATTCTATGTCAGATAAGTTAACCTGCAAAGTGAAGGAAAAGAATAGAATGCCTAATTCTAGCAGATTTTGGTAGGTCCAGAAGATAAGTGGTAATTGAGGAAGGTTATCAGTAAGCAATCAGCTACTACATCCTGCCATCCTGTCTCACTTCTTTATTAGTGCCATTATTAGCAGTTAATGCCAACACAATTGGCATTTTTGGCCAACCTTGGTGCTATCAAATCAAAGTGAAACCCTAGTAGGGATACTTTTAGTACAGTGGCACCTGCCTCTTCCTTCTCCTGGCATATATCTGGATAAAGCATGAAGATGTATGCTGAAAGGACCTCTATTTTCAACGAAAAGAGAATAATGGCAGCAATGGATTTATTCATGACAGAAAACAGTGTTTCTAATTTATTAAGAGCCCTGGTGGCACCGTGGTTAGAATGCAGTACTCCAGGCTACTTCTGCTGACTTCTGGCTGCCAGCAGTTTGGCATACTGGGTCAGTAAAATGAGGACCCATATTGTTGGGGGCAATATGCTGACTCTGTAAACCACTTAGAGAGGGTTGTAAAGCACTATGAAGCAGTATATAAGTCTAAGTGCTATTGCTATTAAATTTCCTGTAAGAATGTTGGGTGTTTGGTTTTTGTTTTATTCCTTTCTTCTATCATTTCATCCTTCTATTCTTCCATCATTTCCTTTCTGAGGAAACATATTTTTATAGTAAATTTAAATATTCAAGAGGAATGAAAGTGTGCTAAGCTGGATTAAAATAAGCAATGTCTATCTATTATGTCTCATATTTTTGTTTGTTAGGTATATAGCATTCCTTTCCATAAGGTGGTCAAGATGGCACACACAGCATCTCCTCCATTTCATTCCCATCAATAACTCCATGAGAGGGGGTTGAGTGTGAAAGAGTGGCTTCCCAAAGTGGCTTCCATAGATAAGGCAGAACAAAAACTGGCTCTTTCTTGGTCTACTACAATACTTTGATTAATATACTACACTGACTATATAAAGTCCAATATTTTGACAAAATCTGAACAGATATTCATCACTTTTAACAAAATGTAGTATTCACTTATGACTACTTGCTCATATGAATGCACATACATATGTGTATATTCACTCATACGTGTTTACAGAGTATTGTATTACAAGCTTATATAATTATGGGATATTTCATATTCTTTCTCTACTCAAAATTCACAATTATCTGATGAATTTTAAACTAAAAAAACACTTGGTTAACATTGTTCAAATCATTAAGAGAAACTTAAATAGTGAATAACGTATTCCACTAATAACATGTGGAATTTCAAAAGGCTGGATTCCACTTGGAGTTTAACTTGGAGATCATCTTTGGGTAATAATTTATCATGTATTTAGCCCTCTGAAAGGCAGAAGACTGAGGATTATAATTAATTTATATAAAGCATTATCAACCCTTTTCCCTAAATAATTCATCCATGCAAAAATTGTTCTCTTTTTAAAATATCTTACATATTGTTTCAAGAAGAAAATATATTTAGATTTTGATATAATTTCCTTCAAAAGCAGAATGTTTTATAATTGTAAGAACAACCTGAGCATTTGCCTTTTTCTGTAATTTGCTTTGAAGTTGCAAAGTAGAGTGTGATCATGTGATTGATTCCATTAAAACAAGAAATTTGACTAAAATAACTTTTGATTAGATCCAGCAAAGTTTTATGTTTGCTACTCTAAAATTCTTTTTGCATTGTATCATTAAAAAAAATAAACAAGAGGCTTGAAAGGTTTTTAGTTGGCTAGCAATCAGTAGACTTACATGAAAAGGCAAAGCAAATCTAAGTTCAAATATGTAAATATTTTGAAATTAAAATTCTTTGGATAGGTTTCTAAAATTATCTCTTTATTCCAGCAGTTGTGAAGCTATAGTTTTATAATTGAAAGAATTTCAGTAGGCAGAACATGGAACCATACTTCTGAGGAGTAAATGAAATATGTAATAGATGAATGTTAACAAAATGTTCATGAAAGAAGGGTGTTTTTTTATTATTCCCTTGTATTAGGTGAAGAGCAGATGAATGTGTGGCAGTGAAAACATGGTTCATTTTAATGTTGTGTTTATATCTTTTAATATAAGTGCAGACCTGCAGGTACAATGAATTAACAGGAGCACTTGAGCAATATATTTATTTGTGAACCTTTCTTAAAATGAAAGGTTCATTTTTACAAGCTACTGCATTATCCACCACACACAGAAAAAGAGAAAAGATAATTATGGCCTTAGTGCTTAATAAGGATGAATTTTAAAATTACATTGTGCCATGCTTTCCGATATTTGAAGAAAAGTTATCAACTTTATGAATTGTGTTTCTGTGGGGAAATCAAGCAGAAGACAAAAGAAATTGGTTATAGATTAATACTTGCATTAATACAACAAAAATATTTTCCCCAAAAACAAACGGATCACTTATACTGTAATCAATGGCCCAAATCTTATAGAACTTGCTGGTTCTTGGTTGTATTTTTTTCAGATAGCTTTTATATGTGCCTTAATATGTCTAAGAATAATATGTCTCAGAATATTTAACCTGCTCCCATTCAAATTTAATAGAGCTTAGAATAGAATTAATTTCACCAGAAAAAAAAAGCCATATTAATCCTAATGTAATGCGAGTCCTGCTAAATAATGAAGTAAACATTGTTATAGCAGAGTCATATTCCTTAATAGATTAAAATACTTTAGTGTTTATAATAAGATTTCCAAACCAATAGAACAGGGACAAAGGAAAAAAACAACAACTAGCACCTCCAGGAGTTATTTGATTTATAATGTATTTTTATAAATTCACCTTACTGTATTTCTTTTCATCTTTTTTATAATTACCATGATGCCATCAACACTGCTTGACATAGCAAGGCTATAAAAAACACTTTGACCCAAATTATTCCTCCTGTATAACAGAACTACTGACTTATGGAACTAATGGGAATGTTAAGAGTTCCTGACTTCTGCCACTGATTAAGAATATTTTCCTTGATTTTATCTCTGCATACTTTGATATTATAAAATGTGATAAAAAAACTAATAATATACAGTAGAGATATGATGAAGGAAAACAGAAATGACTATAGATCAAGTGAAGAAGGAGAGCTATGAAACACATCTCAAAATTGCCCTCAGGGAAAACAGGCAGTCTTGGGCATAAAAATCAGGAGCAAGATAAATAACTGCTATAGATTTCTGGCAATGAAAATAATTATTGGTCTGTCTTGAGAGTTAAAAATGAAATGAAAAACTGATGTAAATGGTCAAAATCTGCTCTATCTAATCTTATGATACTATTATTACCAAATTCGGTCATATTCTTTGAATCTATGTCCGTGTACTTTTATTTATTTAATTAATGTTTGAAATTCATCCAAAACAACATTGATATTTTTTAAAGCAAACACCATCACCCTGCATCTTCAGTAATTCAGTGAGATGTGCAAGGTAACCTAGAAGTTCTCCTCTCTAAGGAACAGAAATATTATTTACAATAAATTTCCTTAAGTGTACCTATCTTGGTCCACTTGAGTAATAGGGTAATAACAAATTAGTTGCATTTCCTTAATAAGCCTTTATTATACACCAGAGAAAGAACTTTATGTACTCTATCATAGTGTACTATTCACGTAGATAAATCTATCAGTAGCTATTATGTATACTAATATATCCAATTCATTTTCAGACAAAGCAAGTCTGATATAGTGCCCTGAATACCATAACACCATAACTTACTTCCATACTGTTTTGTACTCATAGGCAGATATGCAATCCCTTTTTTCATTTAAAGAATGCATATCTGGGAAATGTATCTTCCTTAACAATAGGGCATAGTGTTGCCAATGGATTTAGCATTAGAGTGAAAGTTTCTGCAATGATGGAGTTTACCCTTGATTTCCCATCCCTCCCCAAAATTCTGCTGGCCTAATAGCATCTTTATAGCTTTGAAACTTTTATTTTATTCAGCTTCTACTATTGTTTTCTTTTTCTTTTTTGTAGCCACACCTTATCTAATTTTATTTTCTCTTATCTTAATATTTTAACTTTATGATTTTAAACTCCCACGCTGCAATTTAAAAGCACCTGGCACTATGGGTAAGACAGATGTAGAACTAGCCTTGGAACTTTGAAATTGGCTAAGGCAGAAAAATAACTGAAGATTGAGTTCTTCACCTCAGGCTTCTACTGAGGTCTTAATAATCTGGAATTTAGGAAAGAGATTCAAAGTGCTCCACCAGCAATCAGAAGAAATTCCAAATTCTCCTTGTCCTAGTGAAGATGACAGACTTCTGTGGAATGATGATTTCCAAGAAAATATTGTCTCTGGTGGGTACACTGTCCCTTCTGAGGTATTTGTACTTATGCTTCTAGTGATGTTACAGCTAATAAGCTAAATATTTTTTAGCTTTTTTGGCAGCACTGTTTTGCAACATTTTGCCTCTTAACTGCTCAAACTGTATTAGTCTTGTTTGTACAATTAACAACTAAATCTGTAAAAATCTGGTGACCTGAAGAAAACATTTGATCCCCATACAAGATTCTCTTCAAAAATACAGAAAGCAAATTATTTCCAACAAGCTTCTATGTCAGATACCATATTAAGTAAGAAGCAACCTATAAACAGGAAATATTATATTCTTTTAAGCCTAAATAATAAAAAGGATTCTATCCTAATATATTAACACAAACTATTTGTTCTATCTTTTCTTACTACCAGTATTAATGTTGGATAAGGTACTTCCAGAGATTGTGTTTGTTTGTACTTAAGGCAGCTACTGCATTGCCAGTCTCATGACATTGACCTTGTTCATATTAATTGGCACCCCACTACAATTGGTCAAAAAATGATTCATTTATTCTTCAACCATCCAGGAATACCATTAATGCTTTTTAAAAATGAGGACATTTTTGAGGACTCTTGGAATTATCCCTTTTAGGGTTTTATGGTTCAAAATGTGAAATCTTTTCTAAATAATTCTATATTAGTTCACACACTTCACAATGCTGTTTTTATCTCAGAGAACTACCATGTTTCTTTTACCTTATCTTCATCTTAAGAACAGACAAATATTGCTTGGTCCTTTTAAAAGTGAACTACTAATACTTATAGCATGATGGCTAAAGTCGAACAAAGATATCAAAAATTGAAGGGCTTGTACAAACAATGGAACCAATTCAAGAGAAAGCAAAGCCCCTCGCTGTTCTAGTGCACTTGAACAAAGACTTGTAATTAAAAACAATTGCGAAATGGCTAGGCCCCAAGCACAGTACTTCCATTCATTAAAAATAATTTTGATCTCCTCTCAGGTTTATCAATGTTTACCAATTAATTCAATTAAATCCTTAGACCGGGGGTCTTCAAGCTTGGCAACTTTAAGACATGGACTTCAACTCCCAGAATTCATCAGCCAGCCAGAGGAATTTAAGATTTTTAACGAGTTTTAAAATTGCTAAGTTTGAAGACCCCTGCCTTAGACCTTCCACCAAAGTCTGGCACTTTCATGTGATGTATTTTTGTCAGAAACAATTTCAGTTTTGTACATATTGATATTAGTTGTAGCTGTCAAACCAACCAACTTCACTGAAGATTCCTTGAAAAACATTCACCACCCAGTCTTTTCCAATGACTGCATCTGATCTGGATTTCAAACATATAATATGATCTGAACCAAGCCAGTTTTGTTCCCACAGGGACATGTTTAATTTCCCTTATCCCAGGTTTCAGAGACCTTCTGAGCATTTCGCATCTTCAATCAAATTGACCCACGTTGCACATTTGATAAGTGTGTGTGTGTGTGTGTGTGTGTGTGTGTTTCAAAGGATAAAAATATCAAAACCATAGTGGATAATATCTTTATACATATAATAATGTGTAACTCTTGTTATTGAAAATGCTTCAAATCCATTTAGTACAACTAAAGCTACTAGTAAACTTGGGGGAAAAAAATCAGGAAAAAATATCCTTTTTATAGTGCATCCCTGCTGGCAAAAAAATAATTTGCTAAAGTGCAGTGTTTGCAAGTTAAGAGACTATGGATTTGCCTCATTCAAATGCATTGTGTATTTTGCTACCTTTCATATGTCACAAAGGACACATTTTCTCAACACTTTTACTTTTTGAACATTTGGCATCTTCATAGATAATATCTCCTACCAGGAAACTTGGTTAGAGGCATTAGTACATTAACTTTAGATGTGCTGGAAAATATTGAAGTAAATAGTCTATGAAAATAAGGAATGCATTTTTTTATATTTTTATTTTTATCAAAACGGATTCTATTCAGTTTTATTTTATTTTTTTAAAAAGCATTTAGACAAAAAGAGTAGTTTCTTCTAAGTATCATTCTGGAATTTTAAAAATAATCGTTAAACAACAACAACAACAACAACAACAACAACAACAACAACAACAATAATAATAATAATAATAATAATAATAATAATAATAATAATAATAAAGTTGGAAGGGGCCTTGGAGATCATCTAGTCCAACCCCCAGCTCAGGCAGGAAACCCTATACCATTCAGACAAATGGCTGTCCAGTCTCTTCTTAAAAACTTCCAGTGCTGGAGCATTCACAGCTTCTGGAGGCAGGTTGTTCCACTGATTAATTGTTCTAACTGTCAGAAAATTTCTCCTTAGTTCTAGGTTGCTTCTCTCTTTGGTTAGTTTCCATCCAGTGCTTCTTGTCCTGCCTTCAGGTGCTTTAGAGAATAGCTTGACTCCCTCTTCTTTGTGACAGCCCCTGAGATATTGGAACACTGCTATCATGTCACCCCTCATCCTTCTCTTCATTAAACTTGACATACCCAATTCCAGCAACCATTCCTTATATGTTTTAGTCTCCAGTCTCCTGATCATCTTTGTTGCTTGTATAATTATATTATACAAATGATTCAATTAAAGTTTACATTTGAGATTTAGTAATTATATTTCCTAATGATCATAAAAGCATGTATAGTTTTCCATTTCATTATCATGTTCTATATTTTGTTTCACCAGTGCTTCATTAATTGAAAGGTTATGCAGGTAGTCCTCAACTTATGATTGTAGTGGAGCCTGCCCATTATGGTTGTAAGTTATGATGTGACTGACCCAATTTTAAGACCCTTTTTTGTGGTGGTCTTTAAGTGAAGCACCATGGTCATTAAATGAATCCATCACTGTCAAGCAAACCCATTGTTTGCTATGAGGTTTGTTTACCAAATACCCAAAATAAACACCAATTTTGGGCATATGTTTCATAAATTGTAATATTGTGGCCATGGGATGCTGAAAATGGCATAAATGTGGGGCTATTGCCAAGTGCCTGAAATGAGGTCCTGTGACTGTGTAGGCGGCCAATGGAACTTTGGAACCATTGTAGGTTGTAAGTACCTTTTGGGAGGATCTGTTGCAAATCTGAATGATTGCTAAGCCACCAGTCACAAGACAAGAACTACTAATAAGAGAACACTTACGTTTATGAAAGGAAGCAAAATCAGTCTTTAGGTACAAAAATCTTGGCATGTAGAATTTTGTAAGGATGCTACAAATTGTAAAGATGCTAAAAACTTAAATTTTCACTTTACCTTACACAACCTTTACACACATAACTCAACAAGCTTTAGAATGTTAATGTGAATGTATTGTTATTCCTATATCTAGTTAATGAAGCCATATAAATAAATAAATATCAACTGGAAGCATCACTCTCAAGATAGTTTGAAGCAAAGTGAGTAGAAAGCTAATAATAAATATTTGGCCTGTTATAATCCTAATTCAAATTCAACTTCCCCTATAATATAGATTTCAGTCCTACTGAAGGAAACAATTCTACTGAGGGGATTCTACAGTATTTTGTATATTTGTCAACCAATCCATAAAGTATAAATAAAACAAGACAGAATTTAAAATAGCTTGATAGCAACCTTTTGTATGTACATTGAATGTTTCTGTACCGGAGATAAATTTCTTGTCAAATCACACTTGGCCACATAAAGTTCAATTCAATTCAGTTCAGTTCAGTTTAATTCAATTCAATTCAATTCAATTCAAATGTCTTCTCCCCCTCCCCTTTAACACTCTTTTTGACCTGACTCTATAACAAGCTTTGCATCAGAGATTATCTCTACATAGGGGTGAAAATCATCCTGTTTCAAACCTTGGTATGAAGCTACCAGATATGATCAATAGTACTAAGGTACATAGGTATCTAGATTGAATTGATCTATGTTGTTTACATAACATTTACAATACATATATCTGTTTACATTACATTTACTATACACATATTTCTTATACAATTGGTTTTTATTTTGAGCACATGGATAGCTGGGCTGTCTGCTACTATGTTTAAGTCATAAGAATGAAGTTGTTTGCTCTGAGGATAGAGTCTCAGTTTATATATAAACCATCTCAAAGTGTCACAGAACAGTTTATTATCATTGATTATCATTGTCATGGGTTTTATGATGAATTCTTTCTTATAGAAGCTCTGGGGAAATTCATGATCCAGATACTGCTAAGAAAAGGCAATAATTAATAAACTTATATATCTGAATGTACATACAGTTAAAATTATATAAAATAATAAAATGCTAATTTTCCTTTAAGTGCTCTCTTGGTAAGGAAAATAGTTGGTAAAGAATATTTTTGTTGCTCTTTCTCCATGCAAACTTCAATTCTGTGCTGCAAAAAACCTGATTTATTACTCTGATGGTTGTAGCACATTCATTTATTACTTATAGGCAAGATTTCTGTTTTGACATATATTTTTTGAATGTATTTATGTTGTGCTATTTTATTTTTGCCCTCAGCAGGAAAGTTATTGGCAGGAGTGCATTACACCCATGTGGAGAGGGGGACAGCATAGTGAAATTATAATCATTCTTACAACCAAGGGTCAAAAGCTTGCAGTGACATAGCCAATTCTTCTGATCTTTTGGAATTTAAAGTTAAGTAAAATTATATACTGTAAGTATTCTGAAAAGAAAAAAAATACTATTGTAAGAAAATCTTTCTTAGGATACTGTTACAACTGTTTTTTTAAAAAACAAAATACAAGAAGTACAGCATATGAATTTGATCAGGTCAATTGTTTGCTTAGGTCAATAGTTTGCTTAGGTCAATGTTATAAAATTTCCCATTACTGCAGATCTATTGTGCATCTAGTAGAGACTATGAAGGAACAAATAAAATGCAATGTGAATATTTGCTTAATGTAGAAACCATTGTTATTGCCCAAAGAAATTACAGGTAATTGCTTACAAACTTGTGATACAAGAAACTATGTTTATTTTGGTTTTCAAGATGAAATCTTTATATTTGTATTGCTAGTAAATGTGTCCCAAATATAGTAACTATTTTCTCAAAACATGTGATAGATTGATGTAGAAGGGTAATAGGGTAATGAATAGTATTTTGTTGTACAGGTCTTATGAAATTAGATCAAATGCACAGAAGTGACCAGAAATAGATCAGATATGGTCTATAAACAAGTAGGGTGCAGTTTTCATTGGAAATATATAAACCAAATTTTGCATGAAATAATTAACTAGATTTTTATAGAAATAAATCACGACCTCATTTTTGCTAACATAAGCCCTTGGTTGATAGTAATTTTATAAACAGATTGATTCATGGACCATTCTATATAATCAGTAAAGGTCAGGTTAACAGGCCTTTAAAATACATTAAGAAAATGGATATATTGTCTACTTGATATACATAGAATGAACATTAGCTACAATTAGAATATAAATCATGAGAAACTAAATGAAAGTTAAAGAATTTTATCAATTTAATGTAGGAGAAGAGCAGGCAGAGATGACAGGCAAAGTTAAGCATGTCATCAGGTTAGAATGACTGTGTTCCCATAAACACTCCAAGTCCGACCTTCCTGAATTCTTTGGAACTTCATCTGGCACCAGTTTTGTGTTGAACTTTAGTTTGCCAGATTCTTGTGTATAGGCTTGACTAATTCTTCTATGCTGCAATCTTACAAATGGTCCTAATTCTTCATGCCTCACATTTTTATAGATTCTAATTTTTAATTTCCCTCAGAAAACAAATGTTATTGTATTTTGGCTTCAACTTCTTAGTAGAGTTGAATGATTGTAGTACTAGTTAATATTCTATTGAATTTTGTAATCAAGTTACGTAGTAGATATCATCACAATCCACAATTTATTTAGTCTATCATGCTTTGTTCATAGAGTTTTTATTAGTCAAATCATATAAATGTTTTCAACATATTTGCACAGTTAAATAATCAGAGAACTAAATCTAATTAGCTTTGGCCCAAATACTTTCTTACTATAGATTCTTGTTTTACCAACTTTTTGCACTTGCTAAAAATTGTTATGTTTTTCTGAGAAAATGATAAAATTATAAAATGTTAACTGTTCTTAGCCATCTAGTTAAATTCAGTGCAAATATCCACTAAAGGATCCCTGGCAGGTGACCATTGCACTAGTCTGAAAATTTCCAAAGAGTGAGATGTGTTACTGAACTCTAATGAGCTGTGAAACATTTGTCTTTAAGAAAATAGGCCAGTAAAAAGTTCTTGCTCCCAATGTAAGGGTAAAAGGATTGGGATCAAGGAGCGAGCGTTTTTGTTCTTTTCTTTAGCACTGGAGGTTTACTTAGTTCCCTCCTCGCTATCATATCACTAGGAGGTTAAAACAGCGAAGTATTTAATATAAGTACATACTTTTGTGATTCTGATTGGAAAAAGGATTTCTTAATATTGCTTATCATCTGGAATGAGGCACACTCCCTCTAAAAATATTGTAATAATTGCTGTACTTCTCAGAAATAGTGGAATCTGGACCTGAAGTAAGGGGAGATGTTAAAAGACTAATTTGAAATTACTAATGGAAAAGTGAAAGAAAGAAGATCCTCTCTAAACCGGCAGTATTTATTTAATAGTTTCTCTAGTGAGTGCCTTAGTTTGCCAAGATTACTGTCAATAGGCAAACAGCAATAAACCTACTGTTCTGATCAATTACCTGTGTCATTTTGGTTCCATGCGCCTGACACAGATCTCATTTCCTTTTACTAATCTGGCATTGCATATAGTGAATTGGTAAACAACACATTTAGTTCTAGATCTGTGACTTAATTTAAGCTAAATTTGGTTGCAGATATGTAAAATACGGGCAAAGGAAATCTTTTGCTATCAAAGATGATGTATTGTATTTTAATACGAACATCCTATAATTTATGCATTTAAAAAGAATAGTTTATTATTATTTATGTGCTTGTATCACCCAGTGACAAAGAGAATGCTACCACAAGAGTATATGTTACCCCTAGGTCTCATTGACCAATGCTACCAAAGGTTTAGATTTGTATTTTTATGATAACCTTTGTTTTGGCAAAGTTTAGTACTTCCTAAACTTTGGTACCCTAGATTAATGCCTATTTAGTCTTTTAGTCTAAAGCCAGACCAGGATTGGGATACTATTTAACATTTCCTGAAGGTCCTGGGTTCCTTTTCCATTTCTAAATCTTTGACAGTGTATTATCAATAGATCATGTTCAAAATACAATTCATCAGCCATTTTAGTGTTACATTAGCCAGCCAGCCAAATACATCACCCAGCCTTTCCAGGAAAGGAAAAGTGGATCTGGGATGCTAATCATTTACCCGTGCAGTTCATTGATACATAGTTAATAGTCGAAGTCCTTCTGAGGTATGAAACACAGATGTACAATTAAACATAAGTGCTGTTTGCCTGAATCTTAGAACCTTAGAGCCAAGAGTTCAAAAGGTGAAAAATACTTCAAGTAGATGCCCTATTGTGTTATCCCAAATATTTTTTTAAATTATCTGTGCATGCAGACATCATAAGAACTATTCTCACAATAGAATACCAACAATTCCTAGCTGGTAGTATACAGAGCATGATCTTGCCAGATAAGGTAGAATAGGTTGAAATAATTGGCTTATTATCATTTATTACAAGTTGATGATTCTCATTTGTATAAATGCAATAAGATATGCAGTTGTTTTACCCAATGCATAGGATCAAATTATTCATAATGTGATACTTTTATCTTTTTTTTTGTATCTGCATTAACATAATGGATGAATATTATGTTTGGCTTAGCATTATGTGTAATTCATGCCATTATTGTTTGTCTAACAAACTGTAGTTAAAACTGTGGAATTAATGTAATGTGAATATAGCCTTGTTAAAGAGAGCACTACAGAGGGATGTGATATTGCTACTATAGCTAGACCACTCTTGTTCTGTATCTACTATTACCTAATATTATATCTATTACTATTTATATCCTGTCATTCATCTGATACATCAAACTGGCATACATTGTGAGTTCACTATATTTCATTCACATAGCAACAATTCTGTAAGCTCATAGTTTAAGAGCTCTATGATTGAGTGTGATCTTGAATATGGATGCTTCCAGTAGAGGTCTAATACTTTAATCATTGCAGAACCTTCATGATGTTTATGGGGAGATAATATAGAGTACAGAAAATAAATTTTGATTTATTTTTTCCCTTATTGAAGGATGTGATTTACTACACAAATATATACATTTCCTTTTTCAAAAAGTGAGGATATTTATATGCTTATTTCTTGGTCTTATACTGTTCTCTTACTTATATATAAGTCTTATTTCTAATATACTATCTCTATTTACATGTCTTCTTTATAATCTACTGCTTATTTTGATGTTCAGTTTTTGATGTTGATGGCTCTGTTGTTACTGTATTATTGCACTGCAGTTAGGAGTAAACTTGGTTCTTTTGAGAAACGGCATTAATCTTCTTCTCTGGTGTATTTTCTTAGCCTAGAAGCCAGTGCTGTGAGCCTTTGTTTAGAAGTCTCCAGGGCTTCAGATGGAATCAAACTCTTGTATTTTTTTCAGTAGACATATTTAATCTCCATACGCTTCTGTAGTTTCACAAACTGATTTACTTTTTTCCAAGTTGCCTTGATCTTAGCGTCCAACCTCATTTTCTGAGAGGTAGGGATGGTTGTAGTGCATTTTGCTGTTCTTCTTGATCATATAGCGAAGTATCTCCAGGATTGCAGTGGATGTAGCATATACCAGTTCATTGAGTTATAATAGGGATTGTCATGAAGACTCTATAGGCATCTTGGTAATCAGAAGTATCACCTGATGGTTCTTCTCCACTGAATCTTGGTAATTAGTTTCAGGGGTTGAGTGTAGCTAGTTATCTGTAATCTTATACCTCATATCAGTTGCTATGTTCTACAATAGTGGTAGTGACATTACAGCTTCAGGTATTGGATGCACATCCCGTTCTTCTTCTAAGTTTTCATGAGGATGTATAGTTGTGTAGCTGGTCTATCTCAAGTTGTGAAAACAGTTTCCTTTTCACTTTGTTGAAGCACTGGGTAACTAGCTGTTTCTCAGCTAGAGTGGATGAGGGTCTTCTGTCTATCCATATTCCTTCTCATTAGGTATACTATTGTAGTACTAATCCATCAATTCCAGGTTTTTCTTGTCTCATATCTACATATGAAGTTTTCATAAAATTATAAAAGAAGTATATATAAGGAAGTCCTTTTTTCTCAAACACCACAGCATATTTTAATCAAAATCTTCTATAGTGCTCAATTGAGCCTAACCACTATCTCATTTTATGGCCTAAGGTTGGCAAAATGGGAACTTTTTCAAATCCTGGAATTGAAAAGTTAACATTTTCTTTAGGCTGTTCTCACAATATCAGGAGTTAAAATGGAAAGACAGGCCTACAAAATTTCCACGTGTTCTCATTCTTACTAAATTCCAATAACTAAATTAACACCATATTGAAATCTGCCCAGTGATTTCTCAAAAAAAAACAAAACATTTGTGAAATAGGTTTCTGCTCTTCTTCCTAATCTCACTGTGTTTGAGAATTTCTTCTGAATTTCTATTTATGATGTCTTTTAAATCATTATTATTGGCAGTAAAGTGGTGCTATTTGTCTTGTTTTTATTATATTTCCATCCCACTCTGAGACTAGCTGTATACAATGACCAGTCAGAAAACAGCCCCATGGGAGATATTCCTTTGTTATATTTTGAAGTGTGGAAAGCAAGGGAGACAGAGAACAACATAGAGATGATTATAATGAACACCAGGATATTCATGCCCAATTCTATTGCTTCATAATTAAATAATGAAAGGAAAATATGTTCAATTTCATTTTAATTCTTTTCAGCTTTAAAAAAATAAAAAATGTCATTGGTTGAATAATATTAGAAAAATTATGAATAAACATATGCATAAAGAATTTCTGCATGGCACTAATGTGAACAGTGCTTGTTATATCAAGCTTGTTATCAAATGCATTTGTCATACAGCCATCCAACCAGAAATTATCATGAAGAATTCACTTCTTCACCATTCAGTTTGTGGCAAGTGTTTAAAGATAAACCTTTAAAATATAATTATGTAATGTAACATGACTCCTAACCCTAAATTGTAATTAAGCTTAATTATTTCAATATGATTCAGACAGTAGACTATGCTGTGATTCTTTTATGGTGACTCAGATGCAGTTAGCTGTGATTAGAGATTAATCAGATGGATGTGTCTGATGCTGTGCATCACTCAAACATTTAATGTTCAAGTATCATTCTTTCACTAATGCATTGTGTGGAGTTCAGGCAAGGTCAGAGGAAACCAATGATTCAAATGCTCTGAAAAAAACATCCATAGATGATTGAGAGCTGAAAGCTGATGGAGAGTTTTAAAGCAAATATGACCCAGAACCTGAGTACCATGATTGCTTGGGGAATTTACTTTTGTAATTGATATTAAAGGAAATATGGCTTAATTCAGAAGGCTATTTCACACAGGATTCTTTTTTACTAGATTAAACATTGACTTTCTGGTAACCTTCAGCCTATTGCTTCTTTCTGTGCTTTATTTTCATAGGCCCCGCTAACATTATGATGCTGATTAAACAAGCTGAGTGTCTTGAGCGTTTGAAGGGTTACTTTATTCTGATAATCACATGAAGGATCATTTTCTAATATTGCAAAAATCAGCAAGGTTATGCATTTCTTCCTAAATTACAAGGCAGTTTTGTAGCAGTAAAAGCTTTTGCTTTTTAAAAAACAAAAGAATGTATTAACTTATTTTGTTATTTCATAGAAATGCATATCCTCTGCAATATGCTTTATTCTTTTTCTCTGCCCTTGATACAGAGGACTGTTTTATTTTTATTTTTAACAGAAGCTTTGTGAATGGTTTCATTGTCTCCCTGTAGTCTTCTAATTATAATATATAAAATCCATTATATATAAGTTCTTTAACATACAAACATATACATTTCTTTATAGTTTGGTGTTCTTCAGGACTATTCATTTAGGTAAAACAACTAACTCTATCTACTCATCATGACTTGGGAAGTTGGGGATTCCCCAATAGTGAGATCTGAGAAATAGCAAGAGACAATATCTTCCAATTTTTGCCCTATCATTATTTGTTGTTGTTGTTAGTTGCGAAGTCGTGTCCGACCCATTGTGACCCCAGGGACAATGTTTCTCTAGGCCTTTCTGTCCTCTACCATCTTCTGGAGTCCATTTAAGCTCACGCCTACTGCTTCAGTGACTCCATCCAGCCACCTCAATCTTCTATTGCTCTCCATCTTTCCCAGCATTAGGCTCTTCTCCAGTGAGTCCTTCCTTCTCATTAGGTGGCCAAAGTACTTGAGTTTCAACTTCAGGATCTGGCCTTCTAAAGAGCAGTCAAGGTTGATCTCCTCTAGGACTGACCGGTTTGATCGCCTTGCAGTCCAGGGAACTCGCAGGAGTCTTCTCCAGCACCATAGTTCAAAGGCTTCAATTCTTTTGTGCTCAGCCTTTCTTATGGTCCAACTTTCACAACTTTCACTCCGTCATGGATTACTGCCTTGTCGTGGCGAAGGGGCTTGTGTAACTCAATGAAGCTATGAGCTATGCCATGCAGGGCCACCCAAGACGGACAGGTCATAACAGAGAGTTCTGACAAAATGTGATCCACTGGAGAAGGAAATGGCAACCCACTCTAGTATCTTTGCCATGAAAACCCCATGGACAGTACCTATCATTATAGCTCATTTTTTTTCCAGAAATCCCAGTGCCTTCGGGAGGGTAGTTATAATGGAGTGTCTGCACTAAGTGTTCAATACCCAGTCATTGTAAGTCTACAGATGTCAATGTAGTGATGTTTATAACAGTATCTGTTTTTCCATGTAGTGTAGTACTTTTTATTGATTGATATGTGGTATTGTAAACCTCTGGGAGTCCTGGTAAAGTTAGTGATATAAAAATATTGCAAAGAAATGAATTACTATAGAACTACATTCTAAGGCATACAGATAACTGCATTCAGATTTATTTATGGTTAGGTTTTTATTAATCTGACTAGATTTGTATAAAAGTGTTCTGGAAATAACATGATATAAGATTCACAACTGAACACACCTTTCACTTAATGATACAGATTGTTTTACTGCTACTCCTTTATCAAAAATACTCTCTCTCTCTCTCTCTCTCTCTCTCTCTCTCTCTCTCTCTCTCTCTCTCTCTCTCTCTCTCTCTCTCTCTTCTCTCCTCTCTCTGTGTGTGTGTGTGTGTGTTTCTCTCTATGTGTGTTTGTTTTTGAGAGAGAATGTGTATATTATCCTCCCACTTAGAATATTAACAAAAATGTTTTTTAACTATTTTTTATTTTAAAAATCCTTGGGAAGATAAATTAATAGGTCATTCGAGAAATTAGTTTGTGCCATAATTACATAAAAATTGGTGCATCATGCAGCTATTTGAGAAACTCAAAATATGCTGTTAGCCACACAGAAAATGGTGACTTACTGGGTTTTCATCTAGATATGAATCAGAAATAAGGATGTAATTCAGATATTAAAATTTTAGACAATTTATATGGGAAAATATGATCCTTTAATACCTTGGTTACATATACTAATTAAAGTTACACTTTTGTGTTTTTTAAATTAAGGATTGAAGATCACACAGTCAGTTTCCAAACTTTCAGCCAGCTAATAAGTTTCATCACATGCCTGAAAACTTTCTTAGCATAGAAATAATGGTTTATTAACAAGAAAAATTAATTGTTACCTTAAGTTAATTTTTCCAAGTCTTTTATTCTAATATTTTCAAATATATAAACCAGATGGCAGAAGCATAACTATTAATTTTCTTTTTATTAAAACATATTTTAAAAGAAACATGGCATAGTAGCATTTTGTTTAAAGATACTGAACTGTAGCAGATAAAAAGATGGGAAAAATTAACAATAATTAAACTTTATTTTAAAAGACCTAACTCACTATAGCAAAATCTTTTTGATATTTTCCATCTTTTTGCCCTGGAAAAAGTCTCTTGTTTCTTATGCTGCTTCCAGGCCTAGTTTTCATCTTTTTTTAAAAAAACAAAAAAAACCAAGAGTGGTACTTTATTTTTAATCAAGTCTTTTAATGAAAGATATCAAAGATTTGGGAGTTTAACTGAGGGGTGAATTACTTTACAATTTAATGATGGGTATAGATTGATGTGCCTTTTTCCTTTATTGATGTTATTTTTTAAAGATTCTGGGAACTGCAGCAATATGATGATACTTAAAAGTATCAATTTTTTAATTTTGGATTTTGATTGTGTTCTGACTTACATAAAAATGGAATAAAATACTATTGTAGCTTTGTGAAGTTTCTCAAGAATATGAAATGTTACAAAATGGTAATCTGATGCAATAACCAATCCATGTAGTCTAAAGTTACATAATCATTTGCCTGTTCAGATACCTTTATAAGATGTTGTTTAGAATGTAAAAACTGCCACAGGGTTTTGGCAAATAATGCATAGAAATGTCCTCTAGATATGTGTGTTTTATGCAATTATTGTATGATGTATACAACAATGTGGGAAAATGTTCTAAAGATTAATTAGGAGAGACTATGTTTGAAAGCTGGAAGAGTTTGGGTAAACAAATTGATTCCCTCTGAAAATCTGGGATTAAGTATGAGATTTACTGACTGCTATGATTATACAATGTTTGTGTCAGCTCATGTTATAGCTATATATTTGTCAATAAATTAAATAGAACAAAAGCACTAACATTTCAGATGCACTAAAATGACATCTCCATTAAGATTTTGCAGATGGGTGCCACATTCACATTCCCATATACTCCAAAACATTTTTGGAAAATAAACCTGAAGTGCTCCACAATAATTATTAGCCATCATTTTAGAATATTTTCTGGTAGATTGTAATAGTATATATGTTAAACTCTTTTTTTTAAACTATAAAGCAAATCAATAAAGGATAATATGTTTCATTTTACTGAATGCTCACTACAGTATCCATTAATGTCCTGCTTTATATCTGAGGGATATGAACAAATTAACCTGCTTAAAGTCTGTTTGTAAGGTAAAGCACATTGGTTTTGTTAGCAGAATTGAAGAGGTAATAAATATAATCTATTACCAATAAAATTGTTCATTTCTTCATATCATATCATTCAAATCTTTTATGTCTCTATAAATCTTCATATTTTACTACCATATGGTATAATAATAAGTTAATAAAAAGAGAAATCATAAATCCTGTCCATTTGATATATAATGGTCTTTTTCAGGGGAATTGAAATACTAGTTGCAGACATAACTATAATAGTGTCAGGGCACTCCACCAGTAGCACAAATGCATGAGTCAGTCAGTCTGAAGCAGCAAAATATCTATGTAAAAATAAATTATATGTCATAATAGATATACAATACAAGATTGCTATGGAATGTTCACATTTTGTTTTAAAATTTTCATTATATATCCTTGCTTATGCTGTATATATTTTTATTTTATATATTTATCTAAAAGCTAACATGTTGATTTCTTGCAATATATTTATCACTTAATATGAACACTGCAACAGCCAGTTTGGTGCTGTGATTAAGGCATCCGGCTATATTTGTATTTGAAAATACTCTGTATCCTCCTTTTCTTTAATCTTTAATGTGAGTCTGTTCATTTCTGTACATTCCAGTATTCAGAAGGTGTTTCTTCATTTTTCCAATTCTGCACAAAAACAATTCTTGCTGCTGTTAATACATGTACCATTAAATATACATTTTCTTTCTCATATTTTTCTGAAATTATACCTAATAAAAATAGTTCTGATTTAAAGTCTACATGTTTTCTTAACATTTTTTCTAACCAAGTATGAATTTTTGTCTATTTTTTTTTCCTTTAGGGCACGTCCACCAAAGATGATAGTATGTGCCTGGTTTTGCCTACATTTCCAACAATTGCTAGACATATTTTTTAAACATTTTTGCTAGTCTGGCTGGTGGTAAATGCCATCTATAAAACATTTTATACAGATTTTCTTTATATGTAGTTGCCATTGTTATTTTATAGTTTATTTCCCAAGATTTTACCTGTTTTCTAACTCTATATTGTGCCCAAAGTTTTTAGCGCATGTTATCATTGTTTCTTTTACTTGTTCATTTTCCATATTTAAGCTTAACAAAAAATTATACAATTTCTTAATCTGTTTTTCATCTGATTTAATAGTACCTGATCAAACATTGTCTGCTCTTTATAGAAACCATATATTTTATTATCTTTCTCATATCTTGTTTGTATTTGTAAATGAGACCACCATGATAAGTCGATGCCCTGTTTTTCCAACTCTTGTTTGGTTTTTAAGTTCCCTTCAATATTCAAGATATCTTTGTATGTTAGAATTTTTCAAGATTAATTAAATTTGGGTGAGTGAACGCTTCCATTGTTGAAAGCCACCCTGGAATTTTCATATATATTTTCCCTTTTATCTTTTCCCATATTAAAAATAAAGCATTTCTTATATAATATTTTTGAAAATATCTGTGAATTTTGTTCTTCCCATATCATAAAAAGTGTGCCATCCCAATAGCAAATCATGTCCTTCTAAATATAGTAGTCTTTTGTTTCTAAGAGTAATCCATTCCTTTAACCAAGTTAATGCACATGCTTAGTAGTATAAAACCCAGACCAAAGCCTCCATTTTCTTTAGATTCTTGTAACAATTTCAATCTAATTCTAGCTTTTTTCCCTTGCCAGATGAATTTCAAAATCAATGTGTTTAACTCATCAAAAAAAATCTCTATTTTTATAGGTATTGTTTGAAATAGAAACAATAGTTTTGGTAAAACATTCATCTTGACCGTAGCTATTCTTCCTAATATAGACAATTGTAATTTTTTTCCATTTTTCCAGGTCTAGTTTTATTTGCTTTAATAGTTTTATATAATTGTCTCCTTTTATTGTTGTGCATCTTGCTGTGAGATATATTCCCAAGTATTTAACTTTCTTGACTATCTGGAGATCTATTTCTCCTGACAGTTGATTTTTTTTTTGTTTATCTGTAAGGTTCTTAACTATAACCTTAGTCTTTTCCTTATTTATTTTCAATACTGCTACTTCTCCAAATTCTTTTATCTTTTTCGGAGATCATGAGTTCTAATCTCCCCTTAGGCACAAAGGCAACTGAGTAACTTCAGCCCAGCCATTTTCTCTCATCCCTTCAAAGAGATAATGGCAAACAACTTCTGAAAAATACATAATAATATATGTATGTGTGTGTTTGTGTGTATATATGTGTGTGTGTTTTCTAACATATTTAGAATAATATAAGCATAAAAACCATATATTTTGTTACCATATGAGACTTCTACTTATACTCAGTGCTTTTTTTGTAAAAAAAAAAAAAAAAAAAAGTGCCGGAACTCACACACGTCAAACAACCCGCCTTGCCTATCCTACAAGGTTTACCTTTGTAGTTGAAAAAAAACTCCTTCAATTTTTAGACTATGTTCAAGGTAAGTTAATACTATTAATGTTACCATGCACTGTGTGGCTTTAAATTACAAGAAGGCATTTTATTAATCTTTTGAGACATTTACCACTGGCATACCCATTTAGTTTAATGAGTGGAAATATCAGCTTTCTAAGTGGAATGAAATTGGCCCAATAAAATATGATTTGGTTGCTTGTAAAAGATTGAATTATTTTTAAGAAGTTGTCAAACAAGGTGGAAAAATTTACATTTGGAGTTTATTATGGATATTGACTTGAAACAAATTAAAGTTGAAACTTTGTCAGTGAACAGATTACTTTTAATTTACCTTTACATTAAACCCAATTTAATAAATAGATCTGATTAAACTCATACTGTAGATCTACCTTTACATCTGACCAACACATAATTAATATAAATTAATAAATTAATAAAGAGTACAGAGAAGAGCAACAAAGATAATTAGGGGACTGGAGGCTAAAGCATATAAGGAACGGTTGCTGGAATTTGGTATAATGAAGAGAAGGACGAGGGGGGACATGATAGCAGTTTTCCAATATCTCAGGGGCTGCCACAAAGAAGAGGGAGTCAAGCTATTTTCCAAAGCACCTGAAGGCAGGACAAGAAGCAACGGATGGAGAGAAGCAACCTAGAACTAAGGAGAAACTTCCTGACAGTTAGAACAATTAACCAGTGGAACAACCTGCCTCCAGAAGTGGTGAATGCTCCAACACTGGAAGTTTTTAAGAAGAGACTGGACAGCCATTTATCCAAAATGGTATAGGGTTTCCTGCCTGAGCAGGGGGTTGGACTAGATGACATCCAAGGTCCCTTCCAACTTTATTATTATTATTATTATATATTATTAATAATAATAATAATAATAATACCTCCAAATCACAAGACATTGGCTTTATTCATATTCTTCCCCTCTGCAGTTTGAATATAAAGTATAAAAGACTAAAAAGAGATTTGCATAGACATCCCAGCCTTTGAACTACCCAAGGAACTGAAACAGCAAACCTTCACTGTCAGGCAAGCTTCCACGCCAGCCACCTTTCTTTCCTCTCACTTTGCCTCTTTTTAACCTCACACCCCACCTTCTGTAAGGGAAGGCAAAAGACTCACCCTCTTTTGAAAGATGGCATCCATGTTTATGTGTCTCCCACCACCACCATCGGCTTCCACACCACATGGTCCAACCCAGCCAATCAAGCCATGCTCTTTGGTGCTCTGCACTTCATGGCTCCTCCTAGAGGAGGCAGACAGCGCCAGAGGGGACCCTGCTCACACCGTACCACCAGCAGGGCATTTTCAAAAGCAAACAAGGATAGGAAGGGCAACAATAGGAAAAGAACACAACTCTAGAAAATCCGTCGAAAAAAGTGCCGGAATTCCATTCCAGTGCATTCTATGACAAAAAAAAACCCTGCTTACACTGGTACTAGTATAGCCTTTTTGGTAGTTTGTCATTGTATTTGTTTCTTGATTATTTATTAGTGGTTACATCTGTTTGATTGTAATTTGTTGTAGATATGTGGGTAAGATCAAAATTATTTCAATAACCATTTGTTATTATTTATTAATATTTACTTAATAAATACTTGTATCTATTGAAAAACTAGTGCATTTAGAAATAGAAGTTAATTAAGATATAACCAACAGCAATAACAAACGTACAGTCTTTTTAGTCTTGCATTAATTTTGTATGTGTGTGTGTATACACACATACCTGCAAACATACACAGATATACCTGGAATATTGTCAACAGTTTGCTAACATTACAGTTTTTAATTTAGGTGGTGTTGCTTTAATGATACGTCCATTCCACAATAAATGGTCTCTTCTAATTTTCAATAGCTTTGTATTTGTCTTTCTCCTTCTTCAGATCATAGCAAGCATGACAACATTAAATTGCAAAATTTCTGGTAAAAGTTATAAAACTACTATTGGGATATACCATACCATACCATACCATACCATACAATATCATGTCACGTCACGTCACGTCACGTCACGTCACATCACATCACATCACATCACATCACATCATATCATATCATATCATATCGTATCATGTCATGTCATATTTAAACCCAAGAGAATAATATCAAGAAGTTATGCAAAAAGCAAAGTTCCTGGAGAGTATAATTCCCAGTGATAACTAAAAATGTGACAAATGCAACAGAACAATCCCACAGTTTATTTTCTAGTATTCTTCTTGTTTAATTGAACTCAGTATTTCTGTTACATTTCTGAATTTTTAGTGTTGTTAGCTTTTGTAATCTATATCATAATATTAATATGTAGTAAAGGCAGATGTATTTGTAATATAAAATATTTAAATAAATGAGTACAGACTGATATAGCATCTAAAATGATTTCTTCAGTAAAAATAGACAAATCATGGTAAATTAATGATATGATAATTATATGTGGAAAATAGTGCAGTTTCTTTTGCAGTCTGAATAATATGTATGTAAGAAAAACTGAATAAGAAACACAAATGTTGTAAATATAACGATAAGCTATCAATTCAAAACTTTATTCCTAGACACTGTCACTTTGATTTTTGTACTCAGTAATGCTTTTATTCATAGAATGTGCCACATTAGCTTTTGCCACTACATGCTCACAGCAATCAATCATATTGGAAACTGTTGCACTGGAGTGGAACATTTTTTTTCATGCAATTTTCTGCTTTAATGAAGAATCTCACATTACAAGCTGGCTTATAGGCTTTGAAGCTTTATGGTAATACCATGAAATTTATTAAATATGATATAAAGATATGTATTTCTCCTTCCTCCTCTCATTTTAAATAAAAGCAATTTACTGACAAACTTGTAATTGGGTGCCCTATGTTATGGTTCAAATTTAGTTTAACTGGTTGGCTTAATAACCCCATTATATCTTCACCCCCACCAAAAATTGCAAGTTCTTTTTAAAAGGATATGGCTGTAGTGAAAAAAGACAGTAATAAGTTCCATTTAACTACAAAATTACCTAGCTTTCAACATAGATATCTGGTTTGCCTAATACATTGTTTTTCTTTGTTTTTGTTTTGTTTTAATCAGTGAAATTGTATATATCTATCTATGTGGTTTCTTTCTAACATATAGGAGAGAAAATAATGGTTTGGTGACTTGATTAGTGTTTTACAAGTTCAAAACCCTGGCTAATAAGTAAAAGTATTATAATATTTTCTATAAAGTTATAGACATCTATAATTTACTGGTAAATTCAGACCTTCTAAATCATACTCTAATCTATTGTCATCCAGATTAGCATCATGTGTTATAAGCAGAAAACAAGAAATATGCACAGTATCTATGACTAGGACAATTTCATTCAGCCACTAAATATAACATATGTGTAATGATTACATTTACTGTATCTTTTAAAAATTATCTATAAATGCTTGAATCAATTATTCCCTGATTAATGACTCAGAAATGTCTATTCCCCAAACAGTTATGCAAAAGTCTGCTGCATATGCACTACAGAGTTCAAGATCCATCAGGACTACTTTGCATATGTATACATGTAATTCATGTGAATTTTTTTTGGCAACACCTCCCTCTCCATTTTCAGTTGGAAAAGACATTATGTCACGTGTCTATGGAATTAGTTGCTGCCTTTGCTGCAACTGTCTTTTTATTAATGTCTTCAAGAAAACAAATGAACAAGAGGGGAAGCAGGTGCTCCATAGGAGTTTCTTTTCACTGATTGGAACCAAGATCCAGTTAAAATGTAAAAAAAAAAATCCACTCACTTTCAGGCTAGATTATAAAACAATCACTATCCCTCCACTCAATGTAGCAATGTTGGCAACCAAAGATATTTCATTTTTCCTGTATTTTTCTGATAAAGGCTATTTAGACATTTTCATAAACTTCACTACCAAATTCTCACTTATTTTGGTGGGGGGGGGAGTCAGATTATGATGCAACACAATGCTACTGTAGAGTACAATTCCCAAATTCCAGGTTAACCTGAAAAAATATGTTTTATTCCACTATGAATCTGAGACCATGCCATTTCTTATTCATTGAAAAACCTTTAAAAACCTTGAAAAAATAATACAGATAATTATAAATCAAAATAAATGATTTTGCAAAAAACAAAAAACAAAAGCTTAATTGAAGATGTTACATAATCTACTTGGTAATTTTTAAAATAAAATCAGATATACAAAGAACACAAGAAATTATCCAGAATCAATCAAATCACCAATATTAGTACAATTTAAAAACTGAATAGATAAATGAAGTCTGTGCTAAATTTTATTATAGTTTTTCTCAAAAATAGAAAAGATATTGCATCTGATATGTAATTTTCAGTACTAGAATTTCATTATAGCCAAGATATTGTAACTAATTATCTTTCTCAACCCCAATGCTGACAGGATCATTTCTTCTATTTTGATAAAATTTCAACACAAATTGAATGTATATCCTTTTTTATTAATAAATTGTCAAGTTTGAAGCATGTTTTTGCTGGCCTGACAATTATTGCTTCTCAGCTTGCCAATGAACTTGGGGGAAGGGAAGGGATTGGAATGTAGATTTCAAAAGATCAAGAAAGCAGACTATAAGAACCAAGGACAGTTCACCAGGTGTCTAGCCAGACCCAAAGACACTTTCTCATACCAATATTTTTCCATCTAATTGAGCAACGTGACCTGATCAAGAAGGGGGAGGTGGAATTCTATACTTTTACTAGATGGGATTGGGTGGGATTTTGCCAGAACTGGATTTGCTTGCATGTGTACCAAAATTATGTACTAAATAAGTGAATAACTCAATAAGAGTTTGGAAAGCCTTGAGGGTGTTTACTTATTGGGTTCATCAGTTGGAACCTTGATATAAATGCTAGTATTTGTGAAAGTTGTTCCTAAAACCTGTTTCATAATAACTTGCTGTCTATATAGTATCCTATTTTAGTATCCTATATTATCCTATTTTACTTAAAACAATCTTTTTTAATATTTTCAGGAATTCTAATATATTATCTACAAATAAAGTTTTTATTTCTTGTATCAAATTCCTTGTATTCAATTAAGATTAGTTTAATTTTCTAATACTTGATTTCAGAAAACCTTTGTGTGATGTATCTATGACTGATACATAGCATCAATGGATTACTATGGACTTTAGATGGAGTGTGAATTAGAGAGATAGTTGTACTACGTTGGAAATTTTAAGACTGAATTTTTTTCTTTTTCTTTTTTACCATTGTAAATTTCCTCAACTTGGAGGCAGGACTCTTACTTAGCCAATCAGATAGAATACCTTTAGGATTTTAATAGTCATATTAAATAGTCATAAAATATTAAATAGTCATAAAATAAAAGGGTGGAGAAAGTTAAACTAAATGGTTTATTGAGTAAACAGGAATAGGTCACTACTCTACGTTCCAAGAGACAGAAACAGAAAGATAGACAGAGGAGGGAAAGAGAGAAAAAAGAGAGAGAAAGAGAGAGGGAGGGAGAGAAGAGAAGAGAAGAGAATTATTTATTATTTTATTTATTATTTATTTTTATTTTTTAAATTTATATCCCGCCCTTCTCCTTGCGGACTCAGGGCGGCTAACAACAGGATAAAAATACAAAAATACAAAAATATCAACTACAAATTTAAAAGTTAATTAAAAGGGAAATATTCATAATTGGTCTAATTAAAATTATAATTAAAACCCCTCTAAAAGTTTTCCCCTAGGCCAGTCCCGCAAGCTGGAATAACCATGTCTTAAGGGCGCGGCGGAAGGAAGGGAGATCAGGGATCACCCTGATCTCT
>NW_015386459.1:315103-329781 GCF_001527695.2 Protobothrops mucrosquamatus
TAGTCAGCGATGGAATCAGCTGACTATGCCGAGGCGCCGGTAGCCACAGCCACTCG
This sequence comes from Protobothrops mucrosquamatus, assembly GCF_001527695.2. Taxonomy (NCBI): domain Eukaryota; kingdom Metazoa; phylum Chordata; class Lepidosauria; order Squamata; family Viperidae; genus Protobothrops; species Protobothrops mucrosquamatus. The sequence goes on from NW_015386459.1 coordinate 315,160, forward strand.
GTCTTGGAAGGGTTGAGCCTGAGTCTGTTTCTCCCCATCCAGACCCTCACGGCCTCCAGACACCGGGTCATCACGTCAAGGGCATCATTGGGGTGGCCCGGGGTGGATATGTACAACTGAGTATCATCAGCGTACTGATGGAAGAGAAGAGAAGAGAAGAGAAGAGAAGAGAAGAGAAGAGAAGAGAAGAGAAGAGAAGAGAAGAGAAGAGAAGAGAAGAGAAGAGAAGAGAAGAGATTCCACAAAAGGTTGTGTGGATTAAGGATGCTAAGATCCTGTGAAATTTCCAGATCCAAACAGACAAATAGGTGCTGGCCAATCATCCAGACATTGTGATAGCAGACAAGGATCAGAAGAGAATAGCAGTGATAGATGTAGCATTCCCAAGTGACAGAAATATCAGAAAGGAGTATGACAAGCTGGACAAAAGAATAAATGAAGAAACAGTCCTAGTGATGCAGTATTGCAGGCTACTTCTGCTGACTGCCAGCAGTTTGGCAGTTTGATTCTCACCGGCTCAAGGTTGACTCAGGCTTCCATCCTTATGAAGTCAGTAAAATGAGGATCCAGATTGTTGGGGGCAATATGCTGACCCTGTAAACCGCTTAGAGAGGGCTGTAAAGCACTGTGAAGTGGTATATAAGTGAAAGTGTTATTGCTAGAGAGGATATTAGGGGTCCTTGGTGCTCTCTGAGCTTGGTTCTTTTCTTGCAGATGTTTCATTACCCAAACTAGGTAACATCATCAGTGTTAGCACTGACCAATAGTACTGATGTTACCTAGTTTGTATAATAAAACATCTGCAAGAAAACAACCAAGCTCAGAGAACACCAAGGACTCCTCATTTCAATCTTGAGCTACAAATATTGTCCTTTATTGATAGAGAAGATATGGAAAGTAAAAACCAGGACTGTTAGTCCTAAACTATGGCTCTAACAGATCCTAAGAACAATATCAGACCTCTCTGTTCAGAAGAGTGTAGTTCAGATACTGTGTAGAGCCCTCAAACTCTTAGGTTTCTGGTAGATGACAAGACATTGAGGAAAATACATATCACCCATAGGAAATAAAAATTTACAAATAATATAGTAATAATGTAATGTAATGTAATGTAATTTAATGTAATGTAATAATATAATGTAATGTAATGTAATGTAATGTAATGTAATGTAATGTAATGTAATGTAATGTAATGTAATGTAATGTAATATAATATAATATAATATAATATAATATAATATAATAATACAATACAATACAATACAATACAATACAATACAATACAATACAATACAATACAATACAATACAATACAATACAATACAATACAATACAATACAATATAATATAATATAATATAATATAATATAATATAATATAATATAATATAATATAATTATTAGAGCCAATCAAAATGTATAAAATAATGTGTTACTGAAAATAGTTAGAATCCCATTTAGTACAATAAAGCTACTAGAAATTTGGGGAAAAAATATCCATCCATAGAGGTGAGAAAGTAATTTTTATATACCATTCAGAAACATTGCTTAAATTTTATAAAGCAAGTCATTTTGTCAATTGTCTGCTAGTGTTGCATCAAATATCACACCAACTTAGGGTTATTGAAGTAATCTGATCTTTGCCAAGGTCCACAGCATCAATTTTATAATCTCTGAACAGATTGATGAGCCCATATGTTTTTCGCACATGCCCTTTTAAAAAACTGATATAGAAGATTGAATCAATTTTCCAAATTGAATTCAGTTCCATTTTCATAATCAGTGTGAATGGTCAAACTAGGTAATACCAAAAGTTGAATTAACAATTTGAATGGGTTGCAATCAATCAGCAGGCAATAGACAAATTGACATCACTCATATTTCAACATACTTAGATGAACCAGCATAGTTATTTAGTTCCCCAAGAAGAGAAGGGTACTTAGGCATTTGTATACCATCTAAACTGTATCTGTAATTCATAGATTGGCCAGGACTTCAACAGTTTCTCAGTTGGCTCATTATCAAATACTGAGCAGCAAAGTTTCAAGAGTAATTATTAATAAATAAAAAATAACAAGAAGCCAAAGGTTTTATCCTAAAGCATATACTAAAACAGAAACTACTGTAATTTTATAATTCACCAATGAATTAAAACTTCTGGAATATTTTATGTTTTATCTTTTTTCTCAAAAAATACTAGTGTAAAAATGAGTTTAACCTAAAAATATTTTTAATGAAGTTAGAAAAATTAAATGTATTTAATAATCAAAGCAAATTATATTGTCAATTTATACCTATGTCCTACATACTCAGTCTCAAATCACTAAAAATATATGAAGCCTTCTTGTTTCCTTTGGCAACAGATAAATTAATTTAGACCAAACCCAGAAAAACTTATTTTTGAAAAGATACGTGTAATTTGGACACCCTCCTACCCAATACCCTCCTAGCAATTTACTGCTTTCTAACATCTGATAAAATGCTTTAGGGAAGCACAGTTTGAAGATAAATAAATTAATATATATCAAAAGGAGCTCTGCTACATTTTTTCCTAATTCCAGCCTTAGAATTGAACTGACTTTCAAGGAGAATGTTTGAATTTTTAATACAAATGCAAATGTCCAAATTAGTCCAGCTGGAGTAAGATATGTTTATGAGTCTTTAGATACTGCTATATTTCACCATATGCAGTAGCCAGCAAATTAAGCAAACCTCTCCATGTAGGTATCACTGGGCTTCCATAATGTACATTTTGAAAAGACAAGTTCCAAGCTGCAGTTATATTGTCTTCATCCCACAACTCTTTTATGATCAAAGTTCCCATCAGGGTAATTTGCCTAAGCAGTAGAGAAGAGGACTATTTTGTCACAAAATAGTTTCTACTAAACAGATGTAAATTGTCATTTTAAGTTTTTTCTATATATATACTGTACAAACTATATAATAATTATAGTAGACTAGTACTTTATCAAAGGAAGTTCTCTCTCTGGTTTCATGAAAAACATGGATGCTGGGCATTATTCTATACAAATCAATTAAATACAAACAATTCATTCCAGAAATATTAACATTCTAATAAAGAAGAACATTATAGCTCAGGATTGAAATGAGGGGTCCTTAGTGTTCTCTGAGCTTTCTTATTTTCTTGCAGATGTTTCATTTCTCGAACTAGGTAACATCATCAGTGCTAGTAAGGAGTGGGGCTTTCTGTCCATTTATATTCTATTGATGTGCCCTGTCAGCAGAGGCGTAGCGTGGGGGGTGCAGGGGGGGCCAGCCGCACCGGGTGCAACATCGGGGGGGGCGTGCTCGCACTCGCAGCTCTCTGCCCCTGCCCGGCTCACTCACTCTCTCTGCAGTGCTGGCTGTGCGAATCCGATCCGAGCTGCTGGGTCGCCGCCCACTGTGGAGGGGGGGGCGCAAATTACTTGCCTTGCCCCGGGTGCTGACAACCCATGCTACGCCACTGCCTGTCAGTGTGATGAGGGTGGTCTTAGAGGTTCTTTAATTGGGTTGTTTATTGTTGGCTTGTTTAGCAGTCCTTTATTGGGATATTGTTTACTTGATAATTAGTCTGATGTAAATCCAGCGGTGGGATTCAGCCAGTTCGCACCACTTCAGCAGAACCGGTAGTTAATTTTTTGTTGCCCAGGCTCAGAATGGACTTCCTGAAGCAGCATCCACACAGAGAACCAGTTGTTCACATATTTGAATCCCACCACTGTGTAAATCTTGTAGTTAACCTATGCTCATCTGGGTGCTGATTGCTGATAGAAAGATGTTTAGGTCTTTTTGTTCCCTTTTTGGCTTGTTGATTGTCTCTTTTGCATAGTCTATAGATATTGTTTATGTCTATGTGTCTATTGATGGTTAATTTGTCAGAGTGCCATGTTTCTAAAAATTCCCAAGCATTTTTGGAATTGGCTTGATCTAGGATGGTCACAGTTTCCCATTTGAAACTATGATTAAGTCTCTCAATAAGTTTGAAATTAAAGAGGTTTTTTTTCATGTCTTCTGACTGCTAGTTGGTGTTCATGGACACATTCTGCCAGTATTCTGCCTGTTTGTCCTATGTAATGGTTGTTGCAATAATTATACTGTATGTTGTAAATGACTCCTGATTTTTTTTCTACGGCTTTTCTCTTTAGTAATTTGGACTTTGAAAGAGGAACAGTGGCAGATGAGAAGCAGTGGATCCCTGTGGACTAATTCAAGTTTATGGATCAGATATAGCCTTCAAGAAAGAATGGTTAGTAACTTTGTTTTGTTCTATATTGGAAAGAATTTTTGGATTGGATTTACAAAGCTGAAAAGAAATTTCTTTGCTTTATAAATGGATCGAAGGGAAACTCATTCAATGACAAGAAGACTTGTTGTTTCAAATATTATTATTGTTGTTGTTGTTGTTGTTGTTGTTGTTGTTATAGAAACAATAAAAAGTAAGACTCCAAAGTGATTAACAGGATGAGGTTTTTCCAAAACAACAAATCCAAGAAAAGCTATATTTACAGGCCAAAGTACAAGGTCTGCTCACAATAATCAGAGTATATATGTGAAATCTTCAGATCTTTCTTTATTCCAGAAAGAGTATTTTGGAAGTCCAGATCTTATAAAATAATTGTAATATTATATGAACCTAAAAAGGAAAACCTATCATAACTGCTAGAAGAAAATCTAAAAAATGGATTGTTTGCAGACTGATCACTATGTAGCCTGATCAGAAAAAAGTACTCAACAGCAATACTAGTTACAGTAAATAGAGGAATGGTATGATTCATATGAATAATAAAAGTTCAATATCATTTTAGTTATTCATAGGTAAGCATTTTAACATCTGTACATTTTTAAAGAATGGGGGGTGAAAAATGTTCTTAAAACAGGATAGAAACTATTAGAAATGTTATTTGCATGTTATCATTAAGTTTTTAGGTAATCCCAAAATATTTATTATTTGTAAAAAATATTTCTTCATTCAAGAAATAATAGAGTGAATTCACTGGCATAAAAAGCCCTACAATGAATTGATGATGATTCTACAGTGAGTTAGAATTTAAACAGCCATAAATTAATTTATCTGAAGATTCTAATTCTCAGAAAGGTGGAGAAAAAGAAAAGAAGAACAGGCAGGTGGATAAATACAGTGACAATGAGTGCACCATTGGAAGCCCTGAAGTACCAACTTAGGGAAGATAGTCATGAAGAAAATGTAACTATACGGCTGCTAAGAGTCAATACCAACTTGATAGAACATAATCAATAACACATGAATTGCATAGAAGACAAACTGGTATCATGTCAGGAATTCTTTTTGTCACAAGAATGAAAGAAAATAATTATGCAAGATAACCGTTGTTAAAACTTCTGTTTTATATTTTTATACATTTCAAAATAAAAGTCTTCATTTTCATATTCATCAAACCCAAAGCCACGCTCAGCTGTGGATATATCTGGTGGTGAAAGCAAAGTCCGATGCTGTAAAGATCTTTTCTTCATAGGAACCTGGAATATAAGATCCATGAATCAAGGCAAGCTAGACGTAGTCAAACAAGAGATGACAAGACTGAACATCGACATCTTAGGAATCAGTGAACTAAAATGGACAGGAATGGGTGAATTTAACCCAGATGACCATCAGGTATACTACTGTGGGCAAGAATCCCTCAGAAGAAATGGAGTAGCCTTCATAGTCAATAAAAGAATAGGAAAAGCAATACTGGGATACAATCCCCCAAATCACAGAATGATCTCAGTTCGAATCCAAGGCAAACCATTCAATATCACAGTAGTCCAAATCTATGCCCCAACCACTGGTGCTGAAGAAGATGAAATTGACCTGTTCTATGAAGCCCTACAGCACCTTATAGAATTAACACCAAAAAATGATGTCCTTATCATCATGGGGGATTGGAATGCTAAAATAGGAAGCCAAAAGATAACTGGAATAACAGGCAAGTTTGGCCTTGGAGTATAAAATGAAGCAGGGCACAGGCTGATAGAATTTTGTCAAGAGAATACGATGGTCATAACAAACACTCTTTTCCAACAACCCAAGAGACGGCTCTACACATGGACATCACCAGACGGTCAATACAGAAATCAGATTGCAGCCAAAGATGGAGAAGCTCTATACAGTCAGTAAAAACAAGACCAGGAGCTGACTGTGGCTCAGATCATGAGCTTCTCATTGCAAAATTTAGGCTTAAATTGAAGAAAGTAGGGAAAAGCACTAGGCCACTCAGGTATGAACTAAATCATATTCCTGATGAATATACAGTAGAGGTGACAAATATGTGTAAGGAATTAGATCTGATAGAGTGCCTGAAGAACTATGGACGGAGGTTCGCAACATTGTACAAGAGGTAGCAACTAAAACCATCCCAAAGAAAAAGAAATGCAAGAAAGCAAAATGGCTGTCAGAGGAAGCTTTGCAAATAACTGAGGAAAGAAGGGAAGTGAAAGGCAAAGGAGAAAGAGAAAGATACACCCAACTGAATGCAGAATTCCATAGAATAGCTAGAAGAGATAAGAATACCTTCTTAAATGAACAGTGCAAAGAAATAGAAGAAAACAACAGAATAGGGAGGACCAGAGATCTCTTCAAGAAAATTGGAGATATGAAGGAACGTTTCATGCAAAGATGGGCATGATAAAGGACCAAAATGGCAGGACCTAACAGAGGCAGAAGACATTAAGAAGAGGTGGCAAAACTACACAGAAGAACTATACAAGAACGAGCTTAATGTCCCTGATAACCACTATGGGGTGATCACTGACCTTGAGCCAGACATCCCAGAATGTGAAGTGAAATGGGCCTTAGGAAATCTGAGCAACAACAAAGCTAGTGAAGGTGACAGTATTCCAGCTGAGCTATTCAAAATCTTAAAAGACGATGCAGTAAAATGCTACACTCAATTTACCAGCAAATTTGGAAAACTCAACAGTGGCCACAGGATTGGAAAAGGTCCGTTTACATTCCAATTCCAAAGAAAGGCAATGCCAAAGAATGTTCAAACTATCACACCATTGCACTCATTTCACATGCTAGTAAAGTTAGGCTTAAAATCCTACAAGCTAGACTCAAGCAGTATTTGGATCGAGAACTACCAGAAGTTCAGGGTGGATTTCGAAGAGGCAGAGGAACAAGAGATCAAATTGCCAACATACGCTGGATCATGGAGAAAGCTAGGGAGATGCAGAAAAACATCTACTTCTGCTTCATTGACTATGGTAAAGCCTTTGATTGTGTGGATCACAACAAATTGTGGCAAGTTCTTAAAGAGATGGGAGTACCAGACCATCTTATTTGTCTCTTGAGAAACCTATATGTGGGTCAAGAAGCAACAGTGAGAACTGGACACAGAACCACTGATTGGTTCAAAATTGGAAAAAGAGTCCAGCAAGGCTGAATACTGTCGCCCTGCCTATTTAACTTATATGCAGAGCACATCATGAGAAAGGCAGGGCTAGATGAATCAAAAGTTGGAATTAAGATTGCTGGGAGAAATATCAACAACCTAAGATATGCAGATGATACCACTCTAATAGCAGAAAGTGAAGAGGAACTAAAGAGCCTCTTGATGTGGGTGAAGAAGGAGAGTGCAAAAGTTGGCTTGAAACTCAACATTAAGAAAACCAAAATCATGGCATCCAGCTCTCTCAATTCCTGGCAAATAGATGGGGAAGAAATGGAGGTAGTGACAGATTTTATTTTCCTGGGCTCCAAGATCATCTCAGATGGGGACTGCAGTCAAGAAATTAAAAGACGCTTGCTCCTGAGGAGGAAAGCTATGGCAAATCTAGACAGCATACTAAAAAGCAGAGACATTAACCTGCCAACAAAAGTGCATATAGTCAAGGCCATGGTTTTCCCAGTTGCAATGTATGGATGTGAAAGTTGGCCCATAAGAAAGGCTGAGCGCCAAAGAATTGAGGCCTTTGAACTATGGTGCTGGAGAAGACCCCTGCGAGTCCCTTGGACTGCAAGATGTTCAATCCGGTCAGTCCTAGAAGAGATCAGCCCCGACTGTTCTTTAGAAGGCCAGATCCTGAAGTTGAAACTCAAATACTTTGGCCCCTAATGAGAAGGAAGGACTCACTGGAGAAGGGCATAATGCTGGGAAAGATTGAAGGCAATAGAAGAAGGGGACGACAGAGAATGAGGTGGCTGGATGGAGTCACTGAAGCAGTAGGCGTGAACTTAAATGGACTCCAGAAGTTGGTAGAGGACAGGAACATTGTCCATGGGGTCGCGATGGGTCGGACACAACTTCGCAATTAACAACAACAACAATATCATATTATCGACAATTATCTCCATCCATTTCATCACCCTTCATCACAATCAGTTTAATTTAGCAGCATCTGAATAAGGTTGGTGTAAGATTTGATTCTATAAGTTCATATAAAATATGTCTAGCTAAATATTCCTCTAAAAATAAGTGGCTTCTCTTATTCAGAGGCTATGTACACAAATTGCTAGAGAACAATTGCTGTAGGTTTTGTTTTTATAACCTGTTCATACATTTCCTAAAAATAGCTGGTCATGTTGGTGGGAAATAGCAGGTTGGGTTAAATTCCTAGCAATAAATCATAATTTGCTAGAAAGAAGAAGAATAGAACTAACTAATTAATATATTTATGATATATATTGTCCATGTTTTGAAATAAAAATATACAAAGAAAAGACAAATATAGACACTACTCAGAACTCATTCCAGAAATATCATAGAGCAAATTGTTGGTTTTGCTAAGGTACTTCCCTAGAGGCTTATATTGTAGAATCACACTGCCTTAATCAGAGATCACAGATCTTTATGTGATTTCATTACCACTATAGTTTTTAATTTGTAACATTGTGTTCTCTTTTTTCTGCCTTTTATCATAGTACAGAAAATTTAGAGGAAAAAAACAAAACACCTTTTCACTGAGAATATTGGAAAACTTCTGTCTCGGAACCTTCTAAATTGATTAAAATCCAACAAAGCATTCTTTCTTCTGATTTCTAAAATCTAAGACATGCGTGTTAGTAGATTTCTTAGTTCCCACCAAATTCTTTGTCCTGTTATTTTACTTTTGTTTAATCTTCTTCAGCTACCTATAAAAATGGCTGGCCCAGTACTTTGTTTTTTGATTTATTGCAGTTGTGATTGGCCATATCTACAATTAAGTCAGTGTTTCTGCACCTGAGTCTGTCTATAAAATGCTTCGAAAGCTGAAAATATCCCATTTGTTTCAAAATGTTGTAGACCTTTAATCTAAAGATTTACTTTTTATAATTAGCCTTTTTGTGTTTAGGAAAAGTACATTACTGAAGCAAGACAAACTGAGGAAATAATAGCTAGAAACCTGTGAACTCTGCACCCAAGATGTAATGAAAGGTATAATCAAACTACTCGAGCTTGTGATGAGATTTGAATCACTGTTGAACACAACCTCCAGAATGCAATAGAAAGGAGCTCTTTTAACATGACTTAATCAGGTAAAATATATTTTAACCATTCTACAAGAGGATGATCTAATTGCCACATACCAGTTCAGCAGCTTACATAATCTGGACAATTCAGTATTTTACTTTATGCTTTTCATTTATTTTAAAAAACAGCATCTTTCATTTATTTAAAAAAAATATTGTTCAATGGCATTGGAGGAATTCATTGCTAAATGATATGGTCCCCTTAATAATAAAGTTTAATTGTATGATATTTTTTCTTTCTAAAAAAAGCTTTGTTCTCTGCCAAATTCCCCTGAATTGGCCAACAATTCAAAAATTGGCAGAAAAGTTATCAATTTCTTCATGCTCATTTGCCTTCAAGTACTCTATGGGGAAAAAAATGAAATAGGTAAACATTAACTGAGCTAAAGTAAATGCATAAACATCTATCAGTTCTGTACAACCATATCCTTTTAAAATATAAGTCTTAAAGCTTTCTGTAGAAAGTGTCTGTACTGTCTATTTTTTTCTCCATTCAGGGGGTGCTCACTCATACAAAGTGCTGATTGTCTGAAACCTTTCTTGACCTAAGGAAAAATCTCTCCTCTGATGTACCACGATGTGAGGCTTTCCTATTTCATGCAAGTGATAAGGTTACAGAATAAAATGCTTGTATCTGGATGTACGCTGGATCCTTTATAAGATTGCAGTGCCCCATTTGTGATAAGGTTACATTCGTAAAATGTTCATCCTTGAAAATACATCTGAATCCTTTTTCAGATTGTGGCACCCGATTTAGTAAGAGATACTTATGTTAAAATCAAGAAACTTTTATTAAGAGAGATTATATAAAATTAACTATTTCTATTCATCTCCAATTTGTCCATGAAGTATAATAAAAATATCAGATGTAAGTATTGTTAACCTCAAAGAAGTATTTCTTATTTGAACAGGTTGCATGGATTTGTGCAGAAAAAGAAATAGCATACAAGTGTCTAAATTAATTCTCTTACTGATATCACATCCTAAAAGTGGGTTATAAATAAAAATTGAGCAAACAGACACATCTTGCTGTGTCTTTATATCTTCAAAAAAAATCAGTGACCATGGAAGAGAAAATGGATAAAAGACATACTATGTATGTTGGGAAAACAGATCCTCAGACATTCACATTATCTAGGGATTTGAAAAATAAGAACAAATAGAACAAAATAGGATACTAATTCTTTAAAAACAACAAAGCACAAGGTGATTTATGATCTCATGATTGCTAAATAAAGGTTATTCACAATTCTTTAAAAAAAAACACACACCACAGAATCTGGTCTATTAATACCAATATATTGTACCACAGTCCTCCCTAATCTGAGTGATTTCCAGATGTGTTGGCTGTCATAATTTCCAGACAACAAGCCATTATTCATAAAGCTGAGAATTGAGACATACACTTTGTGGCATTATTGTTGGGGAATGATGCTATGGAGATTCTAACAGCCAACTTTTTTTTCTTTTAAATTATCTAGCACCTATAAACTTTAAAAATGATTTTTAAAATAAATAAGCAAATACATAGGGAACTGAAATTTTAAAGTTATGTTCTAAGCAGATCTATTTGAGTTCAAAATTAACCAGGATAATTGCTAGTTTTATTTAAGTCTAGATTAGAATTCTAGATTATTCCCATAGAAAATCTTCATGTAAATCTGATGCCTCATCTCTAACATACTTTGCTTTTGATCATGAGCCTCTTAAAGGCACAGAATAGTAAAGTTACAACTGTCAATACTGCAAATTTCAATGCTCCAAGAACTCTTGAGTGTTATATCTTCAGGACTACCCCATAAAATTCTTAGTCCAAATCTAACTTTCAAAGACATCTAATATAGTGTTGTTACTGAGTGTTGTATGGCTTGGTTGGATGGGGGTTTTACAATGAAATCCTTCAGCCTATATAAATGTAATCAGCTAATATACAGCTAAGTGTTAGAGCTCTATTGCTCTGTGGTCTGTGTATTGTCAACATTCTATGAAGATTGTTGCATCCCAGGCCAAGCACATATGTATATATGAAGGGGTAGTTTTGTTCTGTTTACCAAATGGTAAACAGAAAGGCTTGCAAACACACATACTTGCAGTATAGAGACAGGTTTGTCTTACAAGTGTTCCAAATTATTGCAGCACACTGTAGAGCAGGGGTGTCAAACTTCCGGCCCATGGGCCGGATACATCATAGTGAAACTACATCCACCCCATTGCCGGCAATGGCAAAAAAGTCATGATACATTCCAATACGTCATGTGACATTGCAAGTTTGACACCCCTGCTGTAGAGTAATCATGCAAATTCTGAGGCTCAAAGATTATAGCAGATTTGCCAATCAGCCCAGGTTCAAATTCCAGGTTGCAAGATTCACAAGTCAAAATACACAGATTGGGAATTAACAAGTGGTTGTTACCAATAGAGCTTGTGGTTTTTGTTCCATTTTCATAGAAACAGGCCCAGCATACAGTTCAGTTAGCAAGATAAGACTCCTTTCCCGCAAGTAATCTCACAGAACACCTTTGCCCTATTCTCTTTGAAGAAGACTTCTTCAGAGTTCTGGGTTGGGAGGAGGCAGTAATTCTGCATTTTCATTTTCAGAGAATAACAGGGGCTGTATCTGCTGTTTGCTGTTTTGTCCTACCACCTTTGGCTGCTCAGGGGACAGACTGTCTGGCGGTGCTAGAGCTGGCTGCTCTTCATCTGTCAGCACTTGCTGGTTCTGAAAGTGGCAATCATCTTTGGTCCCCTTCTTTGACTCTGAAAGTGAATCCACTATAACAAGGATTTTCTGTATGCTGTGATACTCACAACCAGAGGAGTGGCTGCTTCACTCTCTTGATTAAATAATTTTATTATATGTTACAGTTAAACAGATAAAAACTAATACAAAGTACAAATAGTAAAAAATAAACAGAAAGTGCAGGGGGGGGAATATAAAGAAAAAATAAAAAAAAATATTCTAGTGAGAAAAGGAAATATATAAAGAAGTGATCTAACTTTGTAACAAAAAGTATAAACAGTTTTAACATTGTATCATTTTCTCTTAAAATATAAGAAATGGTCTTTTTATTCCATATCAAATTTCTTATACATAAACAAATCTATTAAACCTCATTATTCTGTCTTGGTCAGTAAAAGTCTAATAAGAGTTACCAGAAATGACAGCATATTTATTTTAACCTTAATTAAATAAACTCAATTTATTTTTCTTCTTTTTACCTGTAACAATCTTAATCTTTAATCCCTTCAAATAATGCCCTGGAGACTGTTTCATTTTCATTTTTTCTTTGCTCTATCTCATAAAACCCTTCAGAATTTTAACAGGTGTCTTTTGTAAATTCAATATGAGAAAGTCATTCAAGTCGGTCTTGGCTTGCCAATAATTAAAAGATATTCAAATTTTCATTTGTACATTCGGTGTAACATTTTTTCCATATCATTCTTGTACCTTGTCATTTTTAACTCAATTTTCATATCAGTTCAGTCTTATTTGGTAAACTCCTTCCTCTTCCTTAATATCTGACCTAATTTGTCTATAAGGGCAGACATTTTTAAGATTAATTTCTGGATCCATTACTCACAATGGATAAATAAATCCAATGTTAATCCAGTGTCTTGCTCCACTCTGCTTGTTAGTCAATTTTAAAAGTTTTTCCTTTTAACGGTAATCTTTAGTTCCTTCAGCTTTCCAATTTATCATGTTTTCCTTTAATAATTCAAAACATCAGCATTTTTCCCATGGGAAACTTACCTACTACAATTACATAACTTGTTGATCAGAAAGTTCTTAATAGTTGAAAAACAATAAAGAAGCAATTTCCAAACGTGATTAAGAAATTAGGCTTGGCAGAATTTGGGCCCGTAAGGCTACATTGTCGCTGTGAATTTGATGAAAGTGTTGTTGCTCAACTCCCAAGTTGACTGAAACCTTAATCTCCGCAGTTTACTCATGATTATCAGATGTTCAAAGTACAAATGGATGATCTCACTATCACTTCAATTTCTGGAAAGTTCTGGCACTCTATTGATTAAAATTGGAGGAAAACATCATAATTTTACAACAAAAGGTATTTTCCTGAATCCTTAATAAAGCAAATTATACTCCTACCATATTATTAAATTTCATTCATTTATAAATATAGAGATTTGACAAGAGACATAGCAGGATGAAAGTAAATCTTTTAAAATAAGCTTTGCTAGCTGATCTATGAATTTTATATTAGTTCAACCCTTTTTCTTTGGATACATTTGCCGTTCAGTTGGCTAATGCTTCATTACATTACTCAAAAAGAGACTTAGACTGATGTCCTTTTATAAGAAAAAGCATCTAAAATTTCCCCTCCAAGTATAGAACTATATCAATAAAATAATGATTCATATGACAATTGTACAAAATATCTTTGTTTCCTTACAATTTCAGATGCATTGTTGTTAAAAAATGAAAAACACATAATATATGGCAAATACAGTATTCATGCTGCTCTGTAACCAGTGTCTATGGAGGCTCTCAGTCATCCAGGCTATGGTTGTCCCAAAGGTGGTTTTTGTGGGAGGCCACTGGATTTTCTTGTTTTTCTTTGAAGATGTTTCACTTCTCATCCAAGAAGCTTCTTCAGCTCTGACTGGATGGTGGGGAACCGAAGGATTTATATTCCTTGCAGAGAGCTGGGCATTTGCATTCTTTCTTTAACCAATGAAAATTCTGAGCCATGAAAAGATATAAGGAAAGCAAATTCAACTCTGATAAAGTTACACATAATTCTGTCAAGCATGAACAGAAATCCTATAGCTGGGAATCAAAAGGTAAAAGTTTAATAACACAAAACATAAAACAAAACTACACCAAGCTTTCATCGGACTCCTTCCGACATCGTCAGGGTTACGTGCCAGTCCATGAGAGAGTCTCTTTTATAAGCCATCCATCATCTGCGCCCGGCTCCTGGACCTCGTCCCCGGTCCCAGGCAGTTGGGCTGTGCCTTAATTACAGTCTTCAAACCGGTAGTTAACTTTCTCCTGCCTCCCTTGCCTGCGTGCGTGATGTTACTAATTGCTTCTGTCTGTGGCCTTGGGTCCGGTGCACCCTGCCCCCTCCCTTTTTGTTTATACCTACTTCCTATGTCCTCCAATTCCTCTCCCTTTCCACCATCTTT
>NW_015386459.1:330800-332197 GCF_001527695.2 Protobothrops mucrosquamatus
TGTTGTCGCTAGCTAGGACACGCACGTTATTGAAGTCAAAACAATGTCCAGACTCCGCCATGTGGGCCCACACCTGGGAGCGTTGCTCACCTCTTTTCACCGCCAGCTTGTGTTCGTGGACCCTGGTCTTTACTCTTTTGGAGGTCTCCCCAACGTAGTTGCCGGGGCAGTCTTTGCAGTCAATCCTATACACTACCGCCGACTTTTCCACGCTGGGGAATGGGTCCTTGGGCCGCATCACCTTGGAGCGCAACGTTTGGTTCGGTCTATGGGCCACTTTCACCTTGTACGGTGCCAGCAGCCTAGCCGTTGCCTCCGAGACATTGTTGATGTATGGAAGCGTGACTCGGGTCGTCCGTGGCGATGGCTCCTCTGTCTCTGGTTGGTCTCGGGGTTTGGGGGGCACACTGTGGCGTCTGATGAACCCTGTGGGGTACCCATTGCGCCTGCATACGCGGAGTAGATGGTGTCTTTCCTCTCTTTTGGCTTTTGCCATGCTGCAGTGGGAATCAACTCGTCCAAATAATGTTCTTATGCAGCTGGCTTTGTGGGCCACCGGATGGTTGCTGGCAAAGTGTAGTATCCTATCCGTGTGGGTTGGCTTACGGTATACCTCCATGCTCAGGGTCCCATCTGGCCGGCGACGTACCAGCACGTCCAAAAATGCCAGCGCCCCCTGATTCTCCTCCTCCTCCGTAAACTGGATGTCTGGGTATACCGAGTTGAGTACCTTCACAAAGTCAGCTTTTTGATCCCCTTTGATGACTACAAATGTATCGTCCACGTAGCGGGCCCAGAATTTGGGATGGTATTGGGCCATCGCTACGTGTTCTAGTTGCTGCAGCACGGCCTCCGCTATCACACTTGAAATGGGGGACCCCATGGGCGTGCCTTTGATCTGCTCGAATGTGGTCCCCTGAAAGGTGAAATACGTTTTCAGGCACACTTCGAGCAGTCTCATCAGATCTTCAGTGCGGAGGGGGTCCTGGTCTTGACCCAGCCCTTTCTGATTTAACTGGTCCCTGATCACCTTGATGGCTAGGTCTTGCGGGATGGAGGTGAAGAGTGAGACGACGTCAAAGGATACCATCAGTTCGTCTCTCTATACTCTTAGGGACTTGATCTTGCCCAAGAATTCTTCCGCGGATTTGACCGTAGTGGGGCTGTCATTGACCAAGTGGCTCAGTCTATTACTCAGCCATTTGGCTAGGCCCGAGGTGGGAGTGTCTCTGAAGGCAACGATGGGGTGGAGGGGGACTCCTACCTTGTGGATTTTGGGGAGTCCATAAAATCTGGCGAGCGCTGAGTCGCCTGGTCGTACCCTCCTCAAGACCCCTTCGTCCATCCTCTTTCCGCGTTTAAGATCCCCAAGTATCTTGTTCAGGTGGTTCTTGAGC
>NW_015386459.1:334206-347508 GCF_001527695.2 Protobothrops mucrosquamatus
ATATATATATATATATATATATATATATATATATATATATATATATATATATATATATATATATATATAATCATACTTCTATCTAGAGACTATTATATTTAAGTTAATATAATATCAATTTAATTTGTAAAATAAATTTCACTGGAATATATACAGTAAACTATGTTATATGCTGCATTTAAATTTATCAGATCCCAATCTTATTATTTTTGGCCTGATAATTATTTTGGAGATATGTTTGTGTGTGTGTGTATGCCTATATAGGAAAAAAAATGTGCACACATATGCATGCATGAACATGTATATGAATATGTGTATAGAAATCTATCAATACCATGTATACTATACTTTCTTTCACTTCACATATAGTATATAAATCATTTTTATTCAAAAGTAGGATATAGGTTGTTCTGCAGCTTATTTTTTTAAAAAAATACAATTAGTCGCATACTCCAAATCTAGTCCTCTAAAATATAAAACTATTATATTACAACTATTTCAAAAGGAAAAAAGTTTTTATCCTCAAAAACTTCTCTCTGTCATTGTGAACCTGGAAAGGTGGATCAAATTGATCGGGTGGGGGGAGGGGAGGGAAAAGACTGGGAATATATACTGATTTTTCTTCTATTATAATGCTGCCATAAATCATAATCATCATATGCCAAGCCTATGTGTCCTTGATTTTTGCTTGGTAGAATCTAATCTTATAACTCAAGCTTTCCAAAAAGGAACATTTTTCTTACTTTTTCTCCTGGCTTATGAATTTTCTTCTGCTTCTTCCATTTTTTATTTTTTTTCCTATTTACTTCCAATGTTGCTCTATCTGATGGCATCTGAAGGTCATCAGATAAGCTGATGAATACAAAGAGTTCTATTAAAGTTGGGTCTTCTAAAAAGTTGCTGTCAATTTAATCCTATAGTCTTTAAAATAGCTTAATGTTAGTGTCTATAGTAATTTTCTTTACAATTCCAAAAATGAGTAGTAGACATATAGAAATTAATCTCTTATTGAAAAGTTTACTTCTTATTTTTTACAGGCTGTTTATTTCAAATTTTTACAACCAACTGGCTATTTTATCTTCAGATTGCAAAACTATCTTAAAGTTGCAATTGCCACATACAAATTGGTCAGGATATGTTTGATCCTTTAATCATGCTTAAGTGTCCATATCAGAGAGAGACAGTGAGTTCAAAAGACCAGTAGAGGATAGGTAGAGATAGGTTAAAAAATCATATAGAATATTGTGATGCTGTTTATCATTAAAATTAACTAATCACAAAGATTCCTAGCAAAAGAAAGTTTCAACTGAAATTGAAAAGGAAAGAAGAATTAAGTTGCATATAATCTTAAGACTTACTGGATTTTCATTGTGCATCAACCAAATTAAAGTAAAAATAGCTCTGTGTTTATGTATTCTAGGTATCTTACATGTACAGTAAGATAACATATGCCAACAAACAATGAGGATATAAAAATAAATTAATATACACTTATATTTAACTTTAATGGTATTACGGTCATTAACCAGCACAAGAGAATCTATCAAAATATCCAAAACTAAATTGATGGTGATAAATAATTAAGAAAAGTACACATAAACAAAAAAATTGGGCAAAAGGCAATATTAAATCAAAATATGCTAAAGATCTTGTTCAGGCTATATATATGCAACAAGAAGAAATTAAAATTAGAAATCTGGATAATATGAACTTGGAATAGCAGTATAAACTACAAATACTATACCAATACATATTCACATAAAACACACACACACACACACACACACAAACACAAATATTGAAACTTTAATTTGCAATTGCTTATATTTTAGATACATTTTTATACATAATGCTTATGTAAGTATATGTATGTATCTTCTGGAGGCTGAAAATTAGATAGGAGAAAGAAGTAATTAAAGAAGGAATGAAACAAAATACCAAAAAATCATTTTAAAGAATTTTTTTAGCACTCATCTCACAGTTCAAGTAGACTGATTATAAAAGGGTCACCAACAAAATAATATTTACTAAACAAAGGGCTAATATTTAATACACTGGTGATTCTAAATAATGATGTATGCAATTAAATACAACTCCAGACATTCCTTTTTTTTAACAGTCTCTTCTATCATTCTTAAATCATATCCAGAATTATCTTTTGCCCTGTCATCTGAATTGTCTACCAACTATTTCTGGAGTTTAAAAAATAATGTTGTTATTCTCTCCCAATCAGTACTCATCCTTCATGTGTGTTTTCCTTTTTAAGTCTGCTCTTATCCATTTGAGCTACACTAGTGCCTCTCCATTCAAACTACAATCAACCATTTGTTTGCCCCTTTACATAAGATGGACTGTCCCATGAAGTGGCTTGTGCTTATCACATATTCTAATAGATTTTAATCTTCATAATGTGGCAATTAAGGTTTTCACTTAACAAAGAAAAGCTTGATGGCTTAAAAATTGGTAGATATTTTTTTAAAATATAGCCTTTATAGATCTTTTTTCCTGTTTTTTTAAAATAATTTAATTTTTTTAAACATAGATGCATATTGATTTACAACAGATGAGAAATTTGCAAACAAATCTTATTTTATTATCAAGGTTCAAACAAATATAGTAATTTATGTGTGAAATGATACCTACAATTGCAAGTCAGTGTTCTAATACAATGTCTATTATTTTTGGATCATAATGAAAATATTTTTGAGTAGAGCTTCATGTATAATACAGCTAACTTTCATACAGTACATTCAGTTTTCATTAGAACCAGTCTTCTATATTTCTAATATATCTCAGAAAAAGCTGTTGCATCAGCATTCCTGATTGGTTGTACTCATTGTTACTCAGCTGTGTCTTAGGAGAAAACTGCAGCTTGATCTATCACAATATTTATTTAGGGCACAAAAAATTGAAATATAGTATTTATTTGAAGATATGTTTGATGTTTTGTACATTAATAGTTCCAAATGGAAAGGAAAGATAAAAATAAATATGAAGTTGAAAGGAATTCAAAATTCATTTCATCAATTCTATTCTTTAAATTAAGGCTTCATCATTTTCATATGTGTTTCTGTATTCATTAAGAAACGAGATATTCTGGGAAACCAAGGAAGGAAATTTGGCTAGTTGTTGACCTGGCCTTCCAGTCTTTTGCCTTTTCAAATATGTCTGTACTCATATATATTTTATACTTAATTTGCCTTTGGGTATTTCCCGTCAGTTAACCTATGACCCTTGCTGGAAAGAATGTACATTAATAGCAACTATAACTGAATCATCTGAATAAGGAAGAACAGCTTGACACCTTCTAATCCTTCACTGAAAATATTGTAAAATTGTCCAGAAGTGCTCATTAGTTGAATTCAAGTGGCTAGTGCAGATTTCCATGGGAATCTGAGTGCCTCATAACATATTCAATGGCAAATGCAAAGCAAATACTGGCAACACAGATGGATTCCAAACAATTAGGATCGTGAATCCTTTTAACAGTTCACAGTGTTATTTGATTACATATTGCTTGAGTTGCTATATGAGAACAGTATCATAAGAAATGATTTAAATATTCATGCATGTCTGAGAATAGAAGGAAGTCTTAGGATCCAAAATCAAATCTTTAGAGGCCATTTCCATTTTATTGTTTTAAAAACAAGATGTAACTGAAGAATAGTCAGCCAGCTGCTTGCAGAAGCATAAACTCTGGATATATGACTCCATAGATTCAAAACAATAGCACAAAATGGATGAAGTAATTATCTCCTATTTGTTCACTCCAGAGTTCATCTAACAGATAGTGTGTAGCAAAACAGAAGTTCTTCAATCTCCATTTTGGAATCTCAGGCCTACTTTTCCTTTGTTCTCTAAAATATCAGTTTTGTGTTGGCAATTGCTTTTATACAGCATGTGCTAGAGTAATTGACTGGGGAAATCACAGGAAATCAAATGAAGGACAAAAATGGAAGATGCTTTGCAATCACCAATTTTGTACCAAAAGATGCAAATTATTTGAAAGCAAGAGCATAAGAGCAAATTTTCCTGGCTGATTTTTCCATTGCTGCTGAACCACCTAGCCACCCTAATTTCCCAGGATTTTTCTACCAATTTTAGCACCAGTCTTTCCATCTCTATGTTCCTAATGCCTTCCTAGCAAGCTTCCTGTCACTGCCTTTATCATCTCCAATTTCCCAGTGTCTTTCCAGAAATATCAGTAAAACTTTGATTTAAGAATCTTTGTTTACTATTTCATGGTCAGTGGCTTTCACAGAAAGCAGAGCAACTACAGATAAATTGTTGGATGAAAGCTGCATTCTAGCAATGCAATGGAAGTGACATTCTTTCTGAGCAATACATAACGTACAATGTGCACTGGCCTCTGTAGAAGCCTATATTTGTGGATAATGGTCAGATTCAAATTTTATCTATTGCATCAAAATCCATTAAATGGAGCTTTGTTAAATTGAGGTTTTCTTTATGGAAAAGGAGAGATGAAAGATCTCCAGCAAATCATGGACATCCTATAAAAAAGATTGCAGGATAAAGAAACAACTTTTTATGTTTTAATGTTATACTATAATTATTCCTGTTGCTTTCTATATAATATTTTGTAACTTTTAAGAATAACCCACAATGCTTCAATTTGGATTGGGAAGTTGACAGCATCTGTCTGCAATTCTTTAAAGCAGCTGCATATTTTCCCCCTATTATGTCATAGTTCAGAAGGCAGTTATGAAATCCCAGAAAAAAAAATATGTAGTTGCTTTATACATTACACACAGATACTACATTCATGACCCTCTCTCACTCTGAAGCCTTTTTTGAAATTGGATCCACCATGTTACATTGCCCATTCTTAAAAAAAAGATAGATTGTCTTGTTCGTGAATCTTATTTATGAATCTTTCATTTTTGTTCAAGAAAACAGTTTAGAACAGATGCTCTCTTTAGATCAACAGACTCCTGAAAAAATGTATATGGAAATATAGCTCATCAAGAATATATTTAGCTAAACTAAGATTATCTGTTCAGGAAAGTTTTAATTTACCAAATGTTTAATTTACCAAATAATAATGTTTAAAATTATCATTAACAATTATTTAATCATCAATATTTATATTAAATTAGCATTTAATTGAATAACAATTTATTGGCTTTATTAGATGCATTTCTGTTGTATTTCTGTTAAGATTATGCCAATTACTTGACTCAACATTTAGTAAAAATAGTATATCTTTTTTCTGGTTAGCATGTAGCTAAATATATTTGGGTCCTATTGGACATAGACATGGATATACAAGACTTAACTTTATGGGAAAATTCCAATTTAAAAATAGCTAGTAAGATGTTCTGTTAGAAAGTATGGGCAGAGTCTGTAAGAATTACTTACTATCAGTTACTTTGTTATGATTATTTTAATGAATTTTACTAACTTCAGGTAGAATTTGGTCAGGCAATAACTTGAAAAATGACTGGTTGGTCTGACAAAGTGCATGGGGACATATTAGTCTTCATTTCGCTCATAGGATAGTCTTAGAAAAGGGAATACAAAATTTGTTTGAAGCACTAGTTTGCCTGTGTCTCTCACAAATGAAGGCAAATAAACTTGCCAGGATAATGTTGCAGGATTCAATCTCAGTCAGGCACCAGAACCAGAGATTTATTCTTCCAAGCTTTCACACACATTTTGGAGAGAAACATTCCCTGAGGATGGGGTCCAGCACAAGCCCAAAAGTTTGGACGAATAAACCTGACTGACTCAGATTTGATCCTGCATACAAAATATGGTTATATGGACCCGTGTATTGCCCAAAATAAAAATGTGACCTTGGCGATAAAGGTCCATACATTATGATCCCAAAAATGTTTGATCTGCTTTTGAGAGCTAAGTGGGCATAAATAAATATTGATCCAAATTATTTTAAGTTAGCTTAATTGTAATAAAACTGCTGTTGTGCCATGTTCACAATCAAACCTATATACATTAACATGGCCAGACATCTTTTGGCTTTGCCTCCCTTTTTACTTGGACAAACTTTGGTGTATTGAGAATAATATTAATCTACTGTATATCAGTCTGGCCAACTACACAAGTTTCTTGCATAAAAATAATACCAAATTTTGATTAATATTTTATAAAGAAACAATCTGAGCTTTGGTAGCCACACAACTATGTTCCAAGTACACAAGAAAAGGCAAATGGATATAATGTTTACCAATAATCAGTATTCTCAGACAAGGATGAAGCAGATTGAATAGGGCGGGAAACTCATATGTCAAGAATAGAATGATAAGGTAAAGCAAGGGTTATGGTCAGTTCAATTTGTCTGTAGAGTCAGTAATCAAATGATCCTGAAGAGAGTAAGAGGCTGGAACAAAAACTGCATCAAGTCCTAGAAGGCCTGAAAGTCTCTGCAATTGTGAAGCATTCTTTGGAAAAGTAATTATGGCTTTGTCAGTAGAGACAAAATGGAATAGTACAATACTCAATAAATGCTTCTCCTGCATTTGACAGATGTGCAGTTATTTTTTATTTTTTTGAAAATCATTTTTACATAAATAAAAAAAGAAAATAATACAATATTATAGATCTCATTATATTTTACAAGGACAGCTTTTATATGTGACATTGTATATTGTTATTAAACACAGACATGATATATTTAAATTATTTACCAGAATTTAACAAGTTAATTCCCACAAGGTTCTTTATTCATATTGTTTTTTTTTGCCTGCTGTGATATTGTATCTTAACAATTAAATTATCATTTGGATAGGTGTATATTACTGTGCTTAATTTTTTTGTTCATTTGTTTTGTTTTGCATTGCAAAAAAAAACCTGCATTAAAATTATTTTAAAAAATTAGGAGTGCAGCAGGACTAGTAGAAGTGATAGTACAAAAAGTCATTGCATAATATGAACTAGTCACCAGAGACTAAACGAACAAGATGTTGAGTATAAGGAAGAAAAGAATAACCTTTTGGCTATTCAGAAACTGACCTTTTCCTTTGGAACCACTGCTTAGTTCTGTATTCACTATAAAACTCTTTGCAAGCACAAGTTGGAAAGATGTACCAGCAGCTGCCTTGATTGTTTAGGCAGCTGCTCCAATTACACTACAATTCTATGATAATTTGTTTTGTGAGGATCTGTACTGCATCTAAGCAGAAGGAGTGATCTTCAGCCATTTTTGAGACATAAAAGAAGGCCTGGATGTTAAAAAAAATAACTGAAATAGTTGAGCTCAACTTTTTTAAGTCCACCATCCATAGAGGGTTACTAAAAGAATATTAATGTCACTAAAAAAATCACCAGTACTTTATTTAACATTCTAGTAAGAACAATCTATGTAGTTTGATTACCACTACTATCAGTAAATATATAAGAAGATCAAGTAATGCTTGTACATATGTATGTTTAAATTTCTGTTCAAATAAATGCACATATTTTTATATTTCTGGACATCAACAGCATGATTAATATATATGTACATTCCCAACTATTGTTTCCATTTAAGAAGTGGAATTGAATTCACTAGTCAGTTTGTCTATTCATTGTAGTTTACAGTTAAGTTACAATTCTTTTACATAAAACATAGGATATATTGAGAAGTATTATTTGGAGCTATAAAGCCCTTTAAATTGTTGTTGCTGATTTCTTTCCCATATAGTAATTTGATTACTTCTGGCTCTCTCTGATATAATGACATCATTTCTTCAGGATGTCCACTCACCTGGATTAAACCTCATTGAAATGAATGATATTTGGTATTATAATGTTTGGCTGTTTGTTTTTTTTTTTAAAAAAATGTGAGTCACAGTAAGTTCAGATTCACACTGATTTCATTCTTGGAAATGAAATACATTTAGAATCAATGTTTAATGTATTCATGGAAATAACTGCACATCTATAAAATGTAGAAGAATCATTTATTGAGTATTGTATTGTTCTCATTTCGTGCAATCAGTGTATCAGTTTTATGAATATGTATGATTATAATGACAGAAGATTGAGAAGGTTGTTCCTATTTTTAAAAGGGAAGAAAGAGGAGCTGCTAACTATAGACTTGTCAGATTGACACCAACACTGGGCAAAACTTTAGAACAGAGTGTTAAGCAGTTGAGTGTGAGTATTTCAAAAAGAATGTAGCATGGCTTTAAGGAAAAAAGATCATGCCACACTAACCTGATTTCCATTTTTATAGTGTGAACAGTTTAATTAATGCAGGAAAGACAGTAGTCATAACCAAACAACTGAAAATTTCCCTTGAAATAGTAGTAGAGAAGATGGTTAATGTTATTGGGCATAACTATGCTACTTTCTATATAGATGTATACAGAACTAGCTCAATGATCATATCCACTGAATATACATTATGTAGCTCTGCATCAAACTAGGATGATGTTGAGTGAAGTGTACAGAGGTCCATTCTAGAGCCCCTACTGTTCAATGCATATGCATTAATTTAATGAGGAATTAGAAAATACAATTTTCAGATGAAATAAATATAGGGAGAGGGCATACAAATCTTAGAGGACATTATAAAAACTCGGGAGGACCCTAAAAGAAATAATGGATAGGAACAAGAAAGATTAATTTCAACAGGGATGAATGCAAAGTTCTACATTTGAATAAGAAAAATCAGATACTTAGATATAAATGGGAAGAACATACAGGGCATCAGTATATGTGAAAAAAAATTAAGATATCTTAGTGGAGCACAAATCAAACATGAACCAGACAGTGGAAGTTGTTCATACACTATGTGGACTAGACTTCCTCCAAAATGATGCACATTTCTCATATGAAGGCATATAAGCAGAAGCAAGACTGACAAATATGTTGAACAATCAACCCTGCAATTGGTCATGGCTGGCCTAGATGATCTCCAAAGCACCTTCTAAAACCTTCACGTTTCTAAGGGACTTTTGAAAATGTGCAGTTCTCAGATAAAACTACAGAATTACAAAGCATGAAATAATGTGAATGCCAATCTTATACATAGTACAGCAGGATATCAACAGGAAGTAAGTGGATTTTGAATTGAGGCAATTATTTTCACAAAAGCAGCCATCTTGTATAGTTACTCTGAAAATTGTTTTTAAATTTTTTCTTCCTTGATGCAAGCCTAGTCAATGGTTGAATTAAAATAAGTAATGCAATCTACAAAATGGAACAGTGTTTTATTGCCATGACCTTTAAACATGATACTGTTTTCTGATTGGCCATATATTTTTTCCATTTGTTCCAGGTTAGTGAGAAGTAAAGTGGGAAACAAAGGAAACACAGTCAATCAAAAACAGAACAAAAAAAGCATAAAATAAGACCACATGCTATAACTCAGGGAACAGATGACATATTACATTGCAAAAAACTTACTCTCATGGTAAAGATTGTAGCAAGTGAAAATGACAAACCATCAATTTTCTTTCAAGGTTTATCTATAAGATAACCTTTAGTCTAAACTCTGGTAATTTATATAATGGAAGATATAAAGTACCTATATAAATATGACTTTTCTAATTATTTTATATAAGTGTAAATAGATTAAAATTGAAATGTAGCAGGAAGTTCCCACACAGGAGACGATGAAATGTCTTCAATTTAGAAACAAACAGCTGTTTAAGATGGCTATGCAATACTGAGAAAACAGCAATTGCTTAAATAATTTCAAATATATTCTATATTTGTGATCTGATAATTGTGAATTATCTTTTTTGATATGAATCCAAAATACTGCACCTTTTCCATTTTTACTGCATTATTCTGGGCATTTTTAATTTTAACTTTTTTATTGTTTTTTTTTTTAATCTAAAGTAGTGTTCACTAGAATTGATTACATGACTGATATAAAGGTTATGGGAAAAATCTGACATAAAAAATTTGCAGGTTGTGCCCACCTGAACATTCAATCCTATTCCAAATCCATTTCAGATAGATTATCAGTTATCTTGAGTCATGGCTTTGATCTTCAGTACCACCTTTGCATTCTGACAAGTCCATCTATCATCCTCTAATGATATGGAATGAAACAAATTGCCATTGTGGAAATAATTAATAAAATTGTATTATAGATTGGGAGAAATAAAGAACCATTTCTTCTAGGATCTCATTGTTTTTTCAAGAATAGTCAAGGGAAGGAAAAAAGTAAGGCTTGAGTATTTCCAAAAAGTATTCATTTTCTGCATCCACAACCTCTTAGGTACCCTTTCATTTCACAGAAGTAACTACTACTACTACTTCTTCTTCTTCTTCTTCTTCTTCTTCTTCTTCTTCTTCTTCTTCTTCTTCTTCTTCTTCTTCTTCTTCTTCTTATTATTATTATTATTATTATTATTATTATTATTATTATTATTACTATTATTATTATTATTATTATTATTATTATTATTATTATTATTATTATTATTATTATTATTATTATTATTATTATTATTATATAAAATGGTGAACAGAACCGAAAACCTTTATAACTCCCTACTGTGAAATTTATTCAATTTGACTCCAAAGTCTGGGAAAGTGCTAGTTCTTAATTGCCTTTTTAAAGGCCTATGAGGTTATGATTGTCAGGTCTGGTGTGTTCCCATCTTTTTCTTCCCCAAATTCAGACTGAATCTGCCTTTCTTTAACTATGATCTATTTTCCATGTCCTGCTATAATATGGAACAGGTCACAATATTGTTAACTGCTTCAGAATTATTCTGTACAATTTGTATAACTGAAGAACAAGAGTTTAATAATAATGGCATCCTATCCATACCATTTGCAAGAAATTGTCTTATTTCAGATATCAGCTGACAATGGCTGACATTCTCCTCAAAATGCAGGTTTAAGCAGGACAGCTGATGAGGTGTCATTAATCAATGTCTTTTCACATTTTGTAATGCATTTGAAGTGAACATACCAAAAATGTACAGTATGCTCCCATATATTCACTATTGGCACTTGGGTGCACTTTTACTCAGAACCCTGGCTGTGACAAGCAATCTTCCATTTCTTGATTGCTAGCAGGATGAGAAGAAAGTTTCTTAAGAGACAATCATCCAGCATATTGTTTCTGATAGTTCCTTGCTGCTTCTCTTTGTCTGCTCTACTGCAGCTGCATATGTATGTTCAGTTTTATAGAAATGGCTAGTGTGGTTTATCTAACACTTGTGAACATTTTGCTTCTTTGAAGAAGTGTAATACAGGAAAAATTACAACATTACACAAAAAACATGACTTTCACTTTGTTTCTGTGTGGCAGATTGTAAATTGAAGCTGTGTTATACCACATGAGTCAGAAGCAATTAATCCAGGACAACTTTCTAAAGGAGATATGATTTCAGGTACATCCAGGGAGTTTAAAATCAATTCATACAATTCCTATTTGAAATGGAAATGTATACAGAGATTTTGAGTGCAGTTGGAATAGTGGTGCTGCCAGAAATCACACAACAGTTGTGGAAGACCTCAAAAGTTCACCTTTTTAAAATTCATCTGTGCAAGTCAGGTATATACAGAAAGCCCATACATGTTTTTCATGTTTGGAATATCTTTGTTTTGTTTTGTGTAAGAATTGGCTTTATCTTTTGGCAATTTACTGGCCCAGTGAAGTGGCTTAGCAAGCATTCACATCTAGAGATAGCCCAGAACATCTTAGAAATCCCCTGAAAAACATGTATCTGCTTTAATGATTGAAAAAGGGGGGGGGTATGCATGACTATATTTTCAGGCGTCTCTTTCAAAAGATTTATACAGTCTTGATAACATACAGAGTACTAGTAATATCAAATAAGTAGAAACATCACTAGTAAATTAAAAAATGACAAACCATTGTTTAATGTCATATTATTGGGAACAATTGCAATAAGATATGATAAGATAACCTTTATTGTCATTTTTTACTGTGGGCACAATGGCACACATCAAAAATGAAATTTAGTTGCCCACTCTCAAAGTGAAACACATACATGACACACACCTGAAACATACTATATACAACATATGTATAGACCCATCCCCCTACATATACATAACAAATAAATATTAAATACTGTCCATCTTGAATATATAACGGAAGGAGAAGGCTTGAGAGTTCACAAGGTTAATGCTATATGTAATGAAACTATGTCTGAATCTGAATGTTCTGCTGCGAATACTACGAAGCCTCCTCCCAGAAGGTAACAAGGAAAACAGGTCATGAAGAGGATGTGTAGTGTCCCAGATAATCTTATGGACCCTGCTCAAGCAGCGTTTCTGTGGATGGGAGGGACGGGACTGCCAATGATTTTTTTGGCCATTCTCACCACTCTCTGCACTGCCTTCCTGTCTGAAGCAGTGATGCTTCCAAACCAGACTGTGATGCTGTGTGACAGGATGCTCTTGATCGTCCCCCTGTAGAAAGTGGTCAGGACAGGGGAAGGAAGATGTGCTTTTCTCATGCGACGCAGAAAATGCAGGCGCTGCTGTGCCCGCTTCACCAGTTTCTCACTGTTGAGCGACCAAGCCAATATGAATAAGTACCTGAAGAATTCAGTAGCAGTCTTAAAAATTAAATTTTACTTTCATGCATCACTATTACTTCAGGTATATTTTAATAATATCATAGTTACCATATTTTATTCTTTTTTAAAAAATATTATAAATAGGAGTTATGTGTGTATATAATTTACTGGGTGTAGCATGTAATTCAAAACACTATTTATGCTCTTCTGCTATAGGGAATCTGCCAATTTTGCAATATATCAGTTAAGATTCCTTTGGGCCAGAGACCACAAAGTCTGAAGCAGTGTTTCAAAACTAAAAGGTTTTCCTCACACAACAATTATTATCTGTTACAATTGAAATGATACTTTAAATGCCCATAAATTGATTGTACATTAAAAGCACAAATTGATTGTATGTTAAAAGCACTTTTTCTTCAGTACCTGATGGCCCTGCTTTAATTTCAAGGATGAAGATTATATACTTAAGTACACATTGATTATTCAGTGATTTATTTAATTTAATTCAGTTTTGGCACATCCTACTCCAGAAAAACTCTGGACAAATCACAATATAAAACAGAAACACAAATTAAAGACACATAATAACAGAAAGAACCCAAGAGCAATAGAGAGCAACACCAAAACAAAATATATCAATTATCTCCAATAAGGATGAGAAGAAGAAGAAGAAGAAGAAGAAGAAGAAGAAGAAGAAGAAGAAGAAGAAGAAGAAGAAGAAGAAGAAGAAGAAGAAGAAGAAGAAGAAGAAGAAGAAGAAGAAGAAGAAGAAGAAGAAGAAGAAGAAGAAGAAGAAGAAGAAGAAGAAGAAGAAGAAGAAGAAGAA
>NW_015386459.1:349065-351104 GCF_001527695.2 Protobothrops mucrosquamatus
AAGAAGAAGAAGAAGAAGAAGAAGAAGAAGAAGAAGAAGAAGAAGAAGAAGAAGAAGAAGAAGAAGAAGAAGAAGAAGAAGAAGAAGAAGAAGAAGAAGAAGAAGAAGAAGAAGAAGAAGAAGAAGAAGAAGAAGAAGAAGAAGAAGAAGAAGAAGAAGAAGAAAAGGACTGCATGGCGGATCGACTGGATGCAGCTCCGTAGGGGAGCGGAGCCGGCGGCGGGAATGGGGAAGCCTCGGAGGGTCGTAGGCTATGCCTGGACCCTGATTTAGGGTGCTGGGTCCCCCGGCGGCCGGGAGGAATTACTTACCGGTCGCCCCCGGTCTTCCTGAGCCCCCTGGGTTCGGCTGAGTTCCCCGGTCTCTTGGGTCTCGGCCTGAGCTGGGGGTGCGGCCTGGTAGCCCGGCGGTGGGCTCGGCCTTTGATTCCCGGCCGGAGGAACAGCTGACGAGGGCGGCGAGGGACGGCGGCCGGGTGGCTCGGCCTAGAGGAGGATGGCGAGAGACGGCCGGTCGTGGACCGGGCGGCGAGAGACGCAGCCCGAACGGCTCGGCCGGGAGGAAGACGGCGAGAGACGCGGCCCGAGCGACGAGAGGCACGGCCCGAGCGGTTCGGCCTGGAGAGACGCGGCCTGGCAGCTCGGCCTGGAGGAGGACGGCTCGGCCTGGAGAAAGACCTGGCGGCCCGGCCGCGGCCTGGCGGTTGGGGCTGTTGAGGGGCACGGCCTGGTCGGGGAGGGGTGCGGCCTGACGCCCCGACGCTCCTGCGGCCTGACGCCCCGACGGCCCGGCTTTTCGGGCCTGGAGGAAAGACCTGACGGTGAGGGGCGCGGCCTGGCTTCGGCCTGGTTTCTCGGCCAGAATGGAAGATCTGGTGACCGAGGGCGGCCTGGCGGCCTGGGCGTGGCCGGTTGGCGAGGGGCGCGGCCTGGCGGCCCAGCGGTTTGGTAGTGGACCCGGCCTGGCCCCAGTTCGGCTCTTCAGCCGGATGAAGACCTGGTGGCCCGGTCATGGCCTGGTTAGGCAAGGGACGTGGCCTAGCGGCTTGGCTTCCTAAATGGATTAACTGACAACTCCACGAGGACTATTTTCTCCCCCCCTTTTTTGGGTTCCCTGCAGCCGGACTCATCGCTTTGCCCGGAATGTATTCCAGGACAGATCTGCTGGTCCTGCGCGATTCCCCCCTCACGCAGGCCTGGCCCAGTACCATCTCAAGGGCCTGCCTCGATGAAGGGGTGTGGAGCCCCGAGAGGTGGTATGCAGCAGATAGAAAAAAAACAAAATTGAGGACTTTTTTAGAGGAGTGTTTTAATAAATTTTTAGGGGGTATGGGGGTGGTTAGGGGAGGCAGGGGGGGATGTCTCCCTGAGGCCAAGGCCAGCCATGTCTGAGGGACGCGGCTTTGGAATGGTGAGGGGGGAGGTTGGGGGGCTAAGAGAGGGTGGTGTGATCAGTACGGTCAGTGGGAGGGGCAGATATGGCGGGAGCAGAGGACCATATCGGGTTTTGGGAGCACGCACACGCTGCTTACAAGCTTGTGGGTGCTCCGGTCCTCAGGACTCTATTCGGTCCCCAGGGATCTTAGACCCTCCGGCCCGGGATCACCGGCTGATGTTATGCAATGCCAGGTCCGTGGTAAATAAGGCCCCCCTCATTCAAGAACTTATTCAAGAGGGGGGTGTGGACCTGGCAGGGATCACCGAGACTTGGCTGGGCATGGAAGGGGGTGTACCCCTCGTGGACATCTGCCCGCCGGGTTTCCAGGTATTTCATCAGCCAAGGACCCGGGGTAGGGGCGGCGGGGTAGCGGTCATTATAAGGGAGAGCCTATGTCCGAGGAAGACCACTGTACCTCAGATAGACGGTGTGGAGTCTCTCCTTGTGAAGTGGGGACAAGGGGTACAAGTGGGCCTGTTGATTATATACCTGGCCCCCTGCTATGTATCAACGGCCCTGCCTGAGCTGGCTGATGTAATAGCCGGGGTGGCGGTTGGGACCCCCAGACTTGTAGTCATGGGGGATTTCAATCTGCCATCAGT
>NW_015386459.1:353332-369343 GCF_001527695.2 Protobothrops mucrosquamatus
AAGAAGAAGAAGAAGAAGAAGAAGAAGAAGAAGAAGAAGAAGAAGAAGAAGAAGAAGAAGAAGAAGAAGAAGAAGAAGAAGAAGAAGAAGAAGAAGAAGAAGAAGAAGAAGAAGAAGAAGAAGAAGAAGAAGAAGAAGAAGAAGAAGAAGAAGAAGAACTGGATAGATGGGGAAGAGAGGAAAAATATATGGGAAGAGTTTATTGGTTTATTAGAGCAGGAATCCGCATTACTTTATTGTTTCGATATTTGTTAGTGTGCATTTTGTAGGCTAAGGAATTGGCTTATCTTATTCCAGGTTGAAAAAAGAATGGGGCCACAAGAATGACTCTGTCAGGGAAAGACTACAGTATTTAGTCTATCAGCAGAGCAAATTGCCTCCAAGCAGTGGTGGGATTCAAATAGTGAACAACCGGTTCTATTATGTGATGCAGGCCTGGGCCTCCAATGCCTTGAATGGACTTCCAGAAGTGGCATCATGCACTTCCGGTGGGCTGTTCCAGGCCTGGGAGGCCTCCTCCAGGCCTCCGATGCCTACAACAGACTTCCAGAAGTGGCATCAATGTACTTCTGGTGGGCTGTTCTAGGCCTGGGAGGCTTCCTCCAGGCCTCCGAAGCCTAGAACAGACTTCTGGAAGTGGTATCTGTTGTGTATTGACCTAATTTCATAGGGCTGTTATAAAATGGTTAACTAAAGATATTCAATTCAAATCCTTAACTGTCTGTATTTATATATTGCAAGCCTGTGTTTTAGGCAGGAATGTATGCTTTAAACTCGTTGGCTGCTGCCTAGTGGCGGTCCGTATAAATAAGAGTCAAGTGGCTGTTAGAGCCGCTTCTGTGTGGATTGAATAAACGAGCTGTTACTTTCACTCTGGTCTCCTCAATGCCTCACCATTCCCAGTATACAACAGTGGTGACGAAGATGGGATTATGCTGCTAAGGAGAAAGAGCTGCAGGTCTAAGAGCTAAGAGTCACTAAGGGGTAAAACCAGGCATCAGCACCCTGGTAGGAAAAGCATTCCCTCCTTCTGCCTGCCAGCAAGCCACGCTGGAGACATCACTATCCTAAGGGATCCATCCCTAGGATTCGCACAGAAGCCCTTAGCAGCATAAGACATTGAAAGACTCAGTAACAGTCAGCTATGGCCAAAGTTGGCAAGCTATCAGAATTCGACGTAGCGCACCCAGAGCAGTGGAGCTCTTACATCTGGTGAATCGAAAATTACCTGAGAGCAAACCAAGTCAGGGACGATGGACTAAAGGCTGCAACATTACTATGCGTCAGGCAATTTTTGACATAGCAGAAAATCTAATCACCCCAGCCATCTTGGAGTCAGTTACTTATGCTGACTTGAAAAGAAGACTCAAAGAACACTTCAAACCAAGACTGTCTATCATTGCACGGAGACACGCATTTGAGCAGAGAGAACAGCAGCCAGGGAAGTCAGCTGCTGAATTCATGGCTGCCCTGAGACAGGTGTCCAGACTCTGCGAATTTCCAGATTTAGAGGATTGGCTCAGGGACCGACTGGTATGTGGCCTGAGAAACAGAGACTTACAGCAGAGGCTGTTTGCAAAGGAGACCTTGACATTCCAGGATGCCTTGAAAGAAGTGATGGCAGAAGAGGCCGCTGGGGGAGCTGTTAAGGCTTTATGATCCTCAAAGAATTCCCCCAGCCAGATAGCTATTCATCATTAAGATTCAGAGAGAGCAGACGACCTGGATGAGGACATTGAGATCGACCAGGTTGCAGAAGCTTCCAGGAAGAAGGCAGCGGCCACTTGACAAGGCAGCCTTCTTCCCTAGCTGTGCTGGCTGCGGAGGACAATACCATCACTCAGAATGCAGGTTTCATATGGTTGTGTGCTGAGCATGTGGCAAACAGGGCCACATCGCTATCATCTGTAAAGGTCGCCAGAGGGAATCTCCACCCAAAGACTTCCCCAGGAGAGGTAAAGGGGCTCCAGAGCAAAACAGAGTAGAATATTGCTCTGGAAGAAGGAGCATTCTGAGAACAGGAGCCCATCACCACCTCAAAGAAAAGCTTAGACTAAGAGTCAAGCTACAAGGAGTTCCATGCTCAATGTAATTGGACACCAGGTCAGCCCTGTCCATAATCTCCTACAAAACTTTCAATTACATCTGAAGACATGGCGGGAAATGAGTCAGACTCAAGCCGTCAAATCTAGTGTTGACAGATTTTCAAAATTCCCGCATAGTGGTTAAAGGCAAAGCCATGTTAAAAGTAAAGTTCAAAGAGTTTGAGGGTCCCCTCAACATCATGGTAGTTGAAGGACAGCGCACAAGCCTGATTGGCCTAGACTGGTTTGATGCCCTGGGCATCCATGTGACTGGCATCAACAGAACCCAAACAGCGGATTTGGCAGCTGTCTGCCAGGAATTTGCTGATGTATTCAGCCCCAGCTTAGGCAAATACAATGGAGCATCAATCGCTCTCCACCTTGATCCAACTGTAACTCCAATCAGGATCAAGCCTCGCAGAGTCCCTTTTGCCCTTAAACCCAAGATAGATGCAGAGCTAGATAAGTTAGTGCAGCAAGGTGTGCTGCAACCGGTAGATAGCAGTTTGTGGGAAACTCACATAGTCACACCAGTTAAAGCAAATAGTGAAGTGCACATCTGCGCTGATTATAAGTGCACCATTAATAAGGCACTTCAGCAGCATGCATACCCGGTACCTGTAGTTAGCCACATCCTGGCATCATTACAGGGAGGTCGCTAATTTGCAAAGCTGGACCTAGCACAGGCATATCAGCAACTGCCTGTGGATGATGCCACTGCAGAGGCACAAACAATAGTTATCCATAGAGGGGCATTCAGGGTTTGTCGCCTGCAGTTTGGGGTCAGTGTAGCCCCAGGGCTTTTTCAGAGCATGATGGAACGCATGCTCAAAAATATTCCAGGTGTGTGTCCTTATTTTGACGATGTTCTAATTGCTGGGGAGTCAGAAGAAATATTAGCAGAACGTCTAAGGGCTGTTCTTCAGCGCTTCCGCGAAGCAGGGTTGAAGCTCAAAAGAGACAAATGTCAAATAGGTGTGAACTCCACTGAGTTCCTGGGATTCCGGATAGACGCTGCCGAAATCCACCCCGCTGACTCAAAGCTTAAGGCTATTCAGCAGGTTCCCAGACCTAAGTCAAAGGGGGAGCTGCAGGTATTTTTAGAGTTACTTAATTTTTACCATGCCTTCCTTCTGCATAAGGCAGCATTAGCAGAGCCTCCGCATAGCCTCCTGGATAAAAGGGCACCATGGTAGTGGACTAGCGTCCACGAGAAAAGTTTCAAAGCAGTCAAATCACTGCTGTCTTCAGACTCTGTGTTAACACATTTCAATGAAAAACTGCCTATCAGTATTGCATGTGATGCTTCATCATATGGGATAGGAGCAGTTTTGAGCCATTTAATGGCTGACAGGAGGCAAGCTCCCATAGCATATTATTCAAGGACACTTTCTCCTGCGGAAAGAAATTATGCACAAATGTATAAGGAGGCATTAGTCATAGTAGCTGGAATAAAGAAATTCCATGATTTCCTTTATGGTCACCCATTTACGGTCTTTATAGACCACAAGCCGCTTCTAGGTCTGTTTACTGCAGACAAGCAAACCCCTCAGATCCTTTCTCCAAGGATGCTGAGGTGGTCAATCTTTATGGCAGCCTACAATTACAGGCTAGTCCATAAGCCTGGCAAGGAAATGGGCCACGCTGATGCACTCAGCAGGTTGCCCCTGCCTAATTCAGAACCAGACCCCGCACCTGCTGCACACATCATGGCAATCCAGGATCTGCCAGAGTCTCCCCTTCATGCAGGGAATGTGGCTGCTGAAACACCCACTGACAAAACACTCAGCGTGTTTTGAACTGGGTGCTGAGGGGGTGGCCAGAAGCCAGTCCTGGGACAGAATTTCACAGCTTCATCAGAAGACAAGATGAGCTATCTGTATACAAGGGATGCATTCTATGGGGAAGCAGGGTTATAGTCCCACACACATTAAGAGTAAGAGTCTTAGAATCTCTGCATGAGGGACACACTGGAATAGTCAGGATGAAGGCACTCGCGACAAGCTACCTGTGGTGGCCAGGATTGGATAAGGAGATAGAAGCTCAAGTGAAAGGATGCCAAGTTTGCCAGCAGACCAGACCTGAAATGCCTGAAGCCCAGTACATCACTGGGAGACTACGCAAATCCCCTGGTCTAGGATTCACATAGACTATGAAGGACCCTTTCAAGGACAGGTGTTCCTCATTGTAGTGGACAGTTACTCTAAGTGGCTTGAGGTAGCACCTGTCCCTACTATGACTACTGCCAGGACCATCCAGGAACTGCGCAGAATCTTTGCCATGCATGGCTTACCCAATGTAATTGTGTCAGATAATGGGGCACAATTTACTGCTGCTGAGTTTCAGTCCTTCTTAAGGACTAACATGATTAGACATGCCACTTCAGCCCCCTTTCATCCTGCTTCAAATGGTCAAGCAGAACGTATGGTCAGGACGACCAAGGAGTCGCTAAAAAGAATAGCATCTGGGGATTGGCATCATTGGCTGGTAGACTTTCTGCTCTGCCAGCATACAACCCCTTGCACATCAATGGGCCACAGCCCAGCGGAACTGTGATGGGGACGCCAGTTGACCACGAAGCTGGACCATCTCCATCCGGACCGAGTAGTAACAGAAACAGCAAAGCCCAAGCCTCCGAGAAATTTGAAAATTGGTGACTGAGTTTGGGCAAGGAATTACAGACAAGGGGCACCTTGGGTGGTAGCTGTGGTTTGCAAGGTGTCAGGGCCACTGTCATATGAAGTGGTCCTGGAAGATGGGCGTGTGTTGCACCACCACATCGATCACCTTTGTCGACGGCATGCTAATCAGACCCTGGCTGCCAATAAATAGGAGGGCCGGGAGCTGCCTGGCAGCTGCGATGCACCTGAGTCTCCTGGGGCTTGCGAGACTCACAAAGAATTGCAGGACGACTTAACATTGTTTGAATCACCACAGACTGGAGGAACCATGCCCTCGGAACAGAACTTGCTTGAGGACTTGTTCTCCAGTCTTTCAGGAACTGCTCTGTTCAAAGACACGAGCACTGGTCTACCTGGCCAGACCAGCCGAAGAGATACTGGTCTACCCGGCCCGATCAGTCAACGAGACGCTGGTCTACCCAATGTGAGCGGGTTGAAGAGCTCTGGTCTACCCAGCCAGTCAAGGGGGCTGGTAGACCGGGAACCTCCGGCAGTGATACAGCGATCAGAGCAGTCACGGAAACCGCCTGCCTATTTATAAAACTATGTACATTTCTTTCATGTGTGATTTATGTAGGGGAAAGAGGTGTGTATTGACCTAATTTCATAGGGCTGTTATAAAATGGTTAACTAAAGATGTTCAATTCAAATCCTTAACTGTCTGTATGTATATATTGCAAGCCTGTGTTTTAGGCGGGAATGTATGCTTTAAACTCATTGGTTGCCGCCTAGTGGCGGTCCGTATAAATAAGAGTCAAGTGGCTGTTAGAGCCGCTTCTGTGTGGATTGAATAAACGAGCTGTTACTTTCACTCTGGTCTCCTCAATGCCTCACCGTTCCCAGTATACAACAGTATTCATGCACTTCCAGTGGGCCATTCTAAGCCTGGGAGGCCTCCAAGGCCTAGACTGGACTTTCAGAAGCCAGCCGGTTCTCCAAATTCAGGTAAATTTAGCTACTGGTTCTCCTGAACTGGTGCGAACTGGCTGAATCCCACCACTGCCTCCAAGTGCTATATAATCAAAGCAGAGAGAACAAGACATGCCCTAATTTTGTGCACTATGATTTAGTGAACCGAATTTGAAAGAGAAAATCTTAAGTGCCAACTGATAAAAATAATTTGGAATTGTAAATTTCAGCTAGAACTCTAACCGTTAACATGGAAAGGGGTATATATAAAAGCTGACAGTAGTTCCAATAGCAATGAATTCCCCATCATATTGCTACCCACTCATTGTCACCCACAATCACTCAATCTTGTCTTGTACTCTCTGAATGTGACATAAAATTTTGGCTTGACCATCTCAAAATTCTTTTGGCAATGTTTCTTTCTTCCATTTGATAAAAGTACTTATATTATATAATGCTTACATTCAAGGATTAGTTTATTACACTGCATGTTTGGGGATCAAATTTTTAACAATTGCCAGCTGGTGTACATAGTTTTACCTAACATGTGAATTTTCTCCACTAAATCTTTCCCTAATGTTCATCTGTTTGTATTCATCTTTTGCATGTAAAATAAAGGATTTTTTAAAAAAATATAAGCATCCCCCCAAAAAGCATTTTTATAGTTTTCCAAGTTCCTCTCCCCCACACACACACATATACAAAATAATGTACTAGCAGATTTCTTAAATTATGTCCTGGATTCCATTTCCATAGATTGTGCCATTTGACTTGAAATATATGTATCCCTAATTTCTCTAAACATCTTCAGTATTTATAATCCATTTTTCCTCCCCCATGCCAGAATTGATATTTATGGAAATTGGTACAGTCAGGTTCTTGAATAGCTTATGAAGTAGGCAACTTAAGTTGTACCTAGGAATTTTCTGAATAGCACATGAACTGATGTACCAAAAAAAGAAAAAGAAATGTTCATTTGTAAATGGTTTCTCTGCTATAAAAAGCGATCAAAGCTTTTAAAAGGGGAAGAGATAATTTGCTGCTGATGCTATTTGTGTGGTGATTACAATTATCACATGACACACTGATTGAAGCATTCATTATGGTCTGACTCTCCCCAGGATAGCCTTGTTCTATCATGTGCAAACAGTAGCAATCAGTGTTAAGAAATGCTTGCCCATGATGAGCTTATCATCATGTGAATGAGTTGTTGATAAATCATCTGAAGTCATCCTAAAGCACTAGACAGACAATTCAGTTTTACTGTGTAGTAAAATTTAAAACAAGCCGTGTTAAATCATTTTAGGAATTCAAAACCAGATAGAGCTCAAACTATCAGAGTATTTTTTCCAAAAGAGACAGAGAGAGATTCTGAGATGATCTAAAGCACGGGTGTCAAACTCGCCACGTCATGTGACTTATTGCGACATATTGTGACTCTTTTTGCATTGCCGGCAATGGGGTGGACACGGCTTTGGTATGATAAAACCGGCCCATGGGCCAGCAGTTTGACATCCCTGATCTAAAGTTTAAAGTCTACCCAGAGATAATGTAAAAACTCATAAAGTCATAGACATTTGACCTCCTCTAATGAACTATGATTTCTGCCAATAAATTCATAGGATTTATTTTAAATATATTAAATGCTCGTATCTATCCATATATTGTCCAAAATATTATCTGTAATTTGTGAATGTTTCTTTATGATTATTATTACTATATCTGTACATTTGGTTTTTCTTGCCTAAATGTAGAACCTTACTTTTTTCACCATTGAATTTCATATTGTTAGATAGTGCCCAATGTTCAACTCTGTCCAGATCCTCCTGTATTTTAAGCCTATCTTCTGGAGTGTTGGCTATTCCTGCAAGCTTGGTGTTGTCTGCAAATTTGATGAGTTCCCCATTTATCCCCTCATCCAAATCGTTGATGAAGATGTTGAACAGCATTGAGCCCAGAACAGAGCCCTGGGGCACCCCACTACACACTTCCCTCCATGTAATTGCAGTTCCATTGAGGACCACATGCTGAGTACGGCCAGTCAGCCAGCTACGAATCCATCTGGTGGTGATGCTGTCTAACCCACATTTTTCTATCTTATCAAGTAGTAGGTTGTGATCTACTTTGTCAAATGCCTTACTGAAGTCCAAGTAAATTATAAACACAGCATTCCTCTGATCCACTAATTTTGTCACTTGGTCAAAGAATGCAATAAAATTTGTCTGGCATGATCTGTTTTTGACAAACCCATGTTGGCTTTTAGTAATGACTTTGTTTCTCTAGGTGTTCACTGATTCGTTGTTTGATTATCTTTTCCAGAATCTTCCCAGGTATTGATGTCAGGCTGATAGATCTGTAGTTTCTTGGATCTATTTTTTCCCTTTTTTGATGATGGGAACTACATCAGCTCTTTTCCAGTCCTCTGGTAGTTCCCCAGTGCTCTGTAATCTTTGAAAAATATAGTTCAGTCGTTCTGAGATTACATCTGCCAGTTCCTTGAGAACCTTGGGATGTAATCCATCTGGTCCTGGTGATTTGAACTTGTCTAGGCTGGACAGGTGCTCACTTACCATTTTCTTGCCTATGTTAACTTGCAGCTGTTAAGTTAGTAAACTGGTTGTTAAGTGAATCGGGCTTCTCCATTGACTTTACTTGTAGAGTTACCCTCTCATGGGCCACCAAATCCCAGACCCTCCTAGCCCTCCCCTTTTAGTCTCGCTCACAGATACACTCTCAAACATTGGCAACAATGTCCTTTTAGTGGGACCTAAAGAGATGACAGGTGAAGAGATGACAGGTTCTCATCATCAAGAGGTTCACAGGAACAAAAATGACCCACCCCAACCACAGCAGGCAGTGTGTGACAGTGCTTAGCAGCCCAGGCCCGTCATGGCAATAATGGTCAGTAGTTTATAGTAGCCGTTTGGAACACAAAAGGGGTGGAGAAGTCCTCTGGCTCCAGGTAGCAATGGGGAATGCGAATGAGGGTGGTTGACACTCCACAACCACAGCTCACCCCATGGAGGCAGCTCCCCACAGTGTCTACACTCACACCGGTAGTAGTAAGCAGAGTTCGGATGGCTGCTGGTCTCTGGAACCACAGCGACCAGCCTTTCCTTTCCTTCTGTTGATGCTCGTAGTCTCAGGTCTCCCTATGGCAATTTCCCTTCCCCCCTTCCTTTATTGTTAAAAACTGAATCTAACACTCCAACAATTGATTTCTCTGCCCATTCTCTTTTTCCCTCCACTCCCCTTGCGGAAGAAGCAATAATACTCTGCTTTCTCACGCTTCCTTTCCTTCCCTCTCCTTAAAAGAAAGGGAATCAGCTAAAATCCTCAAACTCCTCTTCAGCTTCACCTGGTCTCTCCCCACTACAGCAACAAGCACCCCCACCCCATTTCTCCTTTTCCTTTTCTCTTCTTCCACCTGATCCACTGGCCACAGCTGTATGAGCCTCCACCCCTTCTCTCCAGCCAGGCTGCCGCAAAGCCTCTCAGCCAGCTCCACTACACTTGTAAAAGTTGATCACATGACTCTGGGACACTGCAACCGTCAGAAATATGAACCAGTTGCCAAGCGTCTGAATTTTTATCATATAACCATGGGGATGCTGCAATGGTCATAAGTATGAAAAATGGTCAAAAGTCACTTTTTTCAGAGTTGTTGTAACTTTAAATAGTCACTAAATGAACTTTTGTAAGTTGAGGACTACCTATATTCAAATTATATCACATTTCAAAATTATTATCTCCTTTTTTTCTTTTCCTTTTCTTTTCTTTTTTTTACTTCTTCCTTTAGCTTTTCTTTTATTAACTGAATATAAAAACAATGAAGAAAAAGAATATATATAGTTATAAGGAAAGATAAAAATAAAGCTAAAAAAGAAATACAAATGTACATGACATAAAGACACATACATATATAAAATTGTGTGATAAATATTTCAGTGAATTAAGAACAATTATAATCATCTGTAGCTAATCTATATTGATAGTGCTTAGCAATAGCAGTGGTTTACAAGATCAGCATATTGCCCGCAACAATCTGGATCCTTATTTTACAGACCTCAGAAGGATGGAAGGCTAAATCAACCTCAAGCTTGTCATAATCAAACTCTCAGCTTTGGGCAGAAGTTGCAATACTTTATTCTAAATACTGTGCCACCAAGGTAATAGCTGATTGATATATTGATAGGCTATTGGTTTGTCAATTGCTGGTAACATCAGTTCTGCAGACTGGTGAATATTTGAAACCATATAATTATCTTTCCAGTGATAAACAATAAGTCTAGACAATAGCACTTAGCAATAGCACTTAGGCTTATATACCACTTCACCGTGCTTTACAGCCCTCTCTAAGCAGTTTCTAGAGTCAGCATGTTGTCCCCAACAATCTGGGTCCTCATTTTGCAGACCTTGGAAGGATGGAATGCTGAGTCAACCTTGAGCTGGTGAGATTTGAACTGCCGAACTGCTGGCAGCCAGCAATCAGCAGAAGTAGTCTAAAGTACTGCATTTTAACCATTATACCACCTGGACAAAATCCACTTTCTTTCTCCACATGACAACTTCCATGTGATTGGAATAAACTTTTTACAGAATATGAACATCTGGAAATACTGAATCTCAAAGTCAAGTTAATACATGAAATAACTTCTTTTACTTTGGAACTGGAACCTAAAGTAGAGTTAATACAGAGATAAAAATAATAAACAATGTGTTTACCATTTTAAAAAAGTTGTAGCCATTAAATGGCTGGCAGAAATTTCATTATTGCAGTTTCAAGACTTAGCCTGATACCATTGTTTCATTGGGCTGGCAGTCATGTGAGAAGCTCTCTGTATGATTGCAAAGGGTGATGACTGCAATTTGGAGCAAGCTGAAATGGGAGCAGGTGGTCTTTCACATCAAAAAGCAAGAATTGGCATTGACATTTTTTATTATGTATTTTTTGGTTAAGATGTTGAATATGAATGTATTCTCATATGCTTGAATATAATATATAGAGTGCCTATTTTCTTAACAAAAATACAATCAGAAAACTTTCATAATAGAAATTCTATATTCCTGCTCTGATTCCAAAAAAGTTACTTCAATTTGACTTTTGATGTCCT
The DNA here is from genome assembly GCF_001527695.2 of Protobothrops mucrosquamatus. Classification (NCBI taxonomy): domain Eukaryota; kingdom Metazoa; phylum Chordata; class Lepidosauria; order Squamata; family Viperidae; genus Protobothrops; species Protobothrops mucrosquamatus. The sequence goes on from NW_015386459.1 coordinate 364,121, forward strand.
CTGAAAGTAGTGTGAGATTACATATATTTGTATTTCTAGGCCACAATTAATCTAACTAAAGTAAAATGTTATACAAGATTCTTTGGACAATGAAACATTTAACATTTTTTCTTGTCTGAGAAAAAGAAAAAGTGAATTGTTAGTTCCTATTTACAGTACTATTTCAACTACCAAATGAACTCCTTATGAGAAAACTTTTTTTTTCCATTTCATGTTAAAATGAGGAGGGAATCAGTGTTCTTTCAGTGGAACTTGGGCAGAAGCAAAAACTTCTGACTGATTTATGCCCTTGTTCTACACTCTCTTTAGTCCACTCATATACATTATACAGCACTGAAACCGTCAGCAGCTTTGGCATTTCTTTAGATTTGTCAATCAGAAGAGGAATATACTTGGACTTCCATTTAAAATTCACTAGACACCTCAAGGATATGGAGACAGCATTGTGGCAAGTTCAGTGGCCAGAAGGTCAGCAAAATCTCACTGGAAGAAAACAAAATCAAGGGATCACCCACTTATAGTCCAGACAGCTATTCCTTGTGAATAAACTGGAAGAAGTGAGGTTTCTGCAGTTGGATCATGACTTGAGCAAATGGAAGTTGAGGAATTTACACTAAGTTCATAGTCGTAACCTATATTATGGACAAAAATCTCTGTCAAGAGTCATTTCTTAATCAGTTTTGTAAATTGCTCCTTTTCAACTATTGAGAACCTTTTCATTGACAGATTTAAATGTAAACTGAACTTAAAAGAAACAGAAAAAACTGTAAATGGAATCTCTCTCTTTCTCTTTCTCTCTCCCTCCAGTCACTTCAGGGCTCTTTGTTCTTTAGCTTTTTGTTAAGGCCAATATTGCTTATGTCTCGTGAACAGTAAATCTATTATTATTTCATTATATAATAATAATTCAAAAATAGAATCTATATTCACAAGCACTTAGAGGAGAGGATTTGGACTTTAGGTAGCTGAAAAACTCCTTACAGTTATCATAGAATCTTTGAATTATAGTGTTGGAAGAGATCACCAAGGTCATCTAGTTCAATCTTCTGCACTGGGGGAACCAATTAAACCAACCTTGAGAAATGGCTGTCCAAGATACTTTCGGTGCCAGCTCATTTTCATAATAAAAGTAATCAGAGTTCCAATTAATCAGGTCATTTTTGTTTATGTTTTGCTTTTCCCATTAGTTTTAAATATTCTATAGTTTCAAGCTTATTCCTTCATGTTTTCCCCTTGTTTTTTTTTTTTTAATAATTCATGGCCTTATTTGTTTACTCTTTTACATTCAGAAGCTGATGAATGATCAGAGACCATGCTTCTGATTAATACAGTACATTCCCATTGAAAGACATTATATAGACTTCAGATTAAGAAAAGCATCCTTGGTGGATTAGAGCATACAGCATATCCATATCCTATTTATTTTTACCTGTTCAGAATAGCTGTTTTAATATTCATAAATTATGGTTTCTATTAGAAAGAAAGATAAAACTGCAGTAGGAAAGAGTTTAGCATATTTTTAAACTGCCCTTTATTTGATGATACACTTTAATTCGAATGAACACATATGGAATCTTTCAAGATTATTGGTTATATATTATATTTATATTATATTTAAATTAAATTATTATATTTATATTATTTATGAAGGAAAAGCAATAGTTGTGATAGATAATTATACTACTTTTGTACCAAAAATATTAGCAACTAATCAGAATTGTTTTGTTTTTAAAAGGATAAATATATGTTCACATGCTTATATTCTCACACAAGTACCAGTATTTGCACATACACACATGAACACACAGCTTTAAAATCCATTTATTAATATTAAAATCAACTATAACCCACTATAAAAATTAAAAAGAGTTAAAACTTATTATCACCACCTTTACAATAGTATTAATGTTTATGTTGGTAAATATAAATAAGGCCATAATATCTGCAATTTAATAATAGAAGGGAAAGCTGATCTATTATGTATAACAGAAAACTGTTTAGTAATAGAAAGGAACATTCCCTTATCCCAGTGAATGTGTCCCAAGCCATAAATCCAGAGAAGTAATGTTGGATGGCTACAGCAATGGTTGGTGGTTGGCATAAATAAGTATGAGACCCAATTTGTGACACTGACTGCAAGGGATGAGATGGGGCTACCTTACTATATCAGCCTCCCTGATGTGTAGCAGCCTCTGTCTATATACTGATCCATTGTGAGTTGGATTCTAGATGTTGTGGAATTGACTGAGACATGATCTTGCTTGATTACATGGAATGGGTTTGAACTGTTCATCCTAAAGACATGGGCAGGGCTCTTGGGGTTACCAGCCCAACCACCTGTCTTTTACATCCATGGTTGGTTAAGATCTTCAGGAACAATTATACAGATGGATCTTTGGAGTGTGGAGTGTATGTTAATGGATTACTATTGTATGATATTGGTATATAGAATTTTCTTTGTTTCTCTTAATATTGTTGGTTTTAATTGGAATTGTCTTTTCCATTAGCTTTATAGATATATAATGATCATATAACTCAGGTGACAATTGAAATCTTCAAGAAAATTGAATAGTTTAATATAAAGTCATTGTAATCATTTTTCCATCAATAAATTTTAATTCGCCAGTCTTTAAATAAAACATGTGTGTTTTATGTGTATAGCATTGCAAGATAGCAGTGTTCAATTAACTGAATGAATTAAAATTCAATCTGATCCACTGTTCAGAATTAAATATAGATATTTTTTTTGTCTGGAATCTTCATTATCACTGAATTTGATAAGATATTCTAAAGATAACTTTAAGCACTTGTTTATTGGGATAAAAAGCATGAAAGAATCATAAGATTTGAAGAAAGCATTTAGGTCCTATTTCATACAGAAATCCTTTTAAAAACCACTGAAGACATTCAGCAACTGCTTCAGTGGAAGGATTTCCACCATTCTTTGTTCCTACTGTATTATGTTTAAGCAAAACTCACAATTAAAAGATGTCTGTTTTTATCTTCCAACATTTTAGGGTGCCATTTGTAAATTTAACTTAACTTCAATTCAACTTTTCTTATCAAAATTACACAGATTTATATATCAAACCTAGAAAGCTTTATCCGTATATAAGTATTTGCCAAAGCATGCCCTATAGTCTAGTACTGATCAAACAAACAAACAACAAATATTGATCCTTACAAAATCTACAATGATCATTTTATTTTCCTTCTGTCTACATATCGCAACTACAAATTTGTCAGCATCATGGTTTGAGAGGGAAGATGATACATTTTGCTTTGAAGCCTCTGATTGGAACACTGATGAATGGGTGATATAAAAACATAATTCATGTAAGTTCATGTTCCATTTACCATATTTATTTTTGGGGGGAATTCTGGAAACCTCTATGCTTCTATACTATACATACTTCTTTAGGGTATGATTCAAAGTTTTCCACTCAGAGAATAGATTTCTTTGCTTAAATTGTCTTTTATTTAACTTCTGTTCATTTGGGCAAATTAGAAAAATCCCCATTAGGAAAAGGCTCCTAATAAACAACATTTTAATTTTATATCAAGCTGTAAATCAAAGGCAGACGTAATAAACTTCATTACCACACATAAAATTTTAAAAAATGAAACTTTTCTAAAGTGCAGATTTGCTGCCTGTTTTTAAAATTTATTATAGTGGATTTAATTTATTTTAGAATGTGTTAGACATTACTATTTCATATCACACCACGAAGACTTTGATTTCTGCATACGCCATCTGGAAAAGAAAAGTGCTAACACAAAGACATAAATGTGAATTAATAGACTCCAGCAGATGGAGTAGAAAACAGAAATAATTTGGCAACTCAACATTGTCTGTCAAATGCTAACTCCAAAATGTAGCCAAATCCACACCCAGTTTAACATCATTGTGATTTTATCCAGAAATTCCACACCAGTTGTGATGTTGAAACATTTGTTGTTGCTATTGTTTTAAGACTTCACTGAGATCAAACAGAGCAGGGTTGTCAAGCCTTAAAAAAATGTTCCTACTAATGAGTCAGTTGGTTAGTTTATTAGTCTTTATATATAATACATTATATATTAGTACAGTTTCTAAGGATAAAGTTACTATGAATATATTCAAATAATCATAAAGCATTGTCAAATCATAAGTAGCTATCTAATTTTCTGAAGATACATTCAGAAATATACTGGTAACAATGAATCAGTAGGTCTTATTCATAGAGTTGTACAAATGTATACAGTTTTTTTCTAGGCATCATCAATCTTCAACAAGCTATAAATCTACACGGATGTCTTGCATCAGCAGATGAAGAATGGAAATTAGTTATTGATATGTGATTATTCTACCTAGGTCTTCGCATGAACATAACCCTGCATAACTAAATTTAAAGAAAGCACAGACAAGGATAACAATACCTGGCTGAGGAATTCTGGGAATTGAAGACCACAAGTCATAAAAGGGCCAAGTTTGAAGATCCATGCCTTAGAACACATCATGTCCTAATATTTTTATGCTATTAGTGGAATATTGATAAGTTAGTGAAAAATGTGATCTATATTTTTCAATAAGTAATTAAGTGATAATTGCAATTGATATCTTCTGGTATCTGTTAGCATGCAAATTCGATTAACAATCACATCTAAAATCCAGTGATACCTTATATTTAAAAAAAACAAAAATAGGTATCATTATAAATGATAATATAAAAGAAAAAATAAAATAAATCAGTAAATGAAATGAATTAATGGACTATGGAGGAAATAATTATAGATGCATTGATACATCTAATATAACAAGTTAAAACTTGCCCACACAGAAACACATAAATCCAATTTATCACAGTGTTGATAGAAAATTATTGCATAGATAGTGTAATCATGTCTTCCATCCAAAGTTTTAGATAAGGTTAATTAGAAACTTTCCACCAAAATAAACAGCTTTCTTAGTTGTTGTCTCCATACAATAAATTCAAAGTAAATACTATTTCAATAAAGTCCAGTTTATATATATATATATATATTAAAACAAAGCGACCACCAAGAGAAATCTATAAAACATATAGAGTTTAATCTACCAAGCTTTCGTCAAGTGCACTTGACATCATCAGGGTTAAAAAGGCAAATGCTGGGAAGGTTTATATACAGTCGTTCAACGCCTGCTTCCGGCTCCTGGAGCGTGTAACCGGCCCCAGCTGATCCTGCCGTACTTCAAGCGTGCTG
>NW_015386459.1:370363-373492 GCF_001527695.2 Protobothrops mucrosquamatus
TGGTCTCAATTTCGGGCTCATCTATGCTTCAGATTTATTCCAATTTGAAACTGGGCATTTAGCAATTTGTGAAAAACAAAATGTCATTTTTAGCACTGGGAAACTGGGAAAGCAACCCCTAGACCCTACCCACATTTTCTAGCAAAAGTATTTTTTATTCTCCCTTTTCTCTTTCCCTCTTTCTCCCTCTCTCTCTCCAGTTCTATTTGTTAACACTAATGCTCCATTAGTGTAAAGAAAACAGCCTAGTTTTAAATACCGGAAAAACCAAAGAGATCATTGTTGATTTCAGAAAAGGCAGGCACAGCCACACATCTCTGTGCATAAATGATTCACCTGTGGAGATGGTTACCAGCATCAAATTCCTGGGTGTGCAGCTAACGAGTAGGCTGACTTGGTCGCTCAACAGTGAGAAACTGGTGAAGCGGGCACAGCAGCGCCTGCATTTTCTGTGTCGCATGAGAAAAGCACATCTTCCTTCCCTGTCCTGACCACTTTCTACAGGGGGACGATCGAGAGCATCCTGTCATACAGCATCACAGTCTGGTTTGGAAGCATCACTGCTTCAGAAAGGAAGGCAGTGCAGAGAATGGTGAGAATGGCCAAAAAGATCATTGGCAGTTCCCTCCCTCCCATCCAGGACACAGCACAGAAGCGCTGCTTGAGCAGGGTAAGATTATCTGGGACACTACACATCCTCTTCATGACCTGTTTTCTTTGTTACCTTCTGGGAGGAGGCTTCGTAGTAGCTGCAGCAGAACATTCAGATTCAGCCATAGTTTCATTCCATATAGCATTAACCTTGTGAACTCTCAAGCCTCCTCCTTCCATTATATATTCAAGATGGACAGTATTTAATATTTATTTGTTATGTATATGTAGGGGTGTGGGTCTATACATATGTTGTATATAGTATGTTTAGGTGTGTGTCATGTATGTGTTTCACTTTGAGAGCGGGCAACTAAATTTCATTTTTGATGTGTGCCATTGTGCCCACAGTAAAAAAATGACAATAAAGGTTATCTTATCTCATCTCAGCTCAGCTCATCTCAGCTCAGCTCATCATCTCATCTCATCTCATCTCATCTCATCTCATCTCATCTCATCTCATCTCTCATCTCTCATCTCTCATCTCTTATCTCTTATCTCTTATCTCTTATCTCTTATCTCTTATCTTATCCATCTTACACTATGGCTAGTGTGCGCTCTTTTAATGGGTTCAGCAGAGAATTGGTGAAATACTGGTCATTTGTTTGATTTTATAAAAAAACTGGGTGAAATTAATAAAAGTTCTGCTAAGTTTCCACTTTCTGCCCAATTGACAGAAAGAATTGCAAAACTATTGTAGGAGTTTTTTTTTCCTTCTCCAGTCCTATAGATAAGAAATTCACTGCATTATAAAAGTATAGTTCATACAAACACATACAACTATATCCAAAACTCTATATCCTCCCATTGGCAATTCACATTCATATTTTGTTCCTTGCATAAATTACCTAGTTGCATTCAAACAATAACTTAATTGAGCTACTTCTGGAAGAATGCTAGATTGAGAGATTGCAACAAATTCAGCACTTTTTAATTATGGGTGCATTTTTCTGATTATATGTCACTTACCAGTCTTACTCAGATGTAAATATTTAAACAGCTTTTTCTTTTTTATAAGTTGCCATCGTACAGCAAATCAATTGAATTACATACAATATACAGCAAGCATGTCAATACTATTTATACTCTACCCAAGTAGCTCTATATCAGACTAATTTATCTATGGATTACGCAGAATTGCAATGTGATTAGAGCATATAGAAGTGGGCCAATAATCTTTAAATGCCTTAGGTTATATTTATGTTCTGAATTATGCAATATTACATAAAGTGCATATTGCTGCTGTTACTATCCACCAACCTTTCTGCAGCATGAAACTTTTTTTAGGCTTTGGACACAGAAGTAACAAGTAAAAACTTTTTTTTAGTCAAGCACAATTTGGATAGGGTTAAGTAAAGGAATAATTTTTAATATGGGATGAAGTTAGGTCATGTAGGCTCAAGCTTTTTCTTCTTCCTCTCAGATAGTTAAATCTCCAGCATGCCAAAGGAAAAAAAGGAAAGTGGCTGGGATACCTGAATAATCAGCAAAGCAAGGAATAATCTCAGTTGCCAGCTGTGAGTTTGTTTCACCCTTTCATCTGCAGGTATTTAAAATGTTCACCAACAAGCAATGTGGGATTTTTTTTTTTTTAAAAAAAACCTTTTCTGCTATGAATCTTGTCTTGTGAATAATTACTGTATTTCTAGATCAGCATTGGCATTTTCTTTTAAACTGTGTTTTTCAAATTTAGTAATTTTAAAATGAGTGGATTTTCCCAGCCAATATTGATGACCAGGAATTAGGGGACAGTATTAATTGTGAATACATATAGAAGATTTCTCTCTCTTTGGTCACTTGTAATCCTGGATTCAGGGTCAGGAAAGGATAGCAAGGACAACACCCAATGTCCTAACCCACCCAAGAACATACAATATCTTTAAGTAACACTCAAATGAGAACATGTTTAGCTAATTCTGCTTTTTCCCTTCTTATCTACAGTATGCCAGACTTACTGGATGCAATCTTTATCTTATGTGTGTCAGCTTTGCTGGATGGGTTGTATTTCTTTAAACAGGAAAACCTCAGAACCTGCATATCAATATTCTGGGAGTTGAAGTCCATACATCTTAAAGTTGCCAGGTTTAAAAAACACTGCTTGAAATTGCAATAGATTTTGATCCTTCCCCTAAAAAAATTGTGTCACGGACACTTAAGTAACTTTGAAATAATCACATTTTGCAGAAATCTCATCATACTGTGATTCTAACACTTCCCACTCTATAACTAATAAAATGTAATCAATGGATGTAATGCTATACATCATAGGGACTTAATGTCTAATAGCCAGTCTATATTCTGTCCTCTTTTTCAGTTTATTTTCTGATATTCTAGTACTTCTCCTTAATGTCATGTTTCTCTTCATTTAGATTCTTGTTTTTTATATATACATTTCCTGTTTCTTAATTCATATATCTTTTAGATTTTATATATATATATATATATATATATATATATATATATATATATATATATATATAT
>NW_015386459.1:374569-387512 GCF_001527695.2 Protobothrops mucrosquamatus
CAGCTCCAACCCCACTGGCAGTTAAAAGGAAGAAACAGCTGCGATCACACACCACTCTTAGAAGCACGAAGCTGAAGACACCAGCCTGAAGATGACGAATGTGACTTCGTCGAAACGTCGCCAAGGTACGTTTAATTCTACGCGGGAGAAAACCCGAATAACTAAAGACCTACATATATATATATATATATATATATATTATATGTACATATTTTACTTTGAAGTATCTTCTATGCTTTTTAATTACTGTACCCCATCCTTCTTTTACATTGGTTTGTTAATATGATAAAGGCAAGGCAAGGCAGGACAGGACAGGACAGGACAGGACAGGACTGGACTGGACTGGACTGGACTGGACTGGACTGGACTAGACTAGACTAGACTAGACTAGACTAGACTAGACTAGACTAGACTAGATTAGATTAGATTAGATTAGATTGACTATGGAGAGGAGACAGATGAGGCAGAAATATCTGTTTTTTTATCTTCTAAATATCTGTGTTTTATGTCATTTACTCTTCTTTTACCACTTCTTGTCACCAAAATGACAATTTTGAAAGCTATACTGGTATTGGGCAATTGCCTACCTGAGCTGCCAGATATGATTTTGATGTTGACAATATCTAAGTAGGTGATCTTAGCCAATCCAAGTAATTAGAATGCAAGGTTTTTCCCTCAATGATATTCAAGCTATCATTGATTACTTACATTACATGTACCCAAGTCAAGTAAAATAATCACATATTATTGTGCTTTTCCTACCTACCAACACTTGCAGTTCTTTTTCTTTATCTGCTACTTCAGTGTCTTAGATTATAAATTTCATAAATCAGGAACTATCACACTTAGTAAAGTGTCATGAATATATTCAACACTGTGTTACTCTTCTATATAATAATATTATTTAAACTTCATAGTTATATAATCCAAAAGCTTCATGCCTTGTTAAAGTTTTACATTAGCAGAATCAAAGTGAGATCACCGCAGATGGATTTAATTTTAAAGAAGTTAATTAGCATTATTTGGTGCTTGGATAAGACTGTATCTGCAATATCTACAGAATCTCTTAGAATCTTTTTTACAGGCAGAATCCATTTTGTCTAATTGTAATATTTCAGATCACCAAAAACCAATAAAGTTATCACTGAGATCAGTTAATAAGAACAAAACATGTAAAAGAACAAGAATACAAGATGTTTCTGCCATTTATGCAGAATATTCTAGTAAGTGATTGAAGAATATCAGATTTAGACTACAGTCCTAACTATATATAATTACCTGGTACTAAACCCCATTTAACATCATTAAATTTAGTAGGCTGTATTTAAAGATAGGCATATGTATTTCAGCATACAAATAAAGTTACTAAAATGATTAATTTCAAATAATTTAGAGAATCTTAGTTCTAGGATCACTGCATTTTGTACAAAGGTTAGTAACTTTTAAACCAGGTTGCTATTATAAAATTAAAACATTTTTAAGATAAAATGGATTTCATTTTTAACAGAATAACAGAGTTGGAAGGGACCTTGGAGATCTTCCAGTCCAACCCCCTGCTCAGGCAGGAAACCCTATACCATTTCAGACAAATGGTTATCCAATCTCTTTTTAAAAACCTCCAGTGTTTGAGCAACCACAACTTCTGGAGGCAAGCCGTTCCACTGATTAATTGATCTAACTGTAAAGAAATTTCTCCTTAATTCTAGGTTGGTTCTCTTCTTGATTATTTCCATCCTTTGCTTCTTGTCCTGCCTTTTAACTGATGATTATCAATAGTAACTTTTTAAATTTAATATAGCTGTACCTGGCCACGCGTTGCTGTGGTTCAGTCTGGTTAAATGGAAAAGAAAGAAAAGAGAAAGGGCATGTTTGTGTCACAGGTGTGACATCTATATAATAGTAGGTATATAAAAACATGCGCGTACTCGAATGCAACGTTGTGTCAAAATTTCAAAGCAATTGGTGAAGAACTTTCAGAGATTTAAGATTTTGAACAAATGAACATTTACATTTTTATTTATATATAGATGGTCATTTGGAAATCTCTATAGTAATAGCTTATCTAGTCATAATGAGATTGAACTGTTGTTTGGTAATTCCAAAGCTTTACATTTTCAGGGTTTTTAAAGTTATATTATAGTTCACATTCTTTAAAAAGGCTTTAGAGACATCATATCAATTTTAACTGACTGGCTTTGGGCATTCAATCACATTTTTAAAGATTTTTGTTCTGATTTTTGTGTCATGATCGAAACTTTTGGATAACTCCAGATAGTTACACAATCTCAGGATTATAATGGCCATAAAAGTCAATTGTTCCTTTATGGATAATATCTTATTCATCATAAAGGGGGAGTCAACAATGCAATTGAGAAAACTCTTTTTCCTTGAATGGAAAATATGTTCCTTCTGTAGAACAGATAGTCCATTCTAAACAATGGCCCACAGTCCTCTCAAAATATAGCCCCTCAAGCTGCTAGAATACAATTTTGTGTCTTTTAAACCAATTTCTGATCAATATTCAATTTGTGTGGCATATATCAAGTCAATTTCAGACCTAAATGTTACAAAGATTCTGGTCAGGAGTAAGACATATTTGGATTATCCCAAGTGTTTAATTTCTTTAAATTAACTCTTATGGAGACTTTATTTTCAAGACAAAATCTGATTAAATTGAATGGTGTTTACTTCCATTTTAGTTAAATGTTTTGAGGAATAATGTTATTTATTTCAAACATCTTGATGTTAATTTGTCCCATTTTTGAAGAATTGTGGAAACAAATTAAAGAGCTAAAGGAAGTTTTATCTTAATGAGCCAGGCAATCATGTTTTTTTATAACTTTTATTTTTGAAAAGCATCAGCTCAAGTTCAATTGCAGAAATGTGGGGAATCTCTTCCTCTGTTTTTTGTATATTTTCAAACAATGGCAAGCTTAGCAAGCGAAATAAAGATGTAATCATATATTTAAAATATCAACCTTCTTTCTCCATTGCCAGTAAGCAATGTCTTTTTCATAGAAACTGTCATGAATATACAACTCAACAAAACAAAGTCTATTTTACAAGAATTAAAAAATACAACCATGGGCATAGGGCAATTTTACAATGCACACTTACTTAGGCACAAGTTTAATTTAATTTAGTGGTACTTTTTGAATAACATGCTTTGTACCTTAATCTAGCTTTGAATAAAGTATGAAGCACTGTGTTTACCACTCCACATCTAAGCCTATAAACAAGACCTGTTGATGGCTTTTGGGTATATCTATCCAACTCACCTGGGACAGAAAACCTGTGATAGTTCATAATTATTTTTCTGTGTTGATTTACCTTTCAGCTATTGCAAATGTAGTCATCACTGTTATGTGTGCATGTCTGGCATGCTAGAAATGTTAGAAACTACAAAAGAAAAGTGAAACAATCTTCCATATGTTAGAGTTTCAATGTAATAGCCTTTTTAATAAAACAGAAATGAGGCCACTGTATAAATCTCTTGAATGGCATTTGAAAAGAACCCAGATAGGCTAGTAAAAAACAAATGGCAACTAATGTATCTTTCACATTGGCTGTGGCAGTGATTTACTATGTTGTCTGCAATGCTAAATATACATCATAAATTCCTCCAACAGGAGTCTTATTATGTTCATCCATCTCTTCCCTCTGAAGCAACATTTTTGCCTTTCATAAACCCTTATTGTTTAAAAAGGGTCTCATTATATGAAATATAATGTAGGTGGAAGCCAGAGATCTTCCATTAACCTAATGAGGACTTTGTGTGCAATTGTAGAGCGAAGGTACAGAAAAAGTGATGTTATCATTAAAAGCATTTCAGTGAGTGACATTGGACCGCCTATTTTTTGTTGAGCTATCAAAAAAGGAAAGGAAAAATTCAAAAGAAGAGGAAAGTCTTCATCTTGTCTTCCCAATACCATGACTCAGGATCTTGGCAGTTGGGGGAGAGGAATATGCATACATTTGTCAACTAGTACATACAAATTGTTTTTTATATATAAACATAAATTCACAATTATTTCTTTTTTTAATTTGCAACAGACTTACAATAGTTGCTTTACACATATTCCTTCTTTAATAAAATAAGAAAAAAACTATTTTAAAAAATAATAAAATAATCTGAAATAATTTCTGTATTAAAATATAGAATCATAAAATCCTAGAGCTGAAAGAGACCTTGGAGGTCTTCTAGTCCAACTTCCTGCTCAAGCCAGGAAACACTTGCCCTAGACTAAATTTGAATTTCATTTTAATTTATGTGATGAGGTTGTTTCCAAGGCATTATATTGTATTTCAGTGGTTTAAATATTTTCTAAACAGTAGAATAGTCTTGCAATCCTTTTGCATCTCACTTTATCAACCAGCTATTGAGTTTATGTTTTTGAGATCTGTCAGCACATTACTGCAAGGATTTTTAAAACTCTATGAAAATGATTAAAAAAACATAATAAGGTATCTCAAAACCCCAAAGCTATTCCAACTTATGTGTGAAAATTAATCATTTTAACAAAATTATGAAATGACAAGTCCGGAAATTTCCTTTTTTAAAACCTAATGTACAGTTGACTACAATATCTCACAAGGAAAGAAATGCAACTCCTTAAAATCTCCAGAACAAAGTCTACTGCAATGATAGCAATAACAACAACAACAGCACTTATACTTATATACTGCTTCATAGTGTTTTACAGCCCTCTATACAGTAAGTGGTTTATAATGTCAGCATATTGCCCCCAACAATTTGGGTCCTCATTTTACCGATCTCGGAAGGATGGAAGTCTGAGTCAACCATGAGCCGGTCAGAATCAAACTGCTGGCAGTCTGCAGAATTAGCCTTCAAGTATTATAGTACTGCAGTATTGCAATACTGCATTCTAGCCACTGTGCCACCATGGCTCTTTTAATGATACAAAGTGATGCCTTATAGCAGGGGTGTCAAACTGCTGGCCTGCAGGCCGGATGTGTCATGGCGAAACTGTACTCACCCCATTGCCGGCAATGGAAAAAAGTCACGATACGTCGCGACACATCAGCTGCCTTATAGCATTAGTATTATGACCAGGGTCCTGAACCAACATAATAAGCCAGACATTGTAAGGACAATTGCTGTCAAACTTAACCCAACGGCAGAACATTACTGAAATATTAATAAAAATGGCCTCCCAGCAATAATTGTGCTTTTAACAAAAAGTAAAATTGAGGACTATCATTTCACTGACATTGCTTAGAATAGAAAAAAGGAAAAAAAAGGTATAAAAATGAATAAATAAGGTAAAATAATATAATCCCGTGTAATAACCCAGTCATGGCATTTTTGAAATAGCATTAATGCAAAAACTGGTGGTCACCACACAAGAGTTGTTTTTGCTTTTGTTTTCTCTGAAAATAAATGAAAAGAAAATTAGTGGCAGATGGAGGGAACACTGCGTAATGAAGAAAAAGTTCCAGTATCTGGGCACAATTTTCTGATTATCCTTCAGTGACATAAGAAATATAATTTGTTAACTAATTTACATCAACTGAACCATTATGTAACAAGGATTATATGGGAAAAGACCAAACTAAAATAAAATAAAATATTAAATAAATTAAAATAATAAATTAAATTAAAATAAATTAAAATAATAAAATAAAATAAAATAAAATAAATTTAAAAATAAACTAAATAAAATAAAATTAATCTAAACTAAACTAAATAAAATAAAATAAAGTGGGTGGTAGTGATTGTATAAAAGGATGCAAATTTATTTATTCAGAGTACATTTTACCAAATGCATTAGGTAATATTGTTATGCTACATGAATAGCTAGAAGGCAAGTTACACTAGACAGATAAGTTATAAATAAGGTTCAGATGTGTCGTCTGACAGCCAATCTATTTAAGTCAATATACTTAATAACAGTTATTATGAAAGGAATTCAAGTTTGCCTATAGAATCAGGGCTGTAATGAAAAATATGTATTTATTGAAACTATTAACTAGACCATGATCAGTGAGAATGACAGATACTTCCTAAAATGTACTGACACTTAAATGTGTCATTCATATACCTTATGAGAATGAGGTACATACTTATTTAGCCTAAGTACATCACTTTTCAAGATATATATCTAAATGTTGATAGCTTTCCATGTATGACCTACTGAAGTAATTTCAAGATTACATACTATAAAAAGATATAACACAACCTACTACTTAGGTTTTGTGTTCCTACTACAGGAGTCTTACATACATGGATTGAATTATCATGCCTTTGCTATTCTTCTTTTAAAAACAGACAAAATAATAGACAAACAATTATCAGAATCAGATCCACAAAAATATATACTTTTTCAATTACTACAATTAATAAAGCAATTTCAACCCCTACCTCCCAAAAATATAAAATACAGATACACGGATAAAATTGAAAATATAGGACAGATTCCTTTAAAAGGCTTATAGGCTTGAAAATATATATTGGAAATATATTGAAAATATAAATATTGTTAAGTGATTCTTCTAGTTTAATAATATCTTTAACAAACTCATGACTAAATTGAAGCAACCTAAATATTTTATTCAATTTTCAGGAGAAAAAAACAGTTTTATATTCATATAATTACAGTTTACCAAAATAAGTTGATGATGACTAATGGTTTGGTTTATAGGGAAAATAACCAAAAATTGATCCTATAAAGATTTACTCATTGTCTAATTGGCTTCAGTAGTTCATGTCCAAGTTAATTAACATAAGAGTTAAATTTTAGTAAGACATATTGTAACAACTATTTTTTTTTATTTTACACATAACACATAAAAATATGAAAATACAATATTAACAAATATATTTATTGTTGAAAAATATCAGGAGAGAGTTCTATATACAGTATATTGGCTAGGCATAATTTAACTTTGATATAGTCAACTCTTCTTTTCCATTTCACTGTGACAGTGAAGATAATATCATCTATCTATCTATCTATCTATCTATCTATCTATCTATCTATCTATCTCTATCTCTATCTCTATCATTTTCTCTATCTCTATCTATATCTCTTCAAAATTTTGTGGCTGACAAAGAGTTAAAGGGAGACTAGTATAGCTATTTCAAGCTCTTTAGCTCTCATCAGCTAGTCTTACCCCTCTGGGATTCGAACCTGGGCAGCTTTCATGTTAGGCAGCTGTATTAACCTTTAGGCCACAGGCTCCTCCTCACTCCTGTCAGTTGAGGCCAGGGAAGATATATATCTATGTGTTGGGTGGAACACCCGGTCTACCAAATATAAAGCAATCTGTTCTGCATTTCACTCTTTCACTCTTTGTCAGCCACAAAATTTTGAATTTACAGTGTTCACAGTAGTCTGCCTGCAAAAGATGCTCCTAGACTGGAGTAAAATGCAGAACAGATTGCTTTATATTTGGTAGACCAGGTGTTCCACCCAAAACATATCTATATCTATATCTAGATAGAACAGAAGAGAAGAGAAGAGAAGAGAAGAGAAGAGAAGAGAAGAGAAGAGAAGAGAAGAGAAGAGAAGAGAAGAGAAGAGAAGAGAAGAGAGAAGAGAAGAGAATCAATTTCTCTGAAAGCTGAAACCTAAGTCATCAAACAGAAGGCGACAGTGCCAGGTTTTATCATCTTCTGTACTGCTTGTCAGTTTATCCTAGGTAGAGCAGATAGGAAACATGGCCAGATAAGCTATTTCTATTTTATTATAAGGATATATTTATTAATAGAATTTTATTGATTGATTTATTAAATTTATATGCCACTCATTTTGCTACCATGAATCTTGCAAGTCTAAAAATATAAAAAAAACCATTTTTATTGCCTATTAAATTAGGGAGGAACCTTTCTGGGTTTCTTTCTCTGCCCTTTATACAGTTGCATTCTACCACCTCTTATCTGATCATTTTCTTGGCAGCATCTATTTTCCACCCTCCAGGTCTTTCAAGGTTATTTCCACACTACAGTTCAAGAATTTGCCTAGTAGATTATCTTATCTGGAAGTCATTAAATGGTAGGAAGTTATTTGTGTTATCTTATAATGTGAAAGCCTGAGACATTTATAAGCTATTCAGAAATGCTTCCGCCATCTATCCTCCTATCTTTCTACTTCTACTACTACTACTACTACTACTACTACTACTACTACTACTACTACTACTACTACTACTACTACTACTACTACACACACACACACACTTACCTAAATTATATTGACTAGTCATATCAACATTAAAAGTAGCCATGTGCCAGATTGACAAATTGCCAATTAGTATCCCAGAATTTGTAATCAGAAAATAGAAACATGTTAAATTAACCATTGATAATTTAAAAGTGACAACATTATAATGACAGATATGAACTATCTTATGCTGTTTTCCTTGCTCAGAGTGTTTGGTAATCCATAAATATCCTTGATAGGATATGGATTAACATGTACAAGAACGTGTACAATTTAGGATTATAGATGTAGATATGGAAAGGGAAAGAAAAAGGAAAATATTAGTTTTTTAAAAAAATTGCAATTGGGCCAGCAAAAAAATAGTCTTGAGCAACATATCCATCTTCAGAATTCTAATTTTAAGCAGAATATTTTTCTCCCACTTTGCAAGATGGTTCTGAAATCTGGGGGGTTCATCAGCAGCCAGCAATACTTCCTATATATCTTTTAAGAGGCTAAGCAATAACCATCAGAGATGATCACCTCAGATAAGGTAAGTGCTACTTGACTTCTGCAATTTCTATCCATTAGAATTACAGAGATGTACTAAACATCCAAATGGATTGATATTCAGTTTCATCTTCTTTGATACATGGTTGAAAGCATAGTAGATAATCATTCTAAACCCCTGCATGAACTCTGAAATGAAGCTTTGGTGCTTTTAATACTATTTTGCTGCAGTGCAGTCATGGTTCTAATATCAACTATACTCCAGGGCCTTAAAGTAAAGTCTAGCATTTACAACTTGTTTCTTATTTAACATAGTATAATACAGGACTGGAACAATTTCAGCTAGAAAATGTCATTTCATTTAATGTTCACACACTGTTCTTTATTATTTACATTTTAAACCTGTTATTTAATCAATGGATGTGCTATTATCTTGCGTACATTAATATTCCTCTGAGTTGGCCAATTTTCTGATGCAAATTACTTTTCTACTTATAATCGGTATATTTGTGGGCTGATAAGATGCTTTACCTGTATGTTTATCTTTATATTGCCTATCCCATGCAAAATTTGCAATTCCTTTCATTGCACTTACTTTTACTCTTATTTTTATAACTCTGCCAGGATAACTGCTCTGAATGCAGACTATGCAGCTACTGTTAATAAAAAACATGCATATCATGAACATTTTTTTTCTGGCTGTTAATGTATATAATTAGTTTCTATTTATGAGGTCCTTTATATTCACCTTTTGAAATATAACAATAAATAAACATTCATTTCAATAAACAATGAAAGGTCAATGGTCAGCACAATTCAGATACCTGGCATATAATTATATTTGTACTGAAAAGTTACATAGGAAAAAATGCTTTCATACTTAATGAATTTAGATTGTAAAAAAATGGAAGAGAAATGTATTTAACTACAATAAAAAATCATGCACATGAAAATCTATTGAAAGACATATTTTATCCTTGGACTAAAAAAAATCAAAATATTATAGTGGTATAATATGTATAATTTAAAACTTTCTATATTTCTTTATTAATTTTATTTATTTACACTTTTAAGACATCCTATGATTCAAGAAATAAAACAGCAAGTACTAAATTAGTTCCTGTAAGAACTAATCCCTCTATAGCCCCCACTCTCCTGCCAGAACCAATGAAGCTTCTTGGATGAGAAGTGAAACATCTTCTTCCTCAAGGAAAAAAAACAGTCCAGTTGTCTTTTGAAAAAGCACATTTGAGACAACTATGACTTGGATGACTGAGAATCTCCACAGACAGCAAGTACTAAAGTATCATGTAATTACATGGAAGGTAGCAAATGTTCAATTTTCATCAAAGCTTTTGCAATGGGAATATTGTATAGAGGGGGTCTTTCCTTTTACAATTATTTCATGTAGTTGCATCCACTATTAGATTGAGGTGTGTGAGGAGAATCCCTGAGACTAATGTTGAATTAAATACTGAAAAAAGGCTGGACTGTGATATGCATGCTCTTTTGAAAAAGGATAGGAAATCTCAGCTTCAGAATTAGCACGTAAGATCACAATGATTCCTTAGCAAGTAACATACAGTAGATGACATTTTGACATTACTTTGTGTTTTGTCATAGTTTGATTAAAAAAGCAAAGTTAATTTTAAAAAGTTGTTGTTTAAATCTGAAAAAAAATCATTTTTATTATTTATGTTCAGTAATTTTTTGTTACTGTTTTATTTTTGCTTTATTTTTCCTTATTTTTCCTTCATTTCTCCAATATTTCTTATTTTATAGAGTTTTTACTTATATGGCCAAATAGCTCTAGATATTTTATTCCTTTTAACTACCAGCAACTATTATCTACTTGTAATGTTTCATTCAAACATCACTGCCTAAAATTAATGTTAGGAAGAAGATAATTTTTTGAACATATGTGCAGAATAATAAAAATATATTCAGTATTTGAAAATGAATATCGGACATAGAAATACTTTTTTTTTTCTAGCTTTGGAAATCTAGATTTTGTATCAATACAGGTACTCCTCGACTTATGACCATAATTGAGCCCCAAACTCAAAAAGTGAATTTTGCCCCATTTAGCAACCTTTCTTGCCACAGTTGTAAGTGAATCACTGCAGTTGTTAAGTTAGTAACACAATTGTTAGTTGAATCTAGATTTCCCATTGATTGTGCTTATGACAAGGTTGCTAAAGTTCACAAAAGATGATCACATGACCACGGGACACTGCAACCATCACAAATATGAATCAGTTGCCTAGTATCTGAATTTTGATCACATGGCCATGGGGGTGATGCAATGGTTGTAAGTGTGAAAATGGGTCATAAATCACTTTTTTTTTCAGTGCTGTTGTAACTTCAAACAGTCACTAAACAAACTGTGGTAAGTCAAGGACTATCTGTGGTTATAAGAGGTTATAACATTATACAGCTATTTGTAAGGAAATATACATCCTGTTGTCATTACTTTTATAGAGCCACAATAGTGGCTGGATGACTCAAGAAGATACCATAAATTGGGGCTTCCGGTTGGCTCGGCGGCTGCCGAAGGAGGTTGTTTGACAGCCTCCCGTCCAGGACTGTGTAAAAATCGCCAAAACAGCACGTATCAGCTGTTTGGCGGTTTGAAACTTCTCTCCGGGCAAAGGAGAGAAGGAGAGCTTACTCTGGAGTAGGAGTCAAGTTCCCTAGTCTCCCTGGGTGCTTCCAGCGAGGCGAAGGTGAGAACTCCTCCGGAGCTCAGAGTTCCTCCGCAGATCGGGACGTCTTCGCTATTAGCGAAGCCAGACGCTGTCTCCACCTCTGATGTTTTTTCGGAATATATTTGTGAGTACTTTTAACAGATGGAGCTAACTAGGAAACTTGGACTTTTTTATAAATAAATTAAAACTGTGACTCAGAAGATTAAATACTCTTCTCAAGTGATTAAAAACTGAAAGTTAACTTTTGGAGGAAAAAAAATGGCTGCGGCTTAGCCGCTTCTTTGTTTTAAAGAGACACTTTCACTTTCCTTCCGGTTGTGGATTGCTACATTGTAAAGCTTGAAAAGAATTCTCAAAAAATAAGGAAAAATTAAAGTAAAATCTGTTTGACTTTCTGCTGCTTTGGATTTTATATTAAGATTTTTCTTAAACTTAAGAATGGCTTCTAAATGAGGTGTAGTCCCTGCACCACTTAAATCAGCTGTTGCCTCTCCAGCTGTACAAACTACGCAACAGAGAGCTAAAACTCCTCCACCCTCCTCACCACCTTATATTACTTTAAAGGATTTGCAGGTTCCATCTCTCTGAATTGTGACATCACAATATCATTTTGAGTAATCTCAATACTCTCTTCTACTTTTTCCATTCTCTCCTCCATCCCTTTTCATATGGATCGTATAGAGAATCGTGTGGAGGAAGTGGGAGAAAAAATGAAAGGGATGGAGGAGAGAATGGAAAAAGTAGAAGAGAGTATTGAGATTACTCAAAATGATATTGTGATGTCACAATTCAGAGAGATGGAACATGCAATAAGAATTAGAGGACTTCAGGAAAACGCACAGGAGAAATTGAGAGAAGAGGTATCAGCTGCTCTAGCGTTGGTTTTAGACTGCGACCCTGAAATTATCTATGGAGAGATTGAAAAAATATTTAGAGTCAATTCATGGGTTGCACATCAGAGAAAACAACCTAGGGATGTGGTTGTTTATTTTTCTAGAAAAGTACGTAGAAATGAAGTTATACAGGCCTTCTACCAACAGAGATTTCAGATTGCTGCCCAGGATATTATACTTTTGAAAGAAATACCTTCAAAGATTTTAAAAAGAAGAAAGGAGTTTGCTTTCTTGGCTCAGGAGTTGAAGAAGCAGCAAATACCTTTTAGATGGGAAATACCAGTTGGGATGGCCTTCACATTTGCTGGGAACCGTTATAGACTCAATACATTACAGAAGGCAAGAAATTTTTACCTAACGGTTCTGAAAGCTGATTTATCTTCTACATCACCAGCTAAAGGAACAGAAGAAGGAGTAGAACAATTGATTGTGGATTTACCTGGAGCTATGTCATTATCTGCAGGAGATTTCCAGAATTTACAAGTGTTGGAGGCAAAACAGGATCCAAAAGATCAGAGAATGACACGTGCGGCTCATAAGCGCAAAGAAAGAGAACAACAGAAAGAGGCTATGCCCCAAACAAGTTCAACTACTTCGGAGCCAGTGGGAGGGGCCAGACCTAAAAGATCTGTTACAATGGATCTTCAAGGGATGATTCAGAAGCTCCAAA
>NW_015386459.1:388215-389672 GCF_001527695.2 Protobothrops mucrosquamatus
TAAAAGAAAAAGCTTTCTCCTTAAATCCAATGGATAAGAGTTTAAAGGCATCTATTGTAATGTTGAAAGAACAGTATAATATGTTGCTCTCTGATCAAATTGCTATCAATCTGAAATATATGAAACATAATACATTTTGTAATGCAGATAAACCTGGAAGATGGTTAGCGTATCAATTACGTAAGAAACAAAAACAAAGACTTATTGAGAAAATGAACTATAAGGGTAAAGAAGTCTTTCAACAGGATCTGATTAAAAGGGCCTTCACAGAATATTTTTCTAAATTGTATGCCTCTGAGAATATACAATTGGATGAAATAGATAATTATTTACAACAAGCAAATCTACCTAGTCTTTCTGAGGATCAAAAAGGATTGATGAATTGTCCGATTACGTTGGAAGAGATCGCAGAGGCATTTAAACAACTGAAGGTGGTAAGGCCCCTAGTACAGATGGGTTTACTGCAATTTATTATAAAAAACTATCGGAAGAAATGTTAGAACCCTTGAGATGTCTTTTTAATGACATTTTAATGGGGGGACAAATACCATCATCGTGGAGGTGTGCATTTATTTCACTTATACCTAAGGAGGACCAAGACACGACCCAGCCTAAAAATTATAGACCAATATCATTATTGAATACGGATTATAAGATTTTTGCAAAAATATTAGCCAATAGACTAATGCAAGTAATGAAACAGATTATTCATATGGATCAGTCTGGATTTATAAATGGAAGATATATGAAGAATAATGTTAGACAAATTGTGAATTTGTTGGAGTATTTGGACAAAAATAATCAAATCCCGGCGGCCCTTATCTTTTTGGATGCAGAAAAGGCTTTTGACAAATTGGATTGGCAATTTCTGCAGCGGTTGGTTGACAGAATGAATTTTGGGGATAGATTTTCTTCAGCATTAAAGGCTATTTATTAACTACAGTCTGCCCAAGTGATTGTTAACGGGGATTTGACAGACTCAATTAAAATTGAAAAAGGAACAAGGCAAGTCTGTCCATTATCCCCGTTATTATTTATCTTGACTTTGGAGATCTTATTAATCAAGATTCGAGAGTCTTCATTTATTAAAGGAATAACTTTGGGCAACAATGCTTACAAACTTAGAGCATTTGCTGATGACTTGGTTTTCACTTTGTCGGAACCAACTGACTCGGCAAGAAATTTGATACAGACATTGATACACTATGGGAATGTGTCTGGATTTAAAGTAAATAATAATAAGACTAAAATATTAGTTAAAATATGTTTATGAAAGATATAGAAATTTTAAGTAATGTAACTGGTTTTGAAATAGTAAAAAAAGTGAAATACTTGGGTGTTGATATTACTGCTTCTAATGCTAAATTGTATACGAATAATTATGATAAGTTATGGAAAAAAGTTCAAAAGGATTTGATGGAGTGGAAGAAATTACAGTTATCATTATTGGGAAGAAT
>NW_015386459.1:390339-410137 GCF_001527695.2 Protobothrops mucrosquamatus
GGTGGACATGTAGGGATGTTAAAGCCTTTTGGATTAAGATTTGGTGGAATATTCAACAGATTTTTAAGAAAAAGATAAAATTTACACCGCAGTTATTTCTACTGGGTATCATGGATAATTTGGATCAAAAAGAAATGAAACTGATGTTGTATTGTATAACAGCAGCAAGGACATTAGTTGCTCAAAATTGGAAAAAAAAAGATATTACCAACTATGGATGATTGGAGACAGAAAATATCACATTTTGCAGAGATGGCAAAAATATCCGCGTACCTGAAGGATCATTCTCAGGAAAAAATTATCTCAATGTGGAGAAGATGGATAGATTATATTCAGAGAAAGTATGAATTGAAAAATTACTATGTAGCTTTTGATTAACAAAAGATGTTTTTTTTTAAAAAAAAATTTGTATGTATCTTAATGTTATTTTAGAGTCATAGCACTTTTATACTAGTGTGTAGTAATATGGAGTAATTGTGAATAGATTTTGATTATTTTGTGTTTATTTCCTAGATTAGCTTTGGGAAGTCTTGGGGGGGGAGGGGGGAAAAGGGTAGGTTTGTATTACAGATTTATATGTAGGATGTTTTTAAGGAGGTGTCCGGTGATACCCCAACTGCATAGGACGGGATGGTTGAGTGTGGAAGGGAAGTAGGAAAGAGGGAGGAAGGAGGAGTGGTGGTAGAATGAGAGGAGGAAGGAGTGGTAAGTGGAAGAGGGTGGTGCGGGAGGGGTACACCGGACATGTCTGTGAATGTTTTGTTTAGCTTTATTCTCTTTGGTTGATATTGTGATAAAAGATTTATGTTTGTGTTTTTTTAAATGAAAAATAATAAAAAATTTAAATTAAAAAAAAAGATACCATAAATTACAACCAGGCAAATAATTAGAGAAATAAATCCACATTGTTCATTCTTTTCCCAGCCTGAAATTTACTTGCTTGCTGCAAACTCTCTGTATCAGTTCAATCCTTCTGCAAGTTGGCAAGTTACTTATGAAGACTGTAGCTCTTCTATTGCTAGAAGATATTGCCCCCAAAAATGGAACATTTTTCTTCCTTCAAAACCTCTTTCTGAAACCATGATAAATTGGTAATATTTTATACTGAAAGAAATAATTAATAAATCACTTTACATGGTACCAAACCATTTAGAAAAAAATATCTTTTTTTCTGTAAAGATTGATTTTAAAGAAGCTAGCTCCCATGCCCCATTCTCATTTTCTAAAGTCGGAGTTTACCTTTGAAAATAATCTATTTTGCTCACCAATTTCATGTCATTCTGCTGAAAAGTACAAATAATAAAACATTTTCTGTGCTCGCAAAACTATTTTAAGTCTATAACATGAAGCTTCTATTTGATGAATCATGCTGATTTATCAAATAAATATTTTATAATATAGCAGGAAATTGGGGCCCAAATTATCACTGTGATTGGTATACATTCATAATTTGATATCAAAGAAAGCAATGAAAAGTTCTAATAGGCTATGATCTTCTCTATCGGCTTCCAATATATTGATCATTTTTTCTGCACAGAAGTGAAAACCTACATAGATTTTAAAAAAATAAATTGCAAAAGTGTTGAATGAAAATTAAGTGCAAGGTTCTGTATTTCATTTATATCTACTTGAAAAAAAGAGTATGGTTATACTATTACTTTATT
This sequence comes from Protobothrops mucrosquamatus, assembly GCF_001527695.2. Taxonomy (NCBI): domain Eukaryota; kingdom Metazoa; phylum Chordata; class Lepidosauria; order Squamata; family Viperidae; genus Protobothrops; species Protobothrops mucrosquamatus. Next base: position 392,004 of record NW_015386459.1, read on the forward strand.
TTCTAAAAAAATTATCTATATTTGACCATCTTCAACCCTCTAATCAATAGTATAAAATCCCCCCTAATAAATGAAAACCCTAGTTTCTTTCAGCCTTACTCTGGCTTTTTTCTTTTGCCAACTAACCATCCATGTCAGTACTTTTAATTCGTCAAACAGTTCTCCCTCTATTATTGTGCGTATTATTTGAGTTAAGAAAAACTATTTAATTACAATTTTTTTGGGAAGAACTAGCCCTATTATATTTATTTGATCGCCTCCCCATTATTACAGTTTCCCACAGTTGTCCTGATAAGTTTATCTTCCATTCAGACTGTTCTTCCTTTTCCTCAAGTTTCTTCTGATTTATGAAAAAAATCTTTTCCATTTTCAATGTTGTCACTCTCTTTTCTAATTTCCCCATTGGCTGGATCTGTTGGTCAGTTAGGTCCTCTATCTTAATATTTAGTTGTTCCATTTCTCCTGTTGCTTTCTGCATTGTTGGGTCTTTGGTTGTAGTCAAACTCTGGGTTTGTATATCTAAGCTGGCATCTTGTTCCTTTATGTTGCCTCTTATTTTGTTACATGCTAAAAGAATGGTTTCATGTATTGATTTCAACATAGAAAGGATTTTTTCCTGATCTTCATCCATATTCTCTTGATAATGTATTAAGTTAAGGATTTTAAAATCAAATGTTGAAAATAGTTTTTGTAGCTAGATATGTGACATCTAGTTCACATGTTGCAGATGGTCTTATAGTGAAAATTGTTTGGCAGATAAAAATTTATAGCCCAAAGTATTCCATCATCTTGTGTAGTAACAAAGACTTCTCACGTAAAGAAATAATAATTCCCTTCCCTCTCTCCTCACAGGGGGAAAAATATTTTGGGCAGATTTTGCAGGAAAAATATTTAAAGCCTTAAAGAGAAGATCAGTTCTCACCCAGTTTCATCCACGTTGCTTTAAAGGTGCTTGGTTGTAGTTTTGATTGTCAGCAGCTTAATGATAAGCTATATTGCCATGGCTGGTCTTTTCCCTGCCTGTTTGGAGATCTGCCCTGGATCAAGCGGCAGGGCTGCCACCCTTCCTCGATTGAGCAGGGGTCTTCTCCTTGCTCGTCGCCCCTACAGGGCGACTTTTGACCCTTTCCAGGGATAAAACCAGACACTGAAGACAGAGCTCGCCTCCATGTGTCCACCAGCGCCGTGATGGCAAACTGGATGTGTAATAAGATTAGTAGAATATGGTGGGAAAAAAAGATATTTTTTAGAAAATAGAATAAGATTATATGCAAATAGATAAGATGTATATTTAGAATATTAGATTTTGTTATAAAAAGGGGGAAATGTAGAAGTTGAGATAAGGGAATCTCTAGTCACCTAAAGGTTAGAAATTATAACATACCAAATGTTAAGTTGAATACTGAGGGGAAATTAAAGCCTGGGGAAAAAGTTACAACAGGACATGTATATAAGATTGAATGTAAACACAATTAAAATATGTATAAGTTCAAAATTATTGATAAATGTAACAAAGATGTTTTTACTTAGTTGATAACAATAAGAATTATATTAATTTAATATGAGATAGTAGATATTAAGGGAAAAATAAAGGAAATATCTGATGTTGTAACTTGAGATTTGTGCTAAAATTTATGTATGTTATGGAATCATTCATTACCCAGTCACCACGTTGCTTTTTAAATGTTTAATTGTAAAATTAGGAAATTAATAAAATATTATGAAAAAAAGAAAAAAAGAGTATGGTTTTGTTGCAGAGCTAATGATTGTACATGTAACCATGAATCCAACACTATAGAATCTCTTTTAAAATGTCTTATGCATTCTAATCTGAGGTTTAAATGCATCAACACTGAAGCCCTTTCCTATTATAAAATTATCTGGATTATTTTTCTTTCTGTTCATAATCTTTTGTAAGTAATTGATCTGACCCTGATTACAAATATAATGGATGCCAAAGTTAATGTTTTCTTATCAAATTCCCTTCTATAAATATATATCTGGCTTCTCTGTCTTTCAGAATCTTTTGAACATAAAAGTTTGTGCCAGCTTTGAAAAAAAAACAAACAGCTTCTCTCCTTGGTTTATTAGACTCTTGTGGAAAACAAAGTTTCTTGTAACATACCCACATGAGTTTAAATTATTTGATATAATTAATGATGCTTTTCCTCTTTAGGATCAATTATCAACAACCAGCAAATAAGAAATGTACAACACATTAACACTTTATTTAGTAGTAATAAAGAACTTGAAAAAGATGCAGAATGTGTTTATATCTATGAGTTTAACCTGATCAAGTTAAAATTATTGTACTTTGGAAATATTAACTAAAGACCTAGCTCTCTGAAGAAATCTATAATGTTGGAGAAAGTAGTAAAAAAGAGAAGAAGACAACCAGAAGCAAAGTGGATTGATTCAGTTACCATGACAATTAGAGCACTATTAAAAATCCAATTTGGAAACAGATCATTTGAATGATAATTTATCTATGTAGTCACTAAGAGTAAATACTATCTTGAAGGCACACAATCAATCAAGCAATTATCAGTATCAAAATATTTTTGTACTTCTGGAAGATGAATAGCAAACTGAATCTGGCCCTGATAAAGAAAAAACATCATATATCCTTTTAGTTTTGCAATGTTGTTCTAACAAATTCAGCTAGAAATAAAATTTAAAACAATCTTTACAGGTTGAAGAAATGGATTCAAAGTAACAGAGTAAATTTAACTTGGACAGATGCAAAGTCATTCATTTAGGAATATTAATGCACTGGTATAAGGTGTGGACAACTAGTTTGGCAATAGATCTTGCAATAGTTGTAAATTGGATATGAGCAAGCAACTTGATATGCCTGCAAAGAAAGTAAATGCAATGTTAGAGTGTATCAAGAGAAATATAATTTCCAGATAACAGGAAGTAATTGTTCCATTCTATTTTGCTTTGATTGGATCCCAGTACAATGTAAGGGAAGCACAAAATAGGAAATTGGATTCAATGTCTAAATGAATCTTTCCAACTCTATTATTCTCTGTTTCTATTAGCATAGACTACTATTGCCTGGGGGCCTTTACAGATAAACATAGATAATTGATTGTTCCCTTCTTTGCAAGTAGATATAAAATAGAAAACTGTATCCTTTGGAAATGAGTTGATTTATAAATAAACATCTTTAGTAAAATTAACCTATTGTTATCTGAATATAATATTTTAGTATTTTCCAAAAATCAAATGATCATCAAATGGTTAATAGCTTAATGAGCATATGCAGACTTAATTGACCTTTAAATAAATAGATCATGGCTTATTTTTTTTTCAAATTAACTAATTCTGCTAGCAGTCAGTAAACAAAGTATTCAGAGTTTATTCGTTTTGTTCATCCTATTTCATATATTTCTGCTTCTGAAAGAAGACAGTCCTTTCTCAAACCAGCATTTTTCTTACATGAACATTTTGTTTCAGTAATTTTGTGTCAAAAGATTAATAGGCTTTTTTAATAGAAAAAAAATCTACTCATTTTTAAACTGTAAAATCATCATACTGCATTTTTTTTCTTTTGAACCTTCAAAAACATAGTACCAATCTTTTGACTATTTCTGGGTTAACTCAAAAATGAATTATCATCAAGGAGCTACATAATGATTCACCACCTGAAATTGCCTCTTTGCAATTGGATATGTGTCTCAAACAACCTTTAAGATGAAAATGGTTTCAGCTTTTTCCAGATAATTTTCTGCTATCACATGACCATCCTATTCCAGCTATATTATAACAAAAGACAGAGCTTGCTGGTTAGTACTGAAGCTCTAATTATAATCATAAAACAGTGCAGGATCTCTGCCAGTTAGGGGCTTTTCTGACTATAGTTTAATTGCCTGTTTTTCCCCCCTGCTGTATAAAAATGCTGTTATATTGCTTTTTCTACAAAATACAGTATATGTTTTAATAGGCAACCACTAAATTTAAATATATAAAATAAAAAAATAAATAGATGTCCAGAGTTGCCCAGAGTCATTTTGTTATGAGATGGTGGCAAATAAATTCAACAAATAAAATAAAATAAAATATTCTGGCAAGAGAGAGACTACACCTAACAAGAAATGGGAAGAACACCAAAGCATAAGCATAATCCACAAGACAACCAATCAGACAATGAGAAAGGGAGTGATATGAAGAAAAGGAACTCCAGTATAAAACATATGCAAGGCAGCCATCATGAGATAAAGGGAAACTGGAACACAGAATAATATAGGTAAGAAATTAGTTAAAAACACCTAGCCACTTTATATTACTTCAAATTGCTAGGACCAAGTTTATGTGCCAGGTTCTGAAAGATCTGGCAAACCTGAGCTTGGAACGATTGAACAAAATTGTTCAGAGTTCCTGGAACATGGAAAACAAGAACTAGAAAAAAGCTGATGTGATTCCAGTCTTCAAGAAGGGGAAAGAAATGGATTCAGGAAATACAGGACAATCAGTTTGACATCAATACCTGGAAAAAGATAATCAAACAGCAGATTTGTGGGCACCTAGAACTTTACATATAACAAAGTGATCAGTAGAAGCCAGCATGAGTTTGTTCAAAACTGAATATGCCAGACAAATAGTACTGCCTTCTTCTATAAAGTGACTAAATTCGTGGATCAGAGAAATGCTGTGAATGTAGTTTACTTGAATTTCAGTAAGACATTTGACAAAAAAAAGACCATAGCTTACTTCTTGATAAGATAAAACAATATGGGATAGAAGGTATCACCATTACATGGATTCACAGTTGGATGACAAACCACACTCAGCATGTAGTCATTAATGGAACTACAGCCACATGGAGGAAAGCAAAGTTCTATCTTCTTGTTAAGTTTGGTGCTCGGTGAGGCATCGACGAGGCAGCAAGTGAACAAACAACTCTTTATTAAAGGTTTAAACAGAAGCCTGGATAACTGCAGATCCACCCCTATTTATACACTCAACAACTAGGTGGCAGCCAATAGGATTCAAGTATTAGTTCCTGCTTCAACACAAGATAATTAGCATGTAGACAGCAAGTCTTGCTCTTAACTGACAGAGCCTTATGACCGTTTTTTCAACAATTCCAAGTACTTCACCTCAATACATCACACCCCTTTCTCCTAGATAGTTCATAAGGTCATTTGTTGAACATAGTCCCTTAAATAAGTTGGTGGCCATTTTGCCTTGAAACTGCTGGAGGCCCATGGTCTGTCAGCTTGCCTGCCAGGCTTGGAAGACCAGGGCTATGGGACCCATCCATCACTGGTAGACTTGAGTCTCTGTGGTTGGGCTCTCCTCGTAGGCCCGAGCCAGTGTCCATAGGTGGAACAGAGTCCACCGGTCCTGGGCATTGTCCATTGGTTGTGGTATCAGTGGTTGGGACTGACTCACCATCCGCTATTCCTGGATGTCCCTCATGCAGAGACTCCAAGATTCTAGTCCTCAGTGAGTTTGGGCTACAACCCGACTACCCTACAAGACACACCCCCTGTGAGCTGACAACTCGTCCTTCCTCCTACTAAAAATCTGGAACTTAGGCCCTGGACTAGTTTCTGGCCACCCTATGAGCACCCAGATTAACATGCGGCTTAGTGTCGTGTCTGATGCTGTCTCCGCAGCCACTTCCCCTGGATTAAGAAGAGACTCAGGCAGATCCTGGATAGCCAGGATGTGCGTTGCTGGAGCGGGGTCGGGCTCTAACTGTGGCAAGGGCAGTCTGCTAAGGCCATCTGCGTAGCCCATTTCCCTACCTGGTTTATGAATCAAACTGAAATTATATGCTGATAGGAATATTGACCACCTCAACATCCTAGGACATATGATCTGGGGTGTTTGCTTCTTTGTTGTGAACAACCCCAGGAGTGACTTGTGATCTGTGAAGACCTTGAAGGCCTACCATACAAATAGTCATGAAACTTCTTGATCCCTGCCACTATGGCCAAGGCCTCCTTATCTATTTGACCGTAATTACGCTCTGCAGTGGACAAGGTCCTCGAGTAATAGGCTATTGGAATTTGCCTTCCGTCAGCCATTAAATAACTCAGCACAGCCCTAACCCCATACGGTGATGCATCACAAGCAATTCTGACAGGCAGCTTTTCATTAAAATGCATCAAAACTGAATTTGAAGACAGCAGTGATTTGACTGCTGCAAAGCTCTTTTCATGGACGATCGTCCATTTCCACTGTGCATGTTTGTCCAAGAGCCGGTGTAACAGCTCTGCTACTGTAGCCTTATGAGGTAGGAAGGCATGATAAAAATCGAGCAGTCCTAGAAACGCTTGGAGCTCCCCCTTTGATTTTGGATTGGGGGCCTGCTGAATTGCTTTGAGCTTGGATTCAGCAGGATGAAAGCCTTGGGCATCTATACGGAAACCGAGGAACTCAGTTGAAGCTATCCCAATCTTACATTTCTCCCGCTTCAGCTTCAGCCCCGCTTCGCAGAAGTGCTGAAGAATGGCCTTGAGCCGTTCTGCCAATTTTTCAACTGATTTCCCAGCTATGAGGACATCATCGAAATATGGGCACACGCCTGGAATACCCTTGAGTGTGCACTCCATCATTCCCTGGAAAAGGCCTGGGACAATACTGACCCCAAATTGTAGGCGCTTAACCTTGAAAGCTCCTCTGTGAGTAACTATGGTTTGAGCTTCCACCGTGGCATCATCCACTGGCAGTTGCTGACAGACTTGAGCCAAATCTAACTTGGCAAAGATGCGACCTCCCTATAGTGACGCTAAAATGTGGCTGACTACAGGCACCTGGATATGCGTGTTATTGGAGTGCTCTATTGATAATGCACTTGTAATCTGCATATATTTGCACCTCTCCGTTGGCCTTAAGTGATGTAACTATGGGGGTTTCCCATTGACTGCTATCAACTGGCTGCAGGATGCCTTGCTGCACCAGCTTGTCCAGCTCTGCATCGATCTTCTGTTTGAGGGTGAAGGGCATCTACGCAGCTTGATCCGTATTGGAGTTATGGCAGGATCAAGCTGAAGAGCTATGGGAGGACCTTTATATTTCCCTAAAGTGAGGGCTAAAAACATCAGCAAACTCCTGGAAAACTGCCGCTAAGTCCACTGCTTGTGTGCTGTTTATTCCAGTTACATTGATTCCCGATGCATCAAACCAATCAAGCCCAATGAGTTTTGTGTGGTTGCCCTCAACTACTATGACTTCCAGGGGGCCCTCAAATCCCTTAAATTGCACCCTGAGTGTAGCTTCCCCTTTGACTGTTACTTGGGAGTTTTGGAAATCGGTTAACACGAGGTTCGATGGCTTGAGCTTAATTCTTTTACTGCTGCAACTACAAATGTGTGTGAAAGTCCCCTGGGAAATTATGGACAATGCGGACCCCGTATCTAGTTCCATGTTGCATGGAACTCCCTGCAGCTTGACTTTGAGCTTCAGTTTTTCCTTAAGAGGGTGATGGGCACCTGTTCTAAGCATGCTCCTCCTAGTGGTGCAATAGCCCACCCTGTGTTGCCCCGGGGCCCCGGTACCTTTCCAGGGAAACTCTTCTGGTAGACTCTCTCTCCGACGACCCTGACAGACAGCGGCAAAGTGGCCTTGTTTGCCACACGCCCGGCACGTTGCTGTGCAGAACCGGCAGTCCGCGAGTTTGTGTTGGCCTCCACACCCCGCACATCAAGAGAAGGGAACTGCTTTATCAACTGGGCATTGTGGCCTTCTTTCTGGTGGCTGCTGTAACCGGTCGACCTCTTGATCCGATTTGGAGTCTTCAACCTTCTCAGCTATTTCCTGGTGGATGGCCTCTATGCAGGGAGTGCTCCTGGAGAGCCGTAAGGCCTTGATGTCCCCCCCCCCGGCAGCTTCTTCAGATGTGATCTCCTGTAGGGCATCTTGAAATGAAATAGTCTCTTTAGCGAACAATTTCTGTTGGAGATCCCTGCTTCTTAACCTGCACACTAAGTGGTCTCACAGCCTCTCTTCAAGATCTTTGAACTCACAGGGTAGGGCTGCTTGATAAAGGGCAGCTATGAATTCTGCAGCCAATTTGCCCGGTCGTTGGTCTCTTCGTTCGAAGGCATGCCTCCAGGCGATGACTGATAGCTTCAGCTCAAAGTGTTCTTTGAGCATTTTCTTAAGTTCTGAATAAGCAACAGATTCAAGCGGAGCTGGAGCAACTAAGTTTTTGGCGATTTCGAATGTCACCTAGCCACAAACGCACAACAGCGTTGCGGCCTTCAAGCCATCCTCACGAACTTGGTTGACTCTCAAGTAATTCTCGACTCTCACAACGTACAAGCTCCACCTCTCTGGATGTGCAACATTGAATTCTGAGAGTTTTCCGAGTTTGGCCATGGTGAGTTGTTTCCGTTGTTTTCGGCCTTGCAATGCCTTGTGTTGCCAAGGTTTCTTTTAAGCTTCCAGGGACGGTTCCTGGGAGTGCTCTTCCTCCAGCGTTTCCATACTGGTAGGAATGAGGGGGGGAATGCGGCCCCAACTAAGGCGTCATCGCTTGGCTTACCCCCTTAGTGACTCAGCTCTTCGAGTTTGGCAGCACATACCACCTTCGTCGCCACTGTTAAGTTTAGTGCTCAGTGAGGCATCAACGAGGCAGCAAGTGAATAAACAACTCTTTATTAAAGGTTTAAACAGAAGCCTGGATAACTGCAGCTCCACCCCTATTTATACACTCAACTATATGGCAGCCAATAGGATTCAAGTATTAGTTCCTGCTTTAACACAAGATAATTAGCATGTAGACAGCAAGTCTGGCTCTTAACTGACAGAGTCTTATGACCGTTTTTTCAACAATTCCAAGTACTTCACCTCAATAAATTACACTTCTGTCCACAACATCTTCATAAATGATCCAGATGTGGGGATAAAAAGGCAATTCATCAATTTTGCATAAGCCACTAAAATGGGGGAATTGCCAATACTTTGGAAGATGGACTCATGATTCAGAAGAACCTTGTCAGTCTTGAGCATTGGGCTTAGCCAACAAGATGTAGTTCAATGGTGAGAAACTATGGTCTGCAAATTGGCAAAAAAAAAAAAGCACAGCTATAGCATAGGTGGTACCTGATTAAACAGTAGTAACTGCAAGAAGGATCTTGGCACCCTAGTCGACTATCATTTAAATATGAGCCAGCAGTGTACTGCAGGTGCCAAAAAAGCCAATCCAGTCCTAGGCTGCCTCAACAGAGAGATACCAACAAAATATAAGAAGTAAATAGTACTGCTCTATACTGCACTAATGAAGTCACACTTGGAGTACTACATCCAGTTCTGGTCACCATGATACAGAAAGGACAAATTAAAGTGTGGAAAGATTACAGAGAAGATCAGGTGGTAAGGGGTCTATGGGGTAAACACTGTAATGAACAGTTAAGAGTACTGGGTATGTCTAGTGAAGAGAAGATTAGGGGTTACATGATAGCTGTTTTCCGATACTTGCAGGGCAGTACCAGGAAGATAGGGATCAACTTATTATCCAAAGTACCTGAAGGCAGATCAAGATGCTTGTTAAAGAGACATCCAATGTGGAATTAAGGAAAAATTTCCCGACAGTAAGAACAACCAATAGAACAGCTTACCTCTCAAAGATTAGGCAGCCATTTGTCTGTGATTCAATAAGTTCTCCTGCCTTTGGCCAGGGGTTGGTGTGCCATTAGCTCAGAAGAGGAGGAACAGCCAGCTCCAGGGATTTTGGAGGGGTTGAGGTGGAGCACTGAGAAGCTGCCAAAAACTCTGAGCTGGAGTGGAAGGGCCAAACACAGTGGAGAGGTCATTGGAGGGACAACAAGATGAATGGCTGCTGAGCAGGAGCAGGAGAGAGTCAGCTACAGCTGAAGAGCTATGAGACCCCACTGGAAGCATAGAGGGAAGAAAGTGTGCAGCTGCAGCTGATTAGTGGAGATGAGTAGGAATTGCCTCCTCCACTTGATCCGTGGAAGTGCAAGGTGGAAAGAAGGCAGTCTTAATGGAGTCAGCGATGCTACTCATAAGGTGGCATGAACTGCACTGACCACCGGCATGAGCTGCACTGGCCAGCAACTATGTAGCCCAGCAATGGAGCAACTTATCTGTTTCATGTGTCTTCACCCGTTATGAATTCGTGTTCTGAAGCACCATAAAGACTGCAATCTTTGAGGATATGAGTGTATGTGGAGTGGGACAGGACCATTGGACCAGAAGACCTCCAAGGTCCCTTCCAGCCCTAGGATTTTATGTTTCTATTTAAAAAACAATTAAATATGTGCCACCTGTCACGCAGAACATTTCCAGGAGTCAGTGAGTATATGTGTATATCTATATGTGTGCATGAATGTGTACGTATGACAAAAAGGAAATGCTATTGAAATGAAAGTGATACAAACAAGGGAATATAGATATATATTCCCAACTACTGTATGTTCATGTCAAAATAACAAAGTATGCATCACAATTCCAGCTCTGTACTTTTGCTTTCACTTTACATCACATGCATTGCACATGCTTTAAAACATGAACATACACAAGAAATGAAATTTGGGTTGAAATGTAATGACCCATGTTTTGTCACTGCCTCCCTCCCCATCAGTAAAACAATGCCCTTGAAGGCATAAGAGACCCTATCACTTGCCATACCAGAAATTCAGCTGAGAACATTTTACATTAAAAGGGCCTATGATATGATGTATACAAATTCTAAGTCCTCCCATGTGAACATTTTAAAAATGTTGTTATAATTTCAGTGTGTAGAGCCTCATAATTTTAGGCTTGTTCCATTCTTGATAGATGGGCTCTGTATCATTGCCAAAGGATGACTAGTTCACATATGAAAGACAGATAAATGTAATTTGAACAGCTACATGTTGTTATGACAAATATGAAGCAATATGTTAGAATAATTAAAATCCATGCCATGGCACAAATTCTTAGAAATTTCATGCAACTAACTCAGCTGACAGTTTTCACATTTGCTAAGAAATTCAGCCAAGTGTTTCCAAATTATGAAATGATAAAAACAGAAAATAGGTATTCCAAGAAAACTGGTGATGGTTGCCTAACTTTCCACATAAAATCAGAATCTTAAAAAGTCTGGGATCCAGTTCCCAGGTCAAAATAAATTAATATAACTATGAAAGCCTCAGTGACCTGGTTTCTCAAAATAAATTAAACCATAAACTGTGCCTTTTAAACATGTATTTTTTTACATATAGTACTCTAAAACATAGCAAATTTAGATTATATTTAGCACAATATAAGAATAGTATCTATGTAGAGAAAAAAGGAGAAAATGATTCACCTGTAATAAAACAAAATCTAGTCACCAAAATACCCTAAAAGTTAGATTAAATTTTTGATCATTTTCAAATGACTTTCCTGCCTAGTTCATTTGACAAAATAGTTGACAGCTTGATGTGAAGGTTAAGAAATATGTCATATATAAAATTTTAACAGCAGTCAGGTGATGACCTGATTTTGATTAATAAAATATTTTTTTTATTTCTTTCTATGGAAATTTCATCTTTCTCAGAATTTTACATTAATATCACTTAAGAAAATGATCATGACAATTTTATAGCAAAGAAAAAAGAAAAGTATCATCCTTTAAAATTTGATGAGATATTTGTTAATAATCATAGAAAAATATAATGGAATAATCAATAATTATGAAAAATATGATGTACTGTAGGCAATAATGAAGCAATTTATAAAGAAGGCTCAAACTTGTGTAGTGTTAAATACTGTATAGTTTAAATGTAATAATGACTTAATTGCTTAGATAAATTAAATAAATGTGTGTCCAGCTAAATATCTACAATTTAAAAAAATCCTTCAACAAATAGTGTCTCAAGAATAAGCTTCATATTTTTATTAGGCCTTACTCATAAGTAGCCCTTTTGCCAATTAATGTCTGATAAACTGAGACTAGAGCAAGCTGTAAAAGCAAACAGATAAGCTATAGAACTGAAGCTAATTATTGCTGAAATAATCTCTGGCACCAATCTAATCCTTCTGCAGTTTCTTCCTGTCATTTGAACAATCTGACCTTCAGATTCCTTGGAAAATGGCCTACTAGTGCTTGTCTACTGTATTTTTTAAATGTTGACTTTTATGCTTAAATGCTTAAATGTTTTTATGCTTAAATGCTGACTGTTATGCTGACTAACTGATTAACTTTGTGTTCTTTGTGTTCTTATTCAAAGAACACTCAACCTTACCCCTATCTTAGCCACAGTTATTAGTAAATGGGTCTAAATGGGTCAACCAAACATGAAAGACCATTTCTTGTTAACACTAACTGTCATTTTAACTTGTTTTCTGGCTTCATATTTCTCTTTTAATTTGGCTTACACAGTATTTCTGCATAAAATACTGTGTATAGTCAAATTAAGAAATATGTGGAGAAAAATGGAAATAAGCAATCCAATTTCTCCAGTGTTATCACAGAAGACAAATAACTCTAAAACAATCCCATTTATATTATTTCAATATAAAGCATATTTTGAATCAGCTTCTCAGACAATGCTCTTTAATGTCTTTATCTAACCAATTTGCACATTTTCCCTAAAGCATTGATTTGCCTTCTTTCTAACATTGCTGGTAGGCAATATTAAAAAAATAATAATTCTCTATGTTTGTCATTTTGCATAATAGAAATGTATTTGCTACAATTTGTAGGAAAAATATTAATCATGTAAAAATGTTTAAAGTGCCATAATACACTAGGCATATTGTTTCACTTTGATCAACTGAGCAAGTTGTAAAGAGTAGAAGTGCTTTAGGGTATGCATTAATTATGCTAAATAGATTATTACTAAATAAAAAATAACAGCCTAACTGCAATTAAAGATGTAAGAAAAAACTTCAGGAAAATTTATCTTTTCATTTCATAATTTTTTTAAAAAAAAAAATACACTAGAAATAAAATGGCAAACAAAATTTGGGTAATCCAAATGAACATTTAGGGGCAAACATTTTTTTTTTGTTAAAGTTTTTATACACAAAGAATTGTATATAGATCTGTCCCACATTTCTGGATAATTACTTGTATGTTAGGACTGTTCTTATTGTTAGCAAGTTTTTTTTCCTATTACTCTGTAACTTAAATGTATTTTCTTCATGTTTGAATTTTGTACACAATACACAATGTAAGATCTCCATTCAGATGAGCATAAACACATTACAGCAACCCAGAACAACAGAAAAATGAAACAGATCATCTATACAACATCTCCCAACAAAATGTGTATCCACATAACTTCATCCAAAAGTGCCTAATTGTTTAACCCATTTTATAAAAATGGTTAGATTTTTTTTCTTTCCACCATACAATGGTGGAAATTACTGAAACAAAATGTTCATGTAAGCAAAACCAAGACAAGGATATCACTGCCATACATCAGAAACATCTCAGAAACTACCAACAGACAATTACAACCTCATGAACTCAGCATAGCACACAAACCAAATAAAATCCTCCAGAACATCCTAAGTAAACCAAAAGAGCCCAGCAACCCCAGAAGAAAAAATAGAAGTCAACTGCTACACACAGTGTAAAGACTGCAACAGTCACTATGTAGGACAAATAGGAAAAGACTAGCAGAACACATCCATGAATATCAACTAGTAGTCTGATGACATAATGAAAACTCTTTGATTTCGTAACATATAGACAGTCTTAATCATAGTTCCACCTGGAAAACTATGATCATCCTAGACCAAGCCAAGTTCAAAAATGCCAGAGAATTCCTGGAAGCCTGCTGTTGGCTATCAATAAACACTTAGACATGGAGCTTCTGATTAGGTGTCGCTGCATAATGGATGCAGGAAGATGGGGCTCCATCTTCCATATTTGATTTTACCCCCCCTGGGAACCCTAAAAAGGGTCAAAAGTCACCCTGGAAAGGCGATGAAGAAGAAGGGGACCCTCATTGATCACGGAGGGGTGGTGGCCTTTCCATTTGATCTGAGGAAGCCCTCCAAATTGGCAGGGGAAAGACTGACCACATTCTTGTGGCCAGTCAGAAGCTGATAACAACCAAAGAAAATAAGCACTAATGAGCAACTTTTGAGCAACATGGATGGAACTGGGTGAGACTTTATCCTCTCTTTAAGACTTTTTTCCTGGGAAAAAACTGCCCAAAGCTAAGAATCCCCTCTCCCCCAATGAGAGAGGGAAGGGGAATTTCCACCCCATTCCCTCAGGAAAAGAAAAGCTGTGAACTAATTGCTTGGGGGAAAACAGAGAAAATTACAAGATTAATTTGGAATTAATACAGATATATAGCTTTGAAATTTAGGGACTAAAAGTGCTTTTGAGACTTTTTTTTAGAAAAGAGACTTGAAAAGCTTGCAATATAAGTTTGGATTTAAAAAGCTGGAAGGCGGCATCAATGACATCTAGTGGCAAACCATGGCACTACAATCTATTATGCTTAAAGGAAACTTGGCTTGAAGTCCAGACTCAGATAAGACTTTTGTTGTCCTTGGAAATTTTCATTTTGAAGACTGCAGCTGGAAAAAGGGGAAAAAACTGTTGGGCTTCTTATCTGTGTGGCAGAGATGATAAACTATTTTGAAACTGGCCTGCCTGGATTACGAATACAAATACTAACTGACTTTTAGATCTGTGTCATGGAACTATTTTCCTGTAGAAGAAACATGCATTACTGATTGAGATGATGGAATACTTTGTAATATAAATCTTAGTGTTCTTCCAAAAATACTTTAATCAAATTGTCTTTCTTATTCCAAACAATATACACAAAAATAGAGGAATTCAAATGCATTGACTTGGAAAGTTAATGATTCAAATGCATTGACTTGGAAAGTTAATTGGCAAAGGAAGAAAACTAGAGTAAGATTGAAGAAAATAGAGATTTTGACCCATTAGATGGGATATTATATTATTAAATAGATGTTTGAACATGGCTAAGAGAATAGATAATTGTTAGAAATAAAAGTATTATTATAACTAGAAACATAGGATCTGCAGCTAGAATACTATATTTTGGTATGAGAAGGGAAATACAAAAATGCTAAGAGGGTCTGAATAAGGGAAGCTTTTGGTTGCCCAAATATAATTTATTATGAAAAAACTATAAGCGATAGAGACATTTTGAACATTGATGGAAAATCAAAATTTTTAAAAAGCGTAAAAAACAGGATTTTGATTGAACAAATTGAACAAATAGATTTAACTGCAAATGCAATTGAGATATGTTTTGGTTAGAAAAGATATTTTAAACTGACACTATTGATATTATGTATAATGTTATAAAAATGTGATAAAGATGATGATATTCAATTGTATATGTACAGTATTAACAGCAATAAGAATTGAATTTGCCTAGTGTGGAAAAATATATACCACTGGAAGAAGAGAGAAAGCACTGGATGGTGTAGTATTGGATCTAGATTGAGGAAGTTAATATGTACCACTGAATTACTAATGGATCCAGAAAGCACATTGTTTGTTAAGTACTTATGATTGCAAAATTAGAAAATTAATAAAATATTTATTAAAAAAATAGACACTTAAACATAAACAAAATCTACATACTGTGCAAAAGAGACAATCAACAAGCAAAAAGGGAACTAAAAGACCAAAACATCTCCCCACCAACAATCAACACCCAGTAAGCATAAATAACATTAAGATTAATATCAGATCAACAATCAAAATGTTAACAGTACCAATCAAGGAATTGCCAAACAAGCTAACAGTCAATAGCCGAACCAAAGAAACCAACATTGACAGGATGCTACTAGAATATAAACTGAGAGCAAACCCCATTTCTTACTAGCACTGTGATGTTACCTAGTAATGAAACATCTGCAAGAAAACAACCAAGCTCAGAGAGCACCAAGGAGCCCTCATTTCAACCCTGAGCTACAAATATTTTCCTTTATCGCTGATCTACTTTATACTTGCATACTGTGCTTTCAAAAAGTTATGCCTCCTTCCCAAAAATATTTTTTTATAAAAGATATACTAAAGCTGCTACACATATATTCTAAAGCTGCTACACATATAAAGAACAATTTCAGGTATGCAAAGTTATGGATAATGAAACAGTGGTCAGTGAAGGCCACCTGTATATTAAATGACACATTTTCTGTTGTTCAGTCATTCAGTCACTTCAATCTCTTTGTGAGTTCTAGGAAACCATAGAGATGTCCTTGGACAAACTATTCAGAAACTGTTATAAAAACAAAGTAGGCAAAAAGCATGTTTTGCACTCAGAGAAATGAACTTGAACTGTTTCCTTCCTGACTTCATGGAGTATAAAAAAGGGAGGGAAAATATAGCAGAAGTGCAATATTTCATTACAATACCCTCAATAAAGATACCTTCTGTGGCCTTTGGCCTCTGGAACAGCATCCTCTCAGAAATACATATGCTGCTCGAGTTCCCTGGGTTAAAAAAATACAATTTAAAATTTGGCTTTGTTTTCAGCCCTTTAGTTAGTGTATTTGGGAGGCACCCTGCAATGTGGCTTTTTATGATAGTTATTTTTAATCTGGGCTGTCTTGTTTGTCTGTGTTTTTAATTGTTTTTAAAGGTATCCATTATCTATTGAAGTAGGCATTCATAATAATAAAATAAATAAATGAAGTTCATTTCCAGTCTTTTTGTGAAGTTTGTTTTATCAAGATCTGAATGACATAGTTCTGCTAGGATTATTTTTGCTATGGTAAGTGATTCAGTTCTTGTAAGAATCTATATGTCAGTAATAGTATCTAGTCACATAGCAATACTCATTCCAATTGGGAAAAATCATAGTCTCGACAATTAACATCTTTTGTTGTCATTGCAGTGACTCTGCATTTCAATATTTTGTTTAGTTTTGTTATAGTTTTTCTCTCTCTATATAACATCTCTTTATTTTTACCATTACGATTTCTATCTCTGTGACTTCTTAAGTGTTGGAAGATAAAATCAGTTCCTGTGAGTGCCATGGCAAGCCGGCTGGTTTTTGCTGGCTAACAAGACAACTTTGCCAGGGGAATCACAGCTGGCATAACAGAACAAAGGAGAGATTGTTGCAGTCATCCATATAATGGATAGTATTCCATAGTATTATGGAAACGACCATTATTATGGTCAATTTATGAGTGAAGTTACTAGGTGTTCAAGATAGGGTTCAAAACTATTTGAAAAGGGAGAATAATCAGTATTTCTGATCATCGATTTGAATTTTAATCCTACTAAGTCTGTGAAATAAAGTGAAGGTGATATAGCACAATACAATGAGTTAAAGAAATCAAAAGAAGGTAAACTTGAAATGGAATTTTAAAAATTCCAGCTGATAAGAAAATTAAACATTTTTGCACAAACACACAAATTCTGTTCAAGCTTACAGTCGGAATACTTGATATTAGTTTGCCTGTTTGATCTAGTTCTAAGGGAATAATGATAAACTTTTTAAGAAACTCATATTTGAGGTGTGTGGAAGGAACATGAGTAAATTGTTGTTGCCTGCTTTGCTTTCAAACTTTGCAAACAAACAAACAAACAAAAATTGCTTACAAAATTAAGTAAAAAAATTATACTTAAAAGAACAGAAAGACTTGCTGCCAGATAGACTAGGTAATACTGGATAGCTGAACAATCTCTCATTGATATAGAAAACCATAAATGGCACTAAAAATGTGCTTCATGTAAGGATAAAGGAACACTAGCTATTTGCTATGAATATGTAAAACTATATAAACTTAAAACAGGAATTTCAAATTTTCTCAAACAAAATCCACATGTTTTGAAATTATGATCTTACCAACCCACCCAATTTGGAACACAATGGCTTTCAAATAGATTTAAATATATTCTAATACCTAGCCATTCAACTGTGATTTTGAGACTAGTGACTGAGTTGCTTTTTCAAGTCTAATCGGCAGCAGGGACCAATCACTTCCTTACTGGTACTTGAATTGAAACTAGATTGATCTATCGACTTCTGGTGGCAGGCGCCTTCGCTGGTCGCAGCTGATTGCTGCTTCCCGCCTGTTTTGCGTAAAAGCCGGTTTGACAGCCAGTATCAGCTGTCAAACGGCTTGAAACCTCTCCCCTGGGCATAAGGGGAGAGGTGAGCTGCCCGGGGTAGGAGTTGAGTTCCCGAGTCGTCCTATTTGGACGATGTAGGTGAGAACTCCTCCGG
>NW_015386459.1:414209-440638 GCF_001527695.2 Protobothrops mucrosquamatus
CTGATCTTCATTCATTTTTACATATGTGGATTGCATGTATATTGTGCTATCCTTCATGCGTAAATATTGTTAGTGCTGGTTAAACTGTAATTGTGAACACAATACAATGCTCATTGTTAATTTTTGCACTTTGCATTCATAATCTTGACTGTTGTTGAGGTTCCAAACTTCATTTTAAAATGTGAACTTTAGTTGCATTTTAAAAACAAAGTAAATTGATCTTATTTCATCATAATTGTTGCCTAAATTACTAAGGGTTGCCATTTTGGGATATTATGAGGAAATGGATTCTAGTATTTTATTTTATACTATAAATACAAATATATTCAAACTTTGATTTTTTTAATGAAGTGTTTTGCAATCCAACCATCTTTAGGACTGGGATAACTTAGAAATTCTAGTATTTTTTTAAAATGCATTTTATTTTGGATTGTTGGCAAACCCACTCCTGTTTGGTGCTGCTCTTTTCTTAATTAGCACCAATAACTGGACATGTGTGTGGATATGAATTCACACACATATGCAAGAATCATTTTGAGTAGTGGTGCTTGAGTTTTTTAAAAAACAAATACATACACACACACAGACACAGACACACACACACACACACACACACACACACACAGAGAGAGAGAGAGAGAGAGAGAGAGAGAGAGAGAGAGAGAGAGAGAGAGAGAGAGAGAGAGAGAGAGAGAGAGAAAGGAAAAGAGAAATAGACTAGATAAATAGCTATAGACAAGCAATAAATTAAATATGCCTAAATCTATATCTAATTGGCTATTATGGTTCCTTTCTTTAATATATAGGATGTGCTGCTACTGGTACTAAAGAATATTAGTGACAGAGTTCCTTCCCCCACCCCCAAATGTAATGACAAATATCCCAAGAGCCCAATATGGAGAATGGATAGATGGATGGATGGATGAATGGATGGATGGATGGATAGATGAATAGATGGATGGATAGAAGAATGGATGAATAAACTTCTGTTTTGCCTGGTGAAATTCTGGACAGTTTTTCAATAGCAGTTTTAAAGTTCCTATTAACTTGCACTATTTTCTTTATCCCATTGCTTTTCTACAAGATTATGGGGTTTTTTTTTGTTTGTTTCAAGCTTCCATTCACCATTGGCTGGTCTGTATCAGTAACCAGAGATTACTGTCTATAAAATATTTTTTTTAAAAGGAATCTAGCGCTAGATCTTGAGTTCTTATTATTTCTTATAGGTGGAAAATCTGAAATGTATAGATTTCTGCTTCACTGATCTTTAGAACTACTTTAGAAATTTTAAATTTATTTGTGTTCCAGTATTTGAGGGGCTGCCATAAAGAAGAAAGTAGCACAAGTGACAATGGACAAAAACTAATCAAGAAGAGAACTAACCCAGAACTAAGAAGAAATTTTCTGACAGTAAGAACAATTAATCAGTGGAATGGCTTACACCCAGAAGTTGTGGCTGTTCCATCACTGGAAGTTTTTAAGAAGAGATTGGTTAGCCATTTGGCTGAAATGGTGTAGGGACTCTTGCTTAAGCAGGCAATTGTACCAGAAGATCTCTAAGGTCCCTTCCAACTCTGTTATTCTGTTATCCTATTATTAAAATATTTTAAGTGTAGCTGCTTTGTTCCAAATTTAAAACATAACACATTTTATGTTTGTGACATATCCCTGATGTTTTGTTTTCATCTCAATCTTTGAAATTAAGCTGAGAGAATTTTTCAGTAAGATATTTGTAAATAGATTGGTAAAGTTGGAAAGCATTCTTGCCGAATTTTAATTTTTTTGTTTTTAAGAAAAAAGTAGTTTTTCTAATTTTACTTGGAATCCGAAGCACGGACATAATAATTAACCTGGTGTCATCAGATCAAGTTTGACTCCTATGGAGACAAAAGTTCACTATATCAAATTGTTTTTAGTAATAATTCAATCTCTTCCAAAGGTATTCTAATAATCTCTTTAATATAGTCCATCTTCTCTTTCCTCTATTTTGCTTACCTTGCCCAAGCATAAGATATTTCCTGGTGCATTAGCTTCTCATATTACATTCCCAAGTATCTATCTTTGATCATGTTCTCAAAAAAGTAGTCAATTTTACTTGATCCAAGACTGATTGACAGTTGGGATACTCATGTTAAAATCCAGATAGCTTGGGTCAAGAAGCATCCAATCCAGAAGTGGCCACAAAGTACATCTTTCTACTTATCATGAACACTTCCATTTTGGCTTGATTTATTTTCCGTTTGTTGTCTCTCATTCAATCCATTCCAAAAAAGAGAATTGTTCAGTGTTTTATTTTCAATATGTCACTGACCTTACTGTTTTCCTGTTTATTTCATAGTCTCCCCCCCCAAAAAAAATTCCTTTTCTTCCTTTGTAAATAAGGTTAAATAATATTTCAACATTTAAGCTAAGCAACCCACAGGCTATAGAGATCTTAAGCAAAAATATTGAATATATGTCTCTAATTTTCAACTCTGGAGTTATAATGCCAGAGAAAGAGTGACAGTACTATATATTACTACATTGTCTTGTACTAATGATCTAATTTATCAGGCTGTTTTTAGCATTAGTAAGAAGACATCTACAGCACACAACCAAAAGACATCTACAGCATACATTTTCAAAAGGCACTATGTTAAAAACAAAACAAAACAGATTTTATTGCAATAATTGCCTGAACTAAATATCTCACTGTACTTGGATGTTTTAAAACTGGGTAGGATAATGTCAACAAGGTCACTAGAGATCTGGTTTGATCTCTGTTTTGCTGATATGAGAAAATCAAAAGAGACTAGTTCAGAGACTTATGTTTCCTGAACATAAGTTTATTATGAAAATAATATAACAGAGCGAGAGACAAATTTTCTTTTGTCTCATCATATATTCTATTGTTTCTTTGTAACAATATTTGAACTAATTTTATTTTACTGTTCTTGATTTTTCAAACAAAGTTGTATTTAAAAGAAAGTGAAAGAATAATTATGATGCGCCTTTCAGTGTTCAGAACTTTAATGATGCCATATACAGCAATGTAATTAATAGCACCCGTGATATATAGCAATTCATTGGGTTCCAGTAGAGGAAACAGAAGGCTAATGCCAGATTGCTTGTTAAAGGTATACCCAGTTGCAAAGTATACCAGATGAGACAATCCCCTAGTAACCACATAATGAGCTAAAGACATCTGTAAGATTTTGTATTATTATTATAATTTCAGAACATTGAAAGTGAAGATTTAAAATCTCCAGCTATGGTGCAGATGGAATTATTATTATCCCCATTGACACTGTCACTGAAAACAGATCCATCCTTTAGTCAGACCTAATACTGCATATTATTTTAAATAGGGCTGCACAGAATAGATGCTGTATTTCCCAAAATTAAGTGCAAAAAACATTTTTAAAAAACAAAATAGTCTCTTCAAGCAACCTAGCTCTGGGATAGATAATAATTAAATTTATTTCAGACAAAAAGGAGGAAGTAAAGGCATTATGGAACTACAGGTTATGAGAGTCAGTGAATGCTGTACCCCACTTATTTACTATAGTGAAAATGGTAAGGCAGTCAATGGCCATTTTCGTTAAATATTTAAAGCAGAGGCAATCACACAGAGAATTGTGTAATTCATTATTTAACTATTGCCAAACGTTAAAAGTAAAATACAAGTAGGGCTAAATTTAACAGCAACTGTTTTATAATCAATTGCTTTGGTTATTTTTGTGAATTTAGGATAAAGATCAGAAATTAAGTCATCCCAGTTTTCCACTACTTAGGTTGTAAACAGAAATTATCTAATGTACATATCAAAATAGTTGTATAGTTCACTATAAAACATATTTATTTTGGGGGTTCGATGCAGCAAATTAAAATGTGAAGCATGTTTTCACAAAATCCTATTCTATAGAAGAAAAATAAGCAATGGTAGTTTTAGGTTGCAACATTGTTGGCTATCATTAATTGTACAATGAAAGATAATTTGCTTTTTTGCCTTTACAAATTCACATTAAAAGGATCATCTAAAAGGCAGAAAGTAATAGTAATGAAAAGTCTTTAAAACAATAAAAACAATTATTAACGTTTACTACTATTGGTAAACACACAGAGAGCAATCTGTATATTGTATAATTTACAACAATATCACTACCCTTACAACTCTTTTTCTTAATAAAATAATTATAATTTACAGAAGTGAACATTTTAAAAATCACAACACTCTTTGATAATTGAAGGGGATCATAAAAGTCTATAAAAATAGTTGTTATCTCAGACCATAGCAAATATGTTATTAGTTCTTACTACTTAAATAAAACCATCTGAAGAAAAATTACCTAAAATAAAGAAATAAGCTAAAATATGTTACGAAAGTATATGAAATATGAGTTTATTAAGGTCTTTACTGCTAATAAACCATTTATTTTCCAATACTAATATATTATGATGCAACAATTAAAGTGCAAAACTAATCTGGAATTGGCTATACTAAGGTAAGCTTTACTTCTAAAAAATATCCCATGACTTGCATAATTGAGACTGAAATTCTATTTTCTATTTGAGAGTAGTGTAAACTTTGCTAAATTATGAAGAACTGCATATAAATGTAAAGGCAGCTTTCAACATGTTGCTTGCTGAAACAGAGCACCAAAATAACACCCCTGCAGTAATGTGTCATAGGCATTCAAAGAATAGCAAGTGAAAAGCTGTGCATGCTGATGTTGCACCATGACATCATGATACATATTTATCATTTCAACATCAGTATGATTGGGAATGGAGATATAAACAAGAAGTGTAATATCCAAGGTCAGTCAAATTATTTTTACTAGAGGCAGAGAAACCAACAAGCACCTTTCCAGTTGCGAAAATAATCTTTCCATACCATTTAACTTGAAGTATTACCATTTCCCAAAAAGTTGAAGAGTACCTAAGAGCAATTCATTTTATCAATTACATCGAGTAATTTAACAAGACAACAGGCCAGATAGTTTTCTGAAAGAGATAATAACCTTAGTGAAGGTGAGCCGAATAAGCACAGTATAGTAGACACATTTCACATATTGCCATTGGCAGAGAATGGCAGCCTCTTTTGGCCTTCTGAAGATAGGACGTTGAATTCAGAATAACACAGGAGCAGAAATACTCTATGTATGTTATCATGTCTGTGTTGGCAAATGGAGGTGTTAGCAAAACAGATCATTGTCTTCCCATGTTTGAAAATAGTTTATCAAGATTTATTGAAGTAGTTAGAATATTTCGCTTAACATATACACCCAAACATGTTTGTTCATTTATTTGCTACATTTAGAGTTCTCCAATTTGCAACTTGTGCTAAATTGTATTTAGAGATAGTCATTATTATGTTAGGCAGAACTGCAAACAACACACAATAGTTGGTTTCCATTACCTGGGGCTGTGTGTCTTTTTATGTTCCTTAAAAGAAAAAAGCTCATGTAGCTTCCTCCCACCCTTGTCTTATGGTGTTTAAACTCAAGAAGATGGGGAAAACCCTTGCTCTACCAAATAAATTTTATTTGGACTATTTATATGTATTGTTTTGTGTACTGCATGGCTGCCAGCCTGTTTTTTTAATAACAGCAAGGAAACATTTGATCATTAATACCATGCAGCTACTGAATATTCTAACAGTCATTACTGTTTTCATTTCATTTTAACAAATGTTATTTAATTACCTAAAATCAATGAAATACACTAACAATTTTATTCTCCATAAAGGGATAAAGATGTTTGGGTTTTGATATCAGTTTCTTTGATTTCAGTGGATCTGATTTATGAATAATTTTAGGTGCCTTGGATCAGATCTAAAGAAACAGGAGAATCTAGTTCCACAGATGAAATGTGATAAGAGGTTATTTCCCACAGAATAGAATAGAATAGAATAGAATAGAATAGAATAGAATAGAATAGAATAGAATAGAATAGAATAGAATAGACCTTGGAGGTCTTCCTATCCAGCCCCCTGCTCAAGCAGGAGAACCTCCTATACCATCTCAGACAAGTGACTGTCTAGCTTCTTTTTAAAAATCTCTAGTAATGGAGCGCCCATGATTTCTGGAGACAAGCTATTCCACTGGTTAATTGTCCTCACTGTCAAGAAATTTCTCCTTAATTCCAGGTTGCTTCTCTCTTTGATCAGTTTCCAACCATTGTTTCTCATCCTTCCCTCTGGTGTTCTGGTGAACAACATGACCCTCTCTTCCTTGTTACAGCCCCTCAGATACTGGAATACTGCTATCATCTCTCCCCTATTTCTTCTTTTCTTTAGACTAGCCAGACCCAAGTCCTGCAGTCCTTCTTTGTATGTTTTAGTCTCCAGGCCTTTGATCATCTTAGTTGCTCTTCTCTGATTTTTTTCCAAACTCTCAACATCTTTTTTGTGATATGGTGACCAAAATTGGCTGCAGTCTTACTAGGCTTTTATAAAATGGTACTAATACCTCACATGATCTTGATTCTATGCCTCTGTTTATACAACCCAGGATTGTATTAGCTTTTTGGGCTGCTGCTGCACACTGCTGGCTCATGGTTAAGTGATCGTCCACTTAAGGTCCCTCTCACAGTTACTGTTTTTAAGCCAAGTCTTGCCCAATCTGTACTTGTATCTTTGATTTTTCCAGCCTAAATGTAAAACTTTGCTTTTCTCACATTGAAACTCATTTTGTTGGATAGGGCTCATTGTTCAAGTTTGCCAAGATCTTTTTGGATCATAAGTTTGTCTTCTACTCCTGTCAGTTTGGTGCCATCTGCAAATTTGATGAGTTCCCCTTTAATTCCCTCATCTAAGTCATTGATGAAGATATTGAAGAGTAATGGGCCTAGGATGGAACCTTGTGGTACCCCACTGCTTACTTCTTTCCAAGTGGATGTAGTGCCATTGAGGACTACTGATTGAGTACGGTTTGCCAGCCAGCTACAGATCCATCTGGTGGTGATGTTGTCTATTCCACCTTTTTCTAGCTTACCAAGGAGTAGGTTGTGGTCTACTTTATCAAATGCCTTACTGAAGTCTAAGTATACTATGTCCACAGTATTTCGCTGGTCTACTAGTTTAGTCACTTTGTTGAAGAATGAAATAAGATTGGTTTGACATGATTTGTTTTAACAAACCCATGCTGGCTTATAGTTATAACTTTGTTTGCTTCTAGTTGTTCGCAGATCTGCTTTTTATTATCTTTTCTAGGATCTTCTCAGGTATTGATGTTAAACTGATTGGTCTGTAGTTTCCTTGGTTGTTTTCTTTTCTTGAAGATGGAAACCACATCAGCCCTTTTCCAATCCTCAGGTACTTCCCCTGTGCTCCAGGATTTTTGAAAGATGTGGTGCAGTGGTTCTGAGATAACAGCTCCCTCAGAACTCTGCTATGTAATCTGTCAGGGCCTGGTGATTTATATTCCTTAAGGACAGTTCTCTTACCATTTTCTTGCTTATTTTAATTTTTGTTTCTAATTTATCTTTTGCAGTGATTTTTTTGGTGTGTTGGGCTATGGTTTCTTTTTGTGTGAAGACTGATGTAAAGTATGAGTTAAGTGGCTCTGCTTTCTCCCTGTTGCCTGTTATTTCCTTGCCATCTTCTTGTAGTGGACCTACAATTTCCTTGACTTTTTTCTTGTTGTTAATATATTGGAAGAAACTTTTTTATTATCCATGATTTCTGTTGAAAGTCTTTGTTTGTTCTGAGCCTTTGCTTTCCTGACTTCATCTTTACATGTTCTGGCTGTTTGCTGATAATCGGCCTTAGTTATGTGCCCCTCTTTCCATTTTTTGTATTTGTCCTTTTTGTCTTTCAGTTTGCCAGAGAGACTTTTGTTCAGCCATGCTGGTTTCTTCTTGAATTTTTTCTTTTTCTTTTTCAGTGGTATTGTGCTGGTCTGAGCTTTTATGATTGCATTTTTGAGAGTTTTCCATACTTCTTGGGTTGTTTTCCGCTTTAGGATTTTCATCCATGGGATCTAACCTGAACTACTAGAAGTAGCAATATCTTCTTTGTAAGATTTTTAGTCATGGCAGATGACTGCCAGATTGACAGAGATTTAGGATGGAATCAGACTACAAATAGATGGTATTTGTATTATTATAGAGTTCTGAATAGTTATTAGTTGTGTTGCATATATCTCTTTACTTTACATAATGTTTATTATTTCACTTTTTTCTGAGTGGGTGGATGCTATGTTTGCAAAGTGTTCTTCCTGGTTTCCTTTTCCTTTGCAGCTTGCCTGCTTGTTTCTTTAGCAGCTGACCAAGACATTTTCAGGCCTAAACCTATATTGGTGATTTATGGTTCATTGCATAATCAGCCAAATATTTAGATTGGATTTGGCATTTTTATCCACCTATCAAGTCCTTCCCAAGGACCTGGGATGGGCAGATGTTGTTTGAGGATGTTAAGGTGTCATTGCAGAATTTAACCTGTTCCAAGTAAAGCTGCCTTTGCAACTGAGTAATGGTGGTTTGGTCAATGCCAATGGTGTTCAGTGTTTTGGAATTGCACTCAAGGTGCCTATTACTATTGATACTATCTTTGCTTTATTTTGCCACAGTTGTTCTATTTCTATTTGCAGGTCTTTGAATTTTAATACGAACCTTTTTGCAGTTACGGATTATAGTTATAAAGGAATCCAGGTAATGTTTAGGCTTTTTGTCCTTGGTAAATCTGAAACTCTAAAATATGTTTTCTAAGATCTGTATTTTATTTTTTCATTGTCTAATAGAAGTACACCTGCCTTCCAAGTCAATGGAAATTTTCTCATATCATAAGTACTCTGAATTTTCTTTTTTAATGGCTATTTTGTGCCTTAGCCATAAAGCAAATTTGTTAATAGAAGCATAAAATGTATCAAACTATTAAACTGTTGTTATTATATTTTTGGATTGTGGTTGATTAAACATTGTTGTCTTTTAGTGACCATACTGATACTGTTCTCCATGACCAACTATTTCTAATATGGCCTTTCAAGTCTTTTAGCAGTACATTCATTATCACTACACCTGAGCCCATCCACCGTGCTTTGTTTCAACATGTTCTATTAGTTTTGACTGTAGTAAAGATAAATGGATCTGTGGTCATAAAAAAATAATTTTCAAAATAATTAAAAGTATGTAAGAAAAGTTTTAGCTGAGCTGTGGTGGCACAGTGGTTAGAATGAAGTATTGCAGGCTAATTCTGCTGACTGCCAATTGCCAGCAGTTCAGCAGTTCAAGTCTCACTGGGTCAAGGTTGACTCAGCCTTCCATCCTTCCAAGGTCAGTAAAAAGATGGTTCAGATTGTTGGGGGCAATATGCTGACTCTATAAACCGCTTAGAGAGGGCTGTAAAGCACTGTGAAATGATATATAAGTCTAAGTACTATTGCTATTGCTATTAAGTAAAGTGTTGCTTTTTATCTGATTGTTGTGCGCTGCCCAGAGTTACTTTCAATAAGATGCATTGGTATATACATTTGATAAATAAATATCAATTATAAATTAATGTGTTTATATGAATACATTCCTTTTTCACATACACGTTTAAAGGTCATAGCATAGGTACAATGAGTGAAATGTATGTAGTCAAATCCTTCTAATGTGTATAGAGAGAAAGACATATGCTACTGTTTAATATGTGCAAAGAATTAATTAACAGCTATAGTGATAATGAAGAAGAGAGTTGAGACATAGATAAATTGAGTCTGATTGTGGCTGCACAGACTCTTCAAGTGATTAATTGCAAGAAGGCAGCATTAGCAGAAGAAGCATGTTACAAAGCAGTTTCTAATTCTTTGCTGCAGAGACCTTTTAAAAAGAAATTGTAGAACTGGGAATAGAGACTCATTAAGAGGGTAAGAAGTGGAGGCCTTTAATGCTTTCTGCCTTAGATATTTCATTTGCATGGTACAGGAACATTTCCCAACTAATTTGCAGAAGGGTCAAGAACATTGTGAAAATAGCATATCTTAACCCTGCTTTAATTTTCCTGCGGTGGATATTACAGTGTATCATAAGACAATTTGCATTAACATTTTCTCCTAAGGAAGGCATTTTCATTTATTCAACTCAGTCGGTTTCCAGAAGTCTAGACTTCAAATGCTCAAAATTTGGTATTACTGTATACTGTAACCTAGTTGCTATTTTTAAAAGATTCTTTGGGGCATATAAATAAATAAATAAACAAACAAACATTAAATCCCAAACTCATCTCAATTCTTCTCTTACATCAGGCTAAAGCAATACTTCATTGCAAAAAATGTACTATGCAATGTATATGAAACTTAGTCTAGAAGTTTCCTTTGTATTATACGGAATTATCCAATTTCTTAAAACATAGCCACTTAATTTGTATATTAATAAATACACGAGAGCCAGCCTGTTGTAATGGTTCAAGAATGCTGGAAGACTTTGGGGCAAACACTGTCTCCAGAAAAAGGAAATGGTAAACCAGTTGTTAAAATGTTCTCTAGAAACCTGTATGGCTATGTCCATATACTATAGATGGAAGGAGTCAAATCTTACTCAAAGGAAAACATACTAGCTATTTATGTATTTATTTCTGCTGTACAAACCAGAGAAGAGTACCTAAGCCATCTTCAGGCTGCTTTAGCTGTGGGCTAACAATGATACTTATAGGCAGACTTGTACTCTGGTTAGTTGGATATCAGGATCCCATAGTAAGAAAACCACTAGGGATGTTGCCATAATGACTCTTATGGATCTTTTTATTATAGATATAGGACTTTTGTCCTGTCTTTATTATTTTTTAAATAATAAAAATAAATATTCAAAACTTTAAGCTGATAATACTCCTAATACTCCTTCCACCATTTTATTCACAATAACAATCTTGTGAGGAAGATCAGGCTAAGAGAGAGTGACTGGTGTAAAGGCTTTATATACTGTAAATCATGCTTGGGTACTTGAAGTGATTTCTTTCCTTGCAACTTGAAATCTAAATAAAAGTGTCTGTTTGCTTGCAAAGCTTTAGAAAATATGGATATAGGGAACCTTATATGATATTCAGCTAGGCTACTAAGATCAGTGTTTCCATGGATAGTCTATTTGTTATCCAAGCTTTCTATATTATTCCAATACATTTATCATTGCCATGTTAGCCACACTGCTTGGATTGTAACAATAAGTTGCGTTGTTTTATCTATTTTGTGGGCTTCTACTGCCATTTCATATGACAATGAATTGTATACTGAAAAATATACACAGAATTAGAATCAGAATCAGAATAGAGCTGGAAGGGACCTTGGAGGTCTTCTAGTCCAGCTCCCTGCTCAAGCAGGAGACCCTGTATCATTTCAGACAAGTGGCTGTCCAGTCTCTTCTTAAAAACCTCTAGTGATGAAGCACCCACAATGTAGCTCTTCTGATTCCATCTTGAAACCAGATAAAGTTCAATTTAGCAAAAAGAGTTTGCTCTATTTCCACATCCATCTTTTGTTTTAGGGTTTAGGGTTTTTTCCCCTAGAATGTATTAATAGTGCAAGAATGTAAATGAAAAGAAAGGCAGTTTTGCCAATCAGTCCTTTTGGCAAAACTGCTGGCAGCAGCTGCAGAAGCCAAAAGTTATGAACAGCTTGTACCTATGCAGGAAGAAGTATAGAGCAAGGACTGTGATGCCAGATGGCTGTGCTGATTTATCTCAGACAATGGTGTAATTCTTTTCTTTACCTTCAGTTGCTACATAATTCATATCCTGTAATAAACCATTTCTCTGATTTCTTCTGCTGGAAAGCAAAAGAAGAGAGGTCTCTTTTAAAATGTCTCCTCCAATATTTTGTTCTTCTATGAAGGACTATTTTCTTCTAGAAGTATCTTCCCCCCAAAAAATATGAAGTAATTGGCAAAAGGGCAAATGCTGGGGGAAAAGGGAACATGCTCCCAATCTCATTTTGAGAAATGAGTATACAGCACTCTTACATATTATGATGATGAAAAAATGTCATGATGTAACAATGTAGATGATATTTATATATGTATCTATGTATGTATGTATGTATGCAAGCATGTATGTATTTATGTACAGTATGTATGTATGCATTTATTATTTATTTATTTATTAGATTTGCATGGCTCTTATCTTAAAACACAGCTCTGGGTGACTGACAAATAAAAGTGTGAACCATAATAATATAAAACACAACCAAAACTCAGCAGATCAGTCATCTACTTGGCATGTCCCAACAATCAAACCACCATCACTTCATTCTACACAGCAGCTGGGTGTAAAGCCAGTTCTTGGTGGCCTTATGAAAGGTAGATCGTGGGGAGAAAGGTGTTCCAGAAAGTAGATACAGTGAAAGCCATGCTTCTGTACTCCCATTAGATGGCAACATTTTAAGGTAAGAATATGGAGCATCTATCTGATATGGTAGGATGATCTTGGAGTCCTAGTGGACAATCACTTAAGTATGAGCCAGTAGTGTACTGCAGCTACCAAAAAAGCCAATGCATCCCCAAGTGCATTGGTTTTTTTGGCAGCTGCAGTAGACTGCTGGCTCATCTTATAATGCCTTGGTAAGGCCACACTTGGAATACTGCATCCAGCTTTGGTCAACAATGTAAAAAAGATTTTGAGATTCTAGAAAGAGTATAGAAAATAGCAACAAAGATGATTAGGAGACTAGAAGTTCAAACATATAAAGAACGGTTGCTGGAATTGGTTATGTCTAGTTTAATGGAAAAAAGAACTAGGGGTGATTTTTGATTCAGCCATTTTCCCCAAAAATTAGCAAGGAGAAAATAGGCAGCATTAAGTACGCTGCCTTGAGCTGTACAAATAAAAGATTGCGGTTATTGTTGTCATGTTGTCAGTCAAGACTGGATTTCCCAATAATTGTCCTATCAAGACAAAATCAAGTAATGTTGAATAAAGTTTTATTTTCTGTTTCTTTCATACTATCTTCATCCTTTCAAAATACCTGTTTGATTTTAAGGACTAAAGCCAATCTAAATATGCCAATTTTATAGTTCTCCAACTAGGAACTATAGTTCTGTTGTTACAATAGTTTCTAATTGTCGTAGTAACCCAAAACTAGCAATTGTTCATTTCCGTAAGTACTTTTCATACTACAAGTAGCAAAGCAGATGCGAATGCCTCAGAACCCTAAAACTCTGAGATCATTTTTATTCCAACTTTATATGGCTGCCCAATTCAGTCATGGCAACTCCAGGCAGTTTATGGAAATAAAATCCCAATACAAAAGCCCTTAACCTTAACCTCTCTGGAGACAACAATCAAACCAACCATTTGATACCAAGAGCAACTTAATTCTGTTTCACTCATGGAATGATGAGGAGATGAAGACAATGACAGGAAAAAGAAAAATTGTTGCCAAAAGAGGAAGGCTGACCACAAAGTGAAGACAGCAAGTGAGCTCTTCATTTTAGCTCCTGTTGATTGCCTAGGATTTCTGAGTCATAATTCAGGGCTGTACATGTACAGCTCATGTTTCCATTGGATCCATTGGATCCAGGCCAGTATTACTGTCTATACTTATATATGAGTTCTGCCTTTCTCTATTCCCTGATAATTTAAAAAAAAATATTGTTCTGATATGCACTCTCTCTCATCTGAAGTCCTAAGAAATGTATTTCTGAGATTGATTCCAACAAGCTATCATTCCATTAATCTAGACTGGCTTTCCCTAACTCAAGTGTTAACATTCTGCTCTTTCCAGTCTCTTCTTGCCTTCATCTTTCAAAACTTACTTTTCCTCCGAGGTGCTCTCAACCTTTCTTTGTATCAGTAGAAATGTTTTAATCAGCAAGGAAGTGACTGAGACAAAATTGTTGGACAGACAAAAGCTTTTCTCTCATGTCTCCCACCGACAGGCTTGAATCCTTCCCCTATTTCTTTTATTTGTCAGCTGTAGACTTTGCTATTACTCATTACTAGGAAGAATAGAGCTGGAAAAATATCCTTTTAAGTTGATCCAGACAATCTTTTTTCCCCTCCATCTCTAATTTTGTAATGTTAGGCTACCAGATAACTGAAATTTTATTCTGTCTGTCCAAAAAAGGAAAACCTTAAGTTTATTCCACCTGTTCTTTGAAGTCATTCTGAACTATCTTCAGGCATTTGAGATGTGTTTATTGTACTACCTTAGGCTATCTGCCCATACAGAAGACCAGTTGAATGAAAAGAGACTTAATCATTTAATACATGGGTAAATGGAATGAAGAATCAAATAAATGTATCTATATACTACTCAAATTCTTGTTGGCATGACCTTAACTGGGAGAATTGATGCATCATAGGGCAACAATTTTAAACCAAGATACTATGAGCTAACTTAAAAATTGTGTCCAAAATGCAGGACATATGACTCCCCAGGGAATAGCATCTGGCAAAGTTGTGGGTGTTTCAATGGTACTACTTGCTGCTAGAATGCTACGTTACTGCTTGGTCATGTAGTTTCATTTTCAACATACCCTTGATATTTTCCCAGCCAGTCTCACAATCCCCTCACTCTCTCCACCACTTAGCAGCAGTCACTTGGTAGGCTGCTTGTTGGAAAGTGGGAAGGAAGAAAAGAAGAAACAAAAAAGGAAAAAAGGAAGGGGAAGGGGAAGAACAGCAGAGAAGGGAGGAAGGGAAATGGAAGGGAGGCAGAAGGGAGGGGACGGGGAGGAGAGGAGAGAAGAGAAGGATTTCCAATGATCCCTACAGCTTCTAACAAGGAAATTCAGTGGGGAAGCCAGCAGGAAGTCAAAAGTTGTTCCGACTCCCACTGCTTTTCGCTCACCTGTATTTATATTTGTTCTTTGTTTAGGTAAGGAAATATCTCTGAAACAACCCAATGGGGCATGGGTTATATAATAATTTATAAAAAATAAGGTGTAGGATGAGAGGATAGGAAGAAGCCATTATACATAATTAAAAATAAAATTATATCAATAGAAGATAAGATAATAAACTAAATACATTACAATTAATAGAAAGGAAAGTTTATTATATGCTTTATTGTAGTAATAAGTAATAATTCTGCCTGCATCTGCACTTATATCTGAAACTTTGATCACAGTATATGTTTATATCATGATTAGGTACAAATGAGAAAAGGCACAAAGATTATACTTACTACAAAGGCAAAATGTAGAAATATTTCAACCAAGAAAGATAATGAAAAATATCTTAAAAATACATTTTCAGGACTGTTGCTATTCCGTTTTCAGTCTAGGTAGTTCTTATGAAATC
This sequence comes from Protobothrops mucrosquamatus, assembly GCF_001527695.2. Classification (NCBI taxonomy): domain Eukaryota; kingdom Metazoa; phylum Chordata; class Lepidosauria; order Squamata; family Viperidae; genus Protobothrops; species Protobothrops mucrosquamatus. The sequence goes on from NW_015386459.1 coordinate 429,403, forward strand.
TTTTCACACTTTAACTGCAATTCATTTGAAATGAAATGTGTATGTTGTAGGACTGGTGCAAACCCTTTTGTGTTTTTGACTTTATTTCTATTTTTGTAGAACATTGCACAATCTTTAAGACTTGTTTAGTCACTGTGCTGTAATGTTCAAATCTTCTATCCCTGACTTTACATTTTTCTTAAAGCTGTTTTTTTCAATCAACCCCTGTTTCTGATTGCTCAGTGGTTTGAAATATTTAGAAGCTTTGGACTTGCAAAACTAACACTTATTTTCTAACTTCATTTAATCTGCATTTTGGACTGAATTATTAATGTGTTTTGCTTAGCATTTGCCAAACAATTTACTTCAGTATTTTACTTCTGTGCTGTACTGTGATAGCTACAACTATCAATAACATTCTGACTGGATAAACCTATATCTGATTTGCAGCAATGGGATGTTGCAGAAGAAGACAAGACTGCTAATAAAAGTAGTATTGCTAACACTGCCCTTTTCTGCATGTGCTACTACATGGAATCTGTGCCCCAAAAGGGCAGATCCCATAGTCCAGGGGTGTCAAACTGCTGGCCCATGGGCCGGATGCATCATGCCAAAACTGCACCCACCCCATTGCCAGCAATGGGAAAAAAGTCACGATACATCACGACATATCACGTGATGTCGTGAATTTGATACCCATGCTGTAGTCTATTGCCTTTTGTAATCCTAATAAAAATAGCGAGATTTCCTGCATACAATAGTGATGTGTTTTAGCACTGAAATTGCTTAGTTTTGACAAAATGGCATGAATGATGTATTCTCCCTTCCAGGACTGAATCTATCCTTGGGCGGAGGGTGTTGTTAAATCAATAGCTCAGTGGTGAGCTACCCATTGTGTCATATAAGGCACTTTGAACAAACATTAGCTATTCTTGTATTCCTGCATGAAAAAAAATATTTTTTAAAAAAATAACTGAAAATATTGCAAAATGTTATGAAAATACTATAAGGAAATTTTAGATGCAATGCCAAAAGGTACTTAACTTTTACAACAATGTATTTCATATGTTGTTTGATTTTTTTATATAGTATATTGGTCTATGCTTGTAAAGAAATAATCTTGGAACTTGAAAAAATAGTTTCTTTGTAATTGTCTCCTTTCAATTTCCAAGATATAAAGGGAGTGTTTTATAGTTTGTCATGTAGGCTTCCAGTATTATTCTCTTTCAGGGTGGGTTTTCTTTTGTTGTGGTTAAAGAGTTATAACTTGCCTAATTTATATACAATATTAGTATTCCTAAATTATAAGTTAGCTTTTCATTGCCTTCAATAAATGAATTCATTTTTAAAAAAAAATAATGTGAGAAACAATTTTAGATCCTCTATCACACCAAGACCTTTGAAATTGCTTTTGCACTTTAATTCCACCTCAGTTCCATGTAGAAATTAAAAATCCTCTTCTAGATATCCCTGTTATTCTTCACTGGATCCCAAAGGTACATCAATGAAACTAGTTTTTAAAGCTTATTAAGCATATTAAAAGAAATATGTCCCAGACACACATACCAATTAAGACTTATATTTTGTATCCATTTACATCCATGCATCCCAAATGAAATGGGCATGATTTTATGAATTAGACAAGAAGCATATTAAGAGACGAGAAGCATATTAGGACAACTTATATTCTATAAGCATAGAGTAACTTCATATTTAACTATTATTCTAATTTCAATATTTCAGCCTTAGTTTGTAGGAATGAAGACAATAAGCAGACTGTTTTATAAGAACAAGAAATGTGTCTCGAGTTATAGTAAGTTTATATTTGTTTATTGTATGAATGGATAGCTTTGGATAGATTAAAATTATTTTGTAATTATTCCTGGGTTTAGCTCTGGGAAGTCCGGGGGGGAGGGGGGAAAAGGATAAAAATATATAAGAACTGATNATGTGTTTATTAATTATTCTGGAAGTATATTTATGAGGATGATCCTGGCTGTTACCCCAAACTGCTTCTGGTTGGTGCTTGAGAAAGAGGTTGGGAAGTAGGGAGTGGAAGGAGGAAGGTGGAGTGGTTGAGAGTCTAGAGGGAGGAAGGTTTGGTACGAGAAAGAGGGGGAAGCAGAGAGGGGGCAGCCGGGACCACCTGTAAAGTATCTTTTCTTTTGTGTATTGATGTTTTGTATTTATATGCGTCAAGTTTATGTTTATATTTTGTTATACTTGAAAATAATAAAAAAATTAAAAAGAAAAGAAAAGAAATGTGTCTTATTAATATCATTAATACCAAAGGCAGATATACAATAATGTTAAAATATGTGTCTCTCTGTGTGTATTCTATGCATATTTCCTTCTAATTTACTTTTTATTAATAAACTTAATACATTTTGAATGTAATATTTACCTTATCTGTCTTTTTTTTCTTAAACTGAGAAATAAACAAACCATAGAAATAACACTAATGAATACAAAATTTGGTAGCAAATGCTTTTAATGCAACTATGAAGTCCTGAGTCCTACGAGGAGAAGGGCGGGATATAAATCTAAATAATAAATAAATAAATAAATAAATAATACAACTTTCCCAAATAAATGCTTACACATATGAATTACAAAGAGCCATGATATATATTCCATTCATTACTGGTCTTCATGTCACAATGAGGCTCCTGAATTATGTTTAGGTCATTACATTTTGTTTATTTGGGATCATATTAACTCAGAAACTGCCTTTTTCCTTTGGATCCTTTTTCATTAGAAAAAAATCCTGCTGACCATTAAATAACTTGCTAATGTTTGTGTAACTATGGTGAAAAAGAGAAGGATAGTCTATATCAATGGTGGCGAACCTATGGCACGTGTGCCAGAGGTGGTATTCAGAACCTTCTCTGTGGGCACGTGCACCGTTGCCCCAGCAGAGTTTGCCAGAGTAGCAAGCTCGTGGCGTTTGGAAGCAACAGGGCAGGAAGTAAGCGAGCAAGTAGTGTTGGCCCCCTGGGGATGCCCCGGAGATGGCGAAGGACTGGCCCTGGCCATGCTCACCCAGTCTGCTGTGACCATGGCAGCCACGCCCACCCAGTGGACCACGCCCACTTTGAGGGCACCACAATGCTGATGCAGCCCTGGCACTTTGCGATAAATAAGTGGGTTTTGGGTTGCAGTTTGGGCACTCGGTCTCTAAAAGGTTCGCCATCACTGGTCTATATTCTGATATCTATAATGTGGCATAAACTTCCTATCAAGATTAGAGGGAGGTCCCAGCACAAAATATTTCTTCTAGAACAGTGGTTCTCAACCTGTGGGTCGGGACCCCATTTGGGGTCGATCAACCATTTCATGGGGGTCACCAAGCAAGGCTGTCCGCCATTTTTTTTGTCCGCCATTTTTTTTGTCCGCCATTTTTTTTCCCTTTTCCAGCGGGTGCCTTACCTCCCTTGGGCTGGGCCAACTGGTGGTTGGCCTGCTCCGTCTCTGCCACTTGCCAGCTACGCCTCGGCCGGCGCAGGGGGTGGAACCACGCATGCGCGGCGTTCCCGGGCAGGGAAAGTCCTCAACTTACGACCGGTTGGGTAGTCCTCGACTTACGACTGGTTTAGTCCTCGACTTATGACCGGTTTAGTCCTCAACTTACGTCTGGTTTAGTCCTCGACTTACGACTGGTTGGGGTCGCGGCATTAAAAAGGTTGAGAACCACTGTTCTAGAAGTTAGTATTTATTTCTGTTTGCTGACATATTCATCCGAGAACTTCCAGATTCATCTACTTATCAGATTAATCAAATCATTGTCAATATAATTGTTTAACTTAACAGAGTTTTAATATATATTTTAAGTACTTGCTTTAAGACATTTTACACAGTGGTATATTCTGTAACTATTAAAAAAGCCATTCAGAAATAACGTAAAAGGGCCACAGTACATAGTATACATCATGTGCTTGCTGCACAAGAATATTACCTTAACTTAGCTAATATCTAAAGAAAAGTGATTTCATCATCACTGAAAAAAGAATTATAGCTTTAAAAATGCACAATTAGGTAGTCGAACTGAAAGCACTAATAAGTGGCTCTACTGAAAGCAATATTCATTTCTGATAAGTCATGAAATTTTATTTCACAACTGAAGTAGCATATTCCATGAATCTGGATGTCTTACAGTAATCTTAAAGAGGAAGGAAGGAAGGAAGGAAGGAAGGAAGGAAGGGAGGGAGGGAGGGAGGGAGGGAGGGAGGGAGAAATATTACATTGGTTTTCCTTTAGCCATTTTGTTTTCTTTCTTTTCCCTGCATTTTTTTTAAGGACTGCAACAAATATACTTAATCTCGTCTGCTTGAGAAAAATTCAAAACCAGAAAAGAACAAAACAAAAGTTATTCAAACTTATTGTTGCTATGTTTATTTCTGATAATGATTTAAGGCATTTTCTAACTTTGCACTTTTCTAACTCAGATCCTAATAAACAGACATGTCTTAATTTGTTTTTGTATGTCTGTCTGTGTGTGTGTATGCATGTTCTAATATATGTATTGTATTGTATTGTATTGTATTGTATTGTATTATATTATTATATTATATTGCATTGCATTGCATTATATTGCATTATGTACTATATTATTTAATATTATATTATTATTAAATTGTAATCTTCATGTTATTCTCAGTGATATTGATTAGGAATTTGCAAACAGTCTGTGCATTCATAATTTTCTCCCCAAATGAATTTACTGTTCAATTTCTGTTCTCTGAATTAGTTTATTTTATGAAAGGAAAGTAGAGAAGGCTGTAGGTCAACAGTAGAGCACATATTTAGAGAAAGTCCTAGTTTCAAATTCTGGCATTACAAAACAGTAAGAAAAAAAAATGTGTGTTAGAATCTCTAGAAAGCTTCTTGTCAGCCAGTGCAAAATATATAGCCATGGTCTGACTTGATATATCTCCTTTTCTTAAAAGGAAAGGAAATTAAATATGGAAAATATATTTTTTGAATGCTGCTTTAATATTACAAAATTATGTGGGAGATCTACCATGTGTAATATAATTATTTATTCAGGATTCATTGCTAATTAAATGATCTTCATTATAATATTTTATTACCTGTTTTTCACTATAGCTCCGCTTTAATTGAATTGGTATATTATCAGAAGATTAAAAAGAAAAAAAAACTGGATCAGTCTTTATTCTTCTGATTGTCTCCACTTCGTTCCCTAGAGTCTTTGGTTGCTTTAGATGTTTTCATCCAAAAATATGTGGTTTTTTTTCTTATTTTTCTTTTTGATCAGGCCCATTTCAAAGAAACAAAGAAACTTGGAATAATTAAAGTTTTATTAATGTAAAAATTGATTGATTGATTGATTTAGTTTGATTTGATTTCTATAGCTGCCCATCTCAGCAAATGACTCTGGGCAGACTGATTAATTCACTATGTTCAAAATCATTACTGATTCTTAACAATCACATAAATAAATTTTCTTCATGATGAACCTTATTACTTATGAATATGTATGAATGATCTTTTTCTTCTCCTTTCTGAAATATTATATATAAACCTGAAATATCTTTGTCTTCCATTATTCTTTTTAAGAAGACCTCTTCAGTATGTGAATGCATCATTTCCCCTCCTTTCTTCCCTCACTTTCATATGTGTATATACATACATACATACATACATACATACACACACACACACACACAAACACATATATATACATACACACACACAAACATACACACACACACACACATCTTCCACCATTCTTTTGGAGGAGACCCCTCCAGTATGTGCTGTGTAATAAACACTGCAGTAAGTCATGTATGTATGTATGTATGTATGTATGTATGTATTATTTATTTATTTATTTATTTATTTATTTATTTGTTTGTTTGTTTGTTTGTTTGTTTGTTTGTTTGTTTGTTTGTTTGTTTATTTATTTATTCCTGCATTTTGATTTTCCTTCATAAGAAGGGAAGCTGCAGAGATGTTAGGATAAAAATGCTCAATGGTGCCTGGATGGGAAGGAGGCCTGGAGATAATAAGAAGTATATGGATGATGAAGGAGGTCCACCATGACTGGCAGACAAATATTGGTTGCTCATTTCAGGGAAAATCATCAGCAATTTTGTGGCAGTTCCTTCTTCTGATTCAAATGGCTGTCAGTGATTGCTTTGATGCAAGGCTTAGGCCAGACAAAATGTCCTTGAGATCACCATACAATTCATGGCCTGTGAGTTTGGGATTGATATTTTACAAAGTGGCTTCAACTTTATGAACTAATATAAAAGGTAACCCTGATTAATCTGAATATTATCTTAGTTTGTTAAAAAATGTAACTAGATATTAAAATTGAAGAAGACAATGGAACTAACTTGAAGGAGAATTTTCTCTTTCTCCCTCATCAAATTTTAAAACAATGCTTGCTGGAACATCATTTAGCATCATTTAGAAGCAAATCATGTATCTTTGCTTCAGAACAGTTGTCTTAGTCACAGCCAAATTAGGGCACAACAGTCAATTAATTAGTCAATGAACATGATTAATTTGCAAAGGCTGCTAGTTTTATGTGAAAGTAAATCTCATTGAACATAGTGGGACTTGCTTCTAAATAATATAAAGTTAAGTTGTCAATGAAATTATCTATATTTAAGTCATATACTCTTTTCCTCAAAATCAGGGATGTAATTCTGAATAAACTTGCATAGGATCATTCTAGGAAATAGTGTGTGTGCATGTTCTCATTTTTATATTACAAAGACATTCAGATTCATATCATTTTAAAAAAAAATCAGAATTTTCATTATTGAAAAACTCCTTTGACAACTGCAGGTTCACTTAGTTCACATCAATTGCTATGACTTCAACAAGCCTGACTTTGTTTCAGTCACTTGTAAAATTTAACTAAAATTGAGGCAGACATTTATGCAGCATATGTGACCTATTGTCAATCTACACAGTTATACCTGAAAGTGCTAGAGGAAGTTACATCTGTGCAGTCTACCACCTGTGGTGTCATTTGGGGGTGGGGGATTGGGTAGAAAAATTATTTTCAGCATTCAGTGAATGCTGTCAACTAAATTCCAGGATATAAGAATATTTCCAGAAAAAGTAGTAATACTGTATTGTGCTGTTTTTTTTTAAAACAAAAACAAAAACAAAAAAACAAAAACTGAGACACATTACATTTTCAGCTTTGAAAATTCACCTCTACCACTGATGGTTGCTTCAAACTATGTCAAATATTTTTGTAAGTTGTATTTTAAGTAGGCATTAAGCAATAGAGTGCAATATTCTTTATAAGCTGTATTAAATTTGTTGGCTGTTTCAGCTGTCCTTTGGGAAATTACAGCAAATCAAAGGAGCCACATCCAGGTTCAGACTTGTACTAAAGCATTAAAAATAGCATTTTAGATGTAGACAACTAATGTTTACTAGATATATATTTTATTGTGTTTTATTTAGCTGCCCAGAGCTTCCTTATAGGGGAAATGGGTGGTATAAATAAATAAGTAAATAAATATTTAAAAAGCATAGAAATTGCTTGTTGGATTCTAGCCAAAATAACCTGTTCAGATTTGACCTTAAGAAAGCAATCATAATCGTTTTAAAGCAAGTAGGTTTTTCTTTTTTGTTTTAGGTCTGAAAAGATACAAAATGGATGAATTACATACTTTTTAGCCATTCAGGGAAAAGGTTCTACACATTAGCAAATAATATAGTATTATTTGCTAATGTGACAAGCAAGGTGACAAGCAATAGGGGGAAAGCAGAACTATTTAATTTGTTTTTTGCATCTGTCTTTACACAAAGGGAAAAAACAGCCCAACCTATCAAAAATAGTGCCATAAAAACAGAATATAAACACAAGTTAAGATAGGCAAGAAAATGGTAAATGAGCACCTGTCCAGCCTAGATGAGTTCAAATCACCAGGACCAGATGGATTACACCCCAAGGTTCTCAAGGAACTGGCAGATGTGATCTCAGAACACTGAACTATATTTTTCAAAGATCATGGAGCACTGGGGAACTACCAGAGGACTGGAAAAGTGCTGATGTAGTTCCCAAGTTCAAAAAAGGGAAAAAAATGGATCCAGGAAATTACAGACCTATCAGCCTGACCTCAATACCTGGGAAGATTCTGGAAAAGATAATCAAACAATGAATCAGCGAACACCTAGAGGCAAAAAAAGTCATTACTAAAAAGCAACATGGGTTTTTCAAAAATAGATCATGCCAGACAAATCTTATTGCATTCTTTGACCAAGTGACAAAATTAGTGGATCAGAGGAATGCTGTGGATATAATTTACTTGGACTTTAGTAAGGCATTTGATAAAGTAGATCATAACCTACTATGTGATAAGATAGAAAAATGTGGGTTAGACAGCATTACCACCAGATGGATTTGTAGCTGGCTGACCGGCCGTACTCAGCGTGTGGTCCTCAATGGAACTGCATGGAGGGAACATGGAGGGAACATGGAGGGAACTGTGTAGTAGGGTGCCCCAGGGCTCTGTTCTGGGCCCAGTGCTTTTCAATATCTTCATCAACAATTTGGACGAGGGAATAGATGGGGAACTCATCAAATTTGCAGATGACACCAAGCTGGCAGGAATAGCCAACACTCCAGAAAATAGGCTTAAGATACAGAAGGATCTGGATAGACTTGAACACTAGGCGCTATCTACCAAAATGAAATTCAATGGTGAAAAAAGTAAGGTTCTACATTTAGGCAAGAAAAACCAAATGTACAGATATAATATAAGGGGTACCTTGCTCAATAGTAGTAACTGTGAGAGGGATCTCAGAGTCCTAGTGGACAATCACTTAAATATGAGCCAGGAGTGTGCTGCAGCTGCCAAAAAAGCCAACACAGTGCTGGGCTGCATTAACAGAGGAATAGAATCAAGATCACGTGAAGTATTAATACCACTTTACAATGCCTTGGTTAGGCCACACTTGGGAATACTGCATCCAGTTTTGATCACCACGATGTAAAAAAGATGTTGAGACTCTAGAAAGAGTACAGAGAAGAGCAACAAAAATGATTAGAGGACTGGAGGCTAAAACATATAAGTAACGGTTGCTGGAATTGGGTATGTCTAGTTTAACGAAGAGAAGGACGAGGGGGACATGATAGCAGTGTTCCAATATCTCAGGGGCTGCCACAAAGAAGAGGGAGTCAAGCTATTTTCCAAAGCACCTGAAGGCAGGACAAGAAGCAACGGATGGAAACTAATCAAGGAGAGAAGCAACCTAGAACTAAGGAGAAACTTCCTGACAGTTAGAACAATTAACCAGTGTTACAACCTGCCTCCAGAAGCGGTGAATGCTCCAACACTGGAAGTTTTTAAGAAGAGACTGGACAGCCATTTGTCCAAAATAGTATAGGGTTTCCTGCCTGGGCAGGGGGTTGGACTAGATGACCTCCAAGGTCCTTTCCAACTTTATTATTATTATTATTATTATTATTATTATTATTATTATTATTATTATTATTATTATTATTATTATTATTATTATTATTATTACTATCTTACCAAATACAGTTTTGAGGATGCTATTAGTTCACAAATATGTATTTAATTTTTGAGATGGACACTTTTGTACTTTAACACATATACTGCATAAGCTTTACACATTCTTCTTGAATAAACTTCCAAACATTTTTGAGTTTTTAGGGTCAAAATGAAGTCATTTTTTTTTCAATCACATTCAAGACTTTTTTTAGTCTGATACAATTATAGCCGCTCTTGAGAAAGCTACATTTCCAATAGTGCCTTTCACTTAACACAGCTGCTTCTTGCCAGGAAAGTAAAGGGAAAGAAAGAAATACTTTTATAGGATGTGGAGGGTTAGTAAAAATAGCAAAGGAAAAGCTGGGAATACCTCATTTACAAGCCTAGGAATATTAGCATTTTTATTAACAAGATGTCACGTAGCATATTGAAGACTAAGAATTATAATATTACCAAAATAATAGATAAATGTATATTTTATTCACAAAGTCTTTTTAATATTTTTGGAAACTATTTCTAATGTCCTTCATCTGCTATTGAGAATGACAGAAAAAAATGGTATGCAACTGAACAGGGTCACAGAGAGAATACTTGACATTACAAATCCCGGATTTTTATGACTAGACCTGTAAATCATCATAACATTTCAAGAGAAATGTGAAATTAATGCATACGCAGTTTAGGCCAAGTTTTTTTTAACTTAGCTTGAAGTTCAGGAGAATGTATCAAATTTCCAAATCACAGGGGAATACAGCATAGTCTTTCTTCTCTATCTCTCTACGATTTCTGCTTTGTGCATTGTTGCAATGCTTCTTTCTCTCTCCACACAAAATGGTTGCTTATTGGAACAAGTTTCAGATATGGGGATTATTGCATGATTCATTCAGCAGTGTTGCCTGAATATGATAAAGTGGAAAGTGAGGCAGGTATGTTCCACTATGAAATGTATTCAAATTAAAACTGTTCTCAGTGTGATGAAAATACTAACAGTTATCAAAAGCTAATTCACCTGCATTAAAGCAACATATTACCAGCCTTCATATTAGAAAAAAAGAAGAAATAACAAGAGTTTTGCCATCATAAACTGCCGATATAAAAATGGTAAATTTGAAAATAATGTACACACTGTATTTTTGTCTTGTAACCTTATTTTTCTTTATAGTAAATATTGTAAAATTGGGCTTCCAGGTACTTGGCAGGAAGCTTTCTATAATTCCAGAGAGTCACTGCTCTCTGTACAAGTCAACCTGAACCTTGCCTCAAGTTCTTAGACCCAAATCATGACAATTGATTCTCTTGATATTCTGAGAATGCACAACACATTGAAATCTATAGTATATGAACCAAGTAGACTTGCACCATGAAAAGGCAGGTACCCAGATTAGGTAATTAATTCTAGCAGTCAGCCTGTGACATTAGAGAGGGGATATGTCCAACTACTACTGGATAATGCACTGCTTCTAGTAGCTATGTTTCCTCAGACCCTTTGTTCCTTGCCAGGTAAATTAGAGCTACTGTTACTCAATATGAGATATAAAGATTCTTGAGACTGGCAGTTTTCCACACATTGCTTTCAAGTAGGATTCATACTGGAATACTTGGCAGAGCTCCTAAGACAGAGGTATCAAACTGCCGGCCCTTGGGCCGGATGCATCATAGTGAAACCACGCCCACCCCATTGCTGGCAATAGAAAAAAAGTTGTGATACGTCGCGACACGTCACGTGATGTTGCGAGTTTGACACCCCTGTC
>NW_015386459.1:440724-461100 GCF_001527695.2 Protobothrops mucrosquamatus
AGATATCTTATGACAAGGAAAAAACAATTACACTAGTTCTACACTCTTGTTTCTTTTCTTCCTTTTGCACATCAAAATCAATGGAAGTCCCAGTAAGTTTACTCCATAGTTAGGTATGGAGCTAATCACTATTTCTTAGTTCAATTTACCCTACAAGTTTACCGTTGTGAATATAAAATGAAGGATAATCCTCATATAAGAAACCTGGAGTATGTGATTTAAATCAAACAACTAAAGGGTACAAGTGTTATGTGGACACACATATATACAAAGTATGCTTTTTGGAGATATTAAGGTAGTAAGTTAAAAATCAATCATTTATGCTTCATTTGACTATTGGATATTTTATCAATCTACAATAATAAGAAAACAGAAGTATGATGTTTGTTCAATTTTTACTTTTGAATGAATGGTGATTAAATATTTATATGCATCAATAAAGATCTTTCTTAAAAGAAAACCAATATAAAATGTTCTACAGATGGCATTTAGCACCGGCGAGATTGGCCAAGATATATAAAAATATGAATCCGGATTGTTGGAAATGCAAAAATAAAGAAGGAACATATTACCATATGTGGTGGCAATGCCCCAAAGCAAAGATCTATTGGGAGCAGATAAGGAGATGGATACAGGAAATAACAAAACAAAAAATTGAACTTAAACCCGAAATATTTCTATTAGGCATAATCAATCCAAAAATGGAAAAACAATTTTAATACATCATTATACATATAATAACTGCAGCACGCGTTACATATGCACAATGCTGGAAAAGGGAAAACATACCAACAAATGCAATGATTATACGCAAGACATTAGATTGTGCTGAGATGAACAAATTTACCTTAGAAATAAAGGACAAAGAAGTTACAGAATTTTATGAGATATGGGACATGTATTACAATTGGTTAGAATTGAGAAATAAAAAAGTATGAGAAGTAATGTAAATAAATGTAAATAAATGTAAGAGATATAGTACATAGTATTGTTAAGAAAAAAGAAAAAAAATATACTTTGTATTTTGTTGTTTGTAGAGAGAAAAAGGTAAAATAAAAATTTAAAAAAAAACGTTGTCTCCCTTTCCAATTTGAACTGTTCTACAAAGCATTTGCCTTCTTAAGATGCTCATTCATTCATCATAATAGTATGTGATGCATTTGAAGTACAAAATTACAGTGCCTTTTTGCTCACATTAGGACTCACGTTGCATTTGCTTTATGCCGTTACCATGATAACTGAACCACTGCATTTTAAGAAGCCACTTTTCTTGGGCAGGTTGGTAATGAGTTACTATTTTCAGAACATAAATAAATAAGGGTATTCTTGATACTAGGAAATGTTACAGTTAAATGTTATTAAAAAATAGGATAAAATTGAAAAAATATAGATTTATTTTTTAAAAAACTAAAGGACAGATGTAGGATGTGCCCTACTGCATATATAGTTCTTGATCCTAACTTTGGAGTACAAAATGATATGAATAATAGTAAAAAGTACCTGAAAAGATTAAATAAAGAAAAGTCTATACATTAAATGTTTTAAATGGGTCTGTCAGAACTTCAGACCTGAATATTTTTCCACCAATTACTACCTCTTAACCTTAATTAGTTTAATAATATAAAGAAAGCACCATATAATGCTTCTATTACATGTAATAATATCATCCCGAAATTCTGTATATAATTCAGCATGAAAGGGATATACAAAAACAAAACAAAACAAAACTAGAGTTCATATTATTCTCATGGCACTAAGGAAAATGAACCAATTACTATAGCAGAAATGTGCACTGTTTTCTATTATGTGCTGCTGTTTCCAATAGATAAATTTTATTTTAGCACTGCCCATTTTTAACTAAAATTGGAGGCCTTTAAGTTTTCTAAATCATTAGTTAGGAAACAATTCCCTTAAAATTATTAAAACTGTTAACTGAAGGCATCATGAAACTGACATTTTGTGGCTTTAGAAGTGCAGTCTTATAGTGATAAATCCACTGCTAGAAAACATGGCCATTAAAATTTAAGGGGGGAGGGTACAAGTGGGCAATTGATAATACATCCATGACACCATCATGAAAACACCATGATTTATGTACTTGTGTCACATTCTAGGGGACAAATATGAAATGGTGGCATTTTCAGATGTTACCTCATGGGTACCATTATTTTGGCATATTCATAATTTTCTGCAGACATTTAATATGCATGTACATTCTGATGTAAGATCTCTTCAGTATTTCAGCTTGAAAATAGAAGGGACATTTGTATCATTATCAACGAGTGGATGAATGATTGTATTTAAGATACATTTTCTAATGAATTACAATGGGAATTTAATATCCAAAACAATGAAAAATACTTTTATTCCCCAAACTGAAAGTTTTTGGTAGTGTCCATTTTCCAAACAACTAGCACTCTAATCAAATGTCTGGTTTTAGCTACAGTTAGTAACTTAATTTACTTATGCATTCAACAAAATGTGTTACATATTTTGAAAAAGTGTTATTACCAATTTAATCCAAGACTTGTATTTCCCAGAATAATACTTTGTTGATTTTTTTTGTTGGTATGCATTTTATGCTGTATTTGGATTTTTCAAAATCTGGTTGGTTTTTTATTTTTTATTTTTTTAAATTAATAGTGTGATATTTTGTGACAAAATTTCTGAGTCAGCTAAACAGTTATGAGAGTGTGAAAATTTCAAGTTTGTTTTATTACGCATGAAATACAATGTAAGAAAATGTATAATTTATATGCCAGCAGGACAATTATTTATTCTGCTGATTAGTATGTTACATTGAATTTCTTTTACTCATCTTATCATTACTAAAAAAAATTATATACTGATTTTCAATTTTTTTTCCAAGGCAACTTACAATTAATATCATTGAAGCAATTTAAAATAAATAAAAAGCTGAAAACTAGTCCTATTATAATATATAATGCCATTTGATGTGGTTAACTTAAAGTACCTATCTAAAAACTGAGAGATGGTGAGTTCCATTCCTGCCTTAGGCATAAAACCAACTGGGCAATCTTAAGCTAGTCATTCTCTCAGCCAAAAAAATATCTTGTCAAAAAAACTGCAGGGATTAATCCAGGCAGTTGCCAGGAGTCAACATTGACTTAAATGCTAAACAAACAAACAAAATATATATATATATATATTTATTACAGGTTAAGTTGTCCATAAATACATTTATTTATGTATTTATGTATTTATTTATGTATTTATTAATTTGTTTATTTATTTGGGTGTTTGTTTGTTTGTTTGTTTATTTGTTTGTCTGTTTGTTTAGCCTTCAAGTCAGTATTGACTCCTGGCAACTGCTTGGATTAATCCCTGCAGTTTTTTTGACAATATATATTTTTTCTCCTTCATGAATTACTGCCTTGTCATGGCGAAGGGGCTTGCATAATGAAACTATGAGCTATGCCGTGCAGGGCCACCCAAGACGGACAGGTCATAGCAGAGAGTTCTGACAAAATGTGATTCACTGGAGAAGGAAATGGCAACCCACTCCAGTATCTTTGCCATGCAAACCCCATGGACAGTACCAAAAGGCAAAAAGATATGAAACTGGAAGATGAGCCCCTCAGGTCAGAAGGTGTCCAAGATGCTACTGGGGAAGACAGAGGGCTAGTACAAGTAGCACCAGAAAGAATGAAGCAACTGGGCCAAAGCCGAAAGGATGTTCAGCTGTGGATGCATCTGGTGGTGAAAGGAAAATCGGATACTGTAAAGATCTTTTCTCCATACATAGGAACCTGGAATGTAAGATCCATGAATCAAGGCAAGTTCGACGTGGTCAAACAAGAGATGACAAGACTGAACATCAACATCTTAGGAATCAGCGAACTAAAATGGACAGGAATGGGTGAATTTAATTCAGAGGATCATCAGGTATACTACTGCAGGCAAGAATCCCTCAGAAGAATTAGAGTAGCCATCATAGTCAATAAAAGAGTAGGAAAAGCAATACTGGGATACAATTCCCAAAATGACAGGATGATCTCAGTGCGAATCCAAGGCAAACCATTCAATATCACAGTAGTCCAAGTCTATGCTCCAACCACTGGTGCTGAAGAGGATGAAATTGACCGGTTCTATGAAGCCCTACATCAGCTTAGAGAATCAACACCAAAAAATGATATCCTTATCATCCTGGGGTATTAGAATGCTAAAGTAAGTCAAAAGATAACCGGAATAACAGGCAAGTTTGGCCTTGGAGTACAAAATGAAGCAGGGCACAGGCTGATAGAATTTTGTTAAGAGAATATGATGGTCATAGCAAACACTCTTTTCCAACAACCCAAGAGATGGCTCTACACATGGACATCACCAGACGGTCAACACAGAAATCAGATTGACTATGTGCTCTGCAGCCAAAGACGGAGAAGCTCTGTACAGTCAGTAAAAGCAAGACCAGGAGCTCAGATCATAAGCTTCTCATTGCAAAATTTAGGCTTAAATTGAAGAAAGTAGGAAAAAGCACTAGGCCACTGAGATATGAACTAAATCATATTCCTGATGAATATACAGTAGAGGTGACAATAGATTTAAGGAATTAGATCTGATAGACAGAGTGCCTGAAGAATAATGGATGGAGGCTCGCAACATTGTACAAGAGGTAGCAACTAAAATCATCCCAAAGAAAAAGAAATGCAAGAAAGCAAAATGGCTGTCTGAGGAAGCTTTGCAAATAGCTGAGGAAAGAAAGGAAGTGAAAGGCAAGGGAGAAAGAGAAAGATACACCCAATTGAATACAGAATTCCAGAGAATACTGTAGCTAGAAGAGATAAGAATACCTTCTTAAATGAACAGTGCAAAGAAATAGAAGAAAACAATAGAATAGGGAGGACCAGAGATCTCTTCAAGAAAATTGGAGATATGAAGGGAACGTTTCATGCAAAGATGGGCATGATAAAGGACCAAAATGGCAGGGACCTAACAGAGGCAGAAGAGATTAAGAAGAGGTGGCAAAACTACACAGAAGAACTATACAAGAAAGAGCTTAATGTCCCAGATAACCACGATGGAGTGGTCACTGACCTCAAGCCAGACATCCTAGAATGTGAAGTGAAATGGGCCTTAGGAAAACTGAGCAACAACAAAGCTAGTGAAGGTGACAGTATTCCAGCTGAGCTATTCAAAATCTTAAAAGACGATGCAGTAAAATGCTACATTCAATTTGCCAGCAAATTTGAAAAACTCAACAGTGGCCACAGGATTGGAAAAGGTCAGTTTACATTCCAATTCCAAAGAAAGGCAAGTTGGCTTGAAACTCAACATTAAGAAAACCAAAATCATGGCATCTGTCCCTCTCAATTCCTGGCAAATAGATGGGAAAGAAATGGAGTAGTAACAGATTTTATTTTCCTGGGCTCCAAGATCACCGCAGATGGGGACTGAAGCCAAGAAATTAAAAGACGCTTGCTCCTGGGGAGGAAAGCTATGGCAAATCTAGACAGCATACTAAAAAGCAGAGACATCACCCTGCCAACAAAAGCACGTATAGTCAAGGCCATGGTTTTCCCAGTTGCATGGTATGAAAGTTGTGAAAGGCTGAGCGCCAACGAATTGAGGCCTTTGAACTATGGTGCTGGAGAAGACTCCTGCGAGTCCCTTGACTGCAAGGCGTTCAAACCGGTCAATCCTAGAAGTGATCAACCATGACTGCTCTTTAGAAGGCCAGATCCTGAAGTTGAATCTCAAATACTTTGGCCACCTAATGAGAAGGAAGGACTCACTGGAGAAGAGCCTAATGCTGGGAAAGATTGAGGGCAATAGAAGAAGGGGACAACAGAGAATGAGGTAGCTGGGCGGAGTCACTGAAGCAGTAGGCGTGAGCTTAAATGGACTCCAGTAGATGGTAGAGGACAGGAAGACCTGGAGGAACATTGTCCATGGGGTCGCGTTGGGACGGACACGACTTCGCAACTAACAACAACAAGTTATCCATATATGGTTTGTTCCAATAGCCAACTTATCATCACATTATCTTGGTTCCACAAGATCCGATGTGGACCTAGTTAATCCAGGCAATGTCCAAACTGTCATGACTCTCCTAGTTTATGACACTCTCATATGTGAGGTAAACAGGAGAAGCATTATAGTTCTTTGCCTAATAACCCCTCCTGATAAAGTAGCTACCAGTCAACATTCAAAGCCTGGTCTCCAGAATCAAAAGCAGTGTTTTAGCTACTACTCTATTCTGCAACTGTATTTTGGTTATCCAACTGGTTGATATAGACAGTAAGGGCTAAAGTGGTCCCACTGGTCAATACCATAGGATTAAATGTATTTGTCCTGGCAATTTACATTTCATTCAGGTAAATAAGTATTATTTTATCATGTTTCTATCAATCCTGTTTTTCATTCTATACTTTATAAATACTGTAACTAATGGAACACATAATTCTTGTCTAAGGAAACAGCAAAAATAGAAGTTGAATAATTCTGCCTTTTATTTCTAACCTATTCACTTTCTACTACCTTGCCTGAACAATTGTCTTTTCTTCCTGTCATCTCTTCCTCCTTTTCTTACCCATCCAAAGATAGTATTTTTATTCTTTGTTGAAACAGAAAACAACTACTTGAAGACTTTGTAATTCCAAGGATGGTAAGAGACTATAGGTTAGCTAACCAAGCTCCTCTTCTTAAAGTATTATTGATTATATATTAATAGTGATATGTGGTATTTCAGCTGGAACTAAGTGGTTCTGTGAGTCAGCTGCACTAGGTAATTTACTGAAGTAGAATGTATTTACCTTAGTAATTGTGTTTAGTCTGTGTCAACTTCTACCAAAGTGATATCTCTATAGTATGGTTAGAGATTTTACTCCTGGACTAAAGACATACCTCTGTTCATCTATCTGGTTAGGGTGAATATGACCACAAAGTAGAAATGTTTTCCTGTTCTTAGATATGTTCAAAAAGTTAGAACAAGACAGTAAACTATGTCACAGGTAGACTTGATTTTCCGCATTATGGACCTGCCTATGAGAGATCTTCTCCTGTTGTCAGCCAGCAATAATAGGATACAACATGAATAAATTATTAAAAAGGAATTCCCAATGGCCCAGAATAGGTGATGGAGTGTACGCTTGCTCCCCATCTTGATTATAATGTGTGATTATTGTCAAAATAATCAAAAATTATATGTTAAGCCTTTTTGCCTTTAAACTGCCTCACAAACTGCAAAACATTTGCTTACTTTAGATCATTTTAAGCTTTAGTTTTTCTGTCTGTAACTCTGAACTCTTTCTTGATCATCTGCCCATCTTTTACTTTATATACTATGTATCTTTTTTAAAAAAACAATTCCAGATCATTAATCTATCTATGAAACCACATTGGGTTCTGCTCTCATCATTTTCTTCTCACTTCAATTAATTTCAGTTTTGCTTTTATTATATACCTATAAAGAACTGTCTTAGATTTTTTCTTATTAATTCTTCAACGATGAAATCCTTCTGAACATTGATATAAGTTTATTAAAATCAGCTTTTCTAAACTGCAAGAATCATATTTGACTAAACTGACCTTCAATTTTTCTTAAAAACAAAACTGTAGCATTTCACAATAGCTTGATCACAATGTTTCTACTACTTCAGTTCAATGAGCTTTATGTATATGTAGTCCTTTGGTTCAAAGAAGATATACTATTTTGCAGTCATTTGTAGTGATGGAGGTGGCTTTGAAGTCCCAGTCTGAAAGCACGAACCAAGCACAATGGGAGCACAGGATGTCTATTGTTGTAGTAACTGTGGGTGTTATTCTGCAATAGCACTCATGGTTTTCTATCAGTTTTTGGTGATGTCTGTCTTCAAAACTGGTGGAGGCTTCATAGCACAAGACTCAGTAGCAGGTTTTGTCAGTAGCCACATCTTTTAATTCCCTTGGCTGGATGGTATGATGCATAAGGTTCTTTCACTGCATCTTTGTAGTACTTACAATACATGGTCAGCCTCAACATCTCTTCCTAGACTCTATTTTCACTGGTGAGACATATAGCAGTCATTCATTCCAATGATCTGTCCCATCTATCTCATCTGGGCTCTGATGTAGGATTTAATGCTGGTTAACTCTATGTGATCCAAGAACTCCAGTCTGGAGACATGATCTTGTCAAAAATGCAGAGGATGAAGCAGAGACCATATATGTGAATTGTTTCCAGTTGTTTGACATGCCTTCAGTACATAATCAGGATTCACATCTCTATCCCTATGCATAACACAGTTCTTAGATCTAAGCTCAGATATGGATGTTGTAAGCACTCTAGCATACAGCCACCCCAGTGCTTGGCTGGCCTTGCTAATACTGGAATCAATTTCTTTGTTCAAAGAGCCATTGCTTGATATGATGCTTTCCAAGTATCTGAAACTATGTTTTGTTAATAGTGATTTTGGCTCTATAGGCTTGGTTTTTCTGGCATGAGCTGGCAAAGTACTTCAGACTTGTTTAGGCTGGTAGAATATAGCATCTGATAATTTGTTTGCATCAACTGTAGATCACTGTCTTTATGCTCCAGGACCACATAGTCATTAGCAAAAAAAAAAAAAAAAAGATTCTTGAATGACTATATGGAGGCATATCATCCATACATTCAAATTGTGAAGATTGGTATCTGAGATACACTCCCTCTTTCAGACCTTAGACAACATTTGCCAACTTGAAAGCAAGAACAGATTGAATAGGACTGAGACTAGCATATAACCCTATTTTACATAATTGGAAATGGCAAATGCCGCTGATGTATCACTGTTGTAAAGAACCTGCCCTGTCAATCTGTTGTCAAGAAGCTGAATCAACTTCATGAATTTCCTTGACCTTGCATAACATCTCAGGATGATCCAGAGTGCCTTTCTGTCTACAGTGTCAAAAGGTACATTTTCTAATCCACTCCCAAATGTGAGGTTAGGCCGTGCTATCCTAAAAGAGTTGCCTAGTCACCCTGGCTGCTGCTGGACATCTCTGCTGCTCTAGGACCTGAGATGAACAACCACAACAATTGTTGAAGGGCCGGCCATATTCAGGTTTGTGACTATAACTTCTAGTGATCATCTTTATTAGTCACTTCAACACTCCCCATCATTATAGGACTCAACAAATTCATTTTGGGCTGAGATGATTTGCAGATGAGTTTTGCTGAAGATGAATTACATAACAGAAAACTCTGCATGGTAGAGTTTTAATAGGAATAGTCATTGCACAGAGGCAATCACACTCTCTTTGCAGAAGAGATCTTAATCCAGTGGCATGCAGAACTTTTGCAGCTAGAGACCTCTTTTGTGCAGTGAATGACCTGGACATCAAAGTGTCTTGTCATGCTCTTAAAACTTCAGAACATCTGAAAATCCTACCTTCTTGACTATTAATAAGTCTCATCCACTCAGTCTGTTAGGGCCAGATTTCACACCACATTGTGATAGACAATTTCCTATCTCACTGAGAGTTAAAGATTCTCACCTGGTTTGGCCTGTCTGCTGTGACAGTTTATCAGGGTGTGGTTCTGTGCACGGTACAGCTAGTGAGAGCCACAGATAAGAGTTAAGCAACAGATAGGAACCAAAAATGAACGAGTAGACCGAAAAAGGTCATGTTATGCTCCTCCACTAGAGATTCTATAGATTACTGTAAAGTCAGATATAGCTGATCCTCCATGTGAAACAAAAAGATATCAGCAAGACAAATGCTACTTTACTGGCATACACTTCCTTCCTAGAATTCCCCAATAAAAGGTACTTAGGATAAGATTGGCAAAAGTAAAGCTGAAGTTCCTGGCACAGTTTAGTTTGTCCCTAATCTAAGTAAACTTTTCCTTCAGTTCAGCTCAAAGAAAAACAGAAATAAAGATGCTTTGGATTTTTCTTTCTAAATCCCCCCAAAATAGAAGTTAATAAATTTCTTCTGTGCCTGAAACACTAGGATTAGCTATATAATCGTGAAGCTTTGCACATGGAAATTTTTTAATGAAAAAAATCCCTTATAAAAATAATGAAGACAAATCTGTAGATATAAACAGGGGAAACTATAGGTAAATCAAATGAAAACACAATCACAAAGACAGAATTGCAAATAAACGCAATACAATCAGCTTAGCTGAAGTAGCAACTTATTTTTTCCTTGAATACCCTCATGGCATTCAGCATTTGCTCATTGCAGAAGAATGATTGGAGATAGATTGTCTGCTTCACCTGCTTAGAAGATTACACACACACACATACACACACACACACCCATATCCATGGCAAATAGTATTGTAGCCTATTTCTAGTTGGAAATACTATGATTCTTTTTCTTTAAAAAAAAAGATGATGTCGATATGCAAACCCTCTTTTTGTTTTTGTTTTTCTAATTATTGTCTAATTATTTGGAATTGACCCACTCACATGGCCCAATACAAAATAGGCCATGGCCTGGTAGTGGGCCGCAGCCTGTGGGTTGGGGACCCCTGATCCAATAGAATACAAAATAAAATTGAAACAAAGTTTTCCTGTGGAGACAGCCTATGGTTAAAACTACATCTCTAGACTCATTGGTAGAAATAGAAATGTATAGTCAAATTTTCACAGTTCTGATACTGAATACATAAGAGAGCTGTGTTCTTGTTCTTGTTTTGTTTGTTTGTTTGATACAAAATATGACATTTTTTTTAGTCCACTCAGTATGCAGTCACATACTAGATAATTTGGAGATACAGTTGTGCCATACTAAAAAAAAAAAAAGAATTTGTCATAGCAAGTCATGACTTTCCTGAAAAGCATATGCTTCACAGATTTCATCCTATTTCATCCCAACAATGAAAACAATTATACTAATTATTGTGTCAGTATAGTCTAAGTTCAGGAAAATTTTGAAAGAAGCTGAATCTTAGATAACTGTATTTTGAATGCAACTATTATCAGTCCTTCCATGCTTTCCAAATTAAATAAAACCTGACAATAATCATGGTTCTAAGGATATACACAGTGCTTTTTTTCTTTAAAAAAAAAAGTGCTGGAACTTACACACGTCATACAACCCGTCTTGCCTACCCTACAAGGTTCCATCCAAAAAAGATGCCGGAACTCCGTTCTGGGCGTTCTATGAGGGAAAAAAAGCCCTGGATATACAGTATCTATACAAAGATAAACAGCAAATTTATTATCTGTTCAAAAATGTAATGTGATGTTCCAGCAGGATATTCCAGCACAATATTTATTTTTGTAGAATAGTTAAAATTCATTTTGTAAACAATATGGATGTTCTGTAATAACTCCTCCCACTCCAAAGTGACAGATTTCATTTATGTGTTAAATGGCAATAGGAGGACATCTTTCATGAAGTCTAAAACAATTTCATGTAGAAATGTAGAAAACAATAAAAGCTAGGATACACTAGAAATTTGATACATTTCTAAATTGTCTAGATATTTAAGCATTAAAGCTCTTTTTACTTTAATCTTTAGCCCTATAAAAATAAATGAAAAATGACATGTATTTTTCATCAATATTGTGTGTTAGTTTGCTTCTTCTACTATTATTTACTTTCACAAATTGTCATGCTATAAAGGGTACTGACACCTATTAATTAGCAGCTTAATTGAACATTAAAAATAAATTATTTAACTGAATACCTACAAAGCTGAATCCCATCAAATCTCTGCCTTACAAGAAACCTAATAAATTTATTAATTAAAATACTTGAAACTTTTAAAAAAGCAATATTCTTTAGAATATAGCCCAAATAATACAATTTTATGATTGCTCATTGTACAGGCCATTATATATTTAAGTTGTCTATGGCCAGATAACCAGTTACAGATTCTTATGTTGTCATTTGCTAGATTCCAATCTTCTGTTGAAAAATTTCTCAGATGAAAATTCCAGTTCAGGGCAGTGATTTTCAATCTTTTATGATACTATGTTTCTCTTATCCAGCAGATACAAAAAGGGGACATAATTTAAATAAATGGTTTTAAAAACAATACAAAATTTAAATATTAAATTTCCGAAACATGGCAATTTATGGAAATTACATGCCTGAGTATCTAAAACAACACAGCCAAACCATTAAGAAATTTTCAAATAAAACAAACAAAATAAAACAAAATCCCATCTGCAAGAAAATGCCTTTTAAGTTCTGAGTAATTTTCCCCATCCATCAGCTTGTTTTCTTCCTGGTTCAGAAGAGGTGAGATATCACCTGTTGTCTTATTTCACCGCCTCCAGAAGCGGTGAATGCTCCAACACTGGAAGTTTTTAAGAAGAAACTGGACAGCCATTTGTCTGAGATAGTGTAGGGTTTCCTGCCTGGGCAAGGGTTGGACTCGATGACCTCCAAGGTCCCTTCCAACTTTATTATTATTATTATTATTATTATTATTATTATTATTATTATTATTATTATTATTATTATTATTATCATCATCATCATCATCATCATCATCATCATCATCATCTTCATTATCTTTTTTCTGCTATTATAATGTAAATAAAATGTTTATTATTAGAATAAACCAAAACCAGTTTCCTTAGGGACTATCCATGCCCACAATATTGCTTGCTGTGGCTTTAGAAAGTTTGTGTCCTTTTGATGTACTTAAAGTCCTAATGTGGAATTTTAATGTTAAATCCTCTAATCTTGGACCTCTTACCCCTTGTATATGTCTTTCTATCTTCTATCTTTCTATCTACATTTTTCTCATTCTGCCAGTTATTTGTTTTCAAGTTAGCTGATGTTTGTTTTTTTTTAAATCAAGTTATTTTTTGATAGTTGAACTCAGTGCTTAGTCTGATCTGGATGTAGAAACTGACATGTAATGTGCTGGGACAAGCTAAACTAGGAATTACCCAAACATTTTCCAACAATATACCCCCTCTTTCTATGTGAGACTCAGTTGCCAGAAGAAATAAAATTACAATTTCTCCTCACCAACCAAATTATGCTATTTACAATTCAAAGTAATATTATTGCTGCCATATTCCTGAGGTTTTCTTTATTTTTAGCATGTAATATATAATTTCCCAAAGGTTATTCAATGAAATGTCATTTTATTGGATCCAACAGACTTTATGCACAATAAACCAAAATCTAACAAAATGAAATTCAATGGTGAAAAAAGTAAGGTTTTACATTTAGACAAGAAAAACCAAATGCACAGGTACAGTACAGGTGGTATCTTGCTCAATAGTAGTAACCGTGAGAGGGATCTTGGAGTCCTAGTGGACAATCACTTAAATATGAGACAGCAGTGTGCTGCAATTGCCAAAAAAGCCAACACAGTGCTAGGCTGCATTAATAGAGAGAAGAATCAAGATCATGAGAAGTGTTAATACCACTTTATAATGCCTCGGTAAGGCCACACTTATAATCCAGTTTTCGTCACCATGATGTAAAAAAGATGTTGAGACTCTAGAAAGTGTACAGAGAAGAGCAACAAAGATGATTAGGAGACTGGAGGCTAAAACATACAAAGAACAGTTGCTGGAATTGGGTATGTCTAGTTTAATGAAGAGAAGGACGAGGGGTGACATGATAGCAGTATTCCAATATCTCAGGGATTGCCACAAAGAAGAGGGAGTCAAGCTATTCTCCAAAGTACCTGAAGGCAGGACAAGAAGCAATGGATGGAAACTAATCAAAGAGAGAAGCAACCTAGAACTAAGGAGAAATTTCCTGACAGAACAATTAATCAGTGGAACAATCTGCCTCCAGAAGTTGTGAATGCTCCAATACTGGAAGTTTTAAAGAAGAGATTGGACAACCTCCAAGGTCCCTTCCAACTATTATTATTATTATTATTATTATTATTATTATTATTATTATTTATTATTATTATTATTATTATTATTATTATTATTAGTATTAGTATTAGTATTAGTATTTTTATTATTAGTATTATTATTAGTATTATTATTAGTATTATTATTCAAATTTTCAGTGGAGTTATATCATTTGCACAATGACATCATTAAAAATAACACAAATGATGCAATTCATTATGGGTGTTGTATGATGACATCAGACAAACACTATAAACTGATATTTCCTAGAAAATGGTATAATTTGTTACTAGAATATTGAAATTTGTAAGATAACTCTCCTAAATATTAAAAAATAGTCACAAAATAATTATGTATTTTTACTACATTTAAGCCATGCTATGGATAATTAGCTATTTTAGAAGGATTATAAATGGAGGAAAATAATATGTAAAATTCTGATATAAAATTTAAGTTGGCTTGTTTCTCATGTGTCATGTGATCTGTGCACTATCACAATAAACTGATTTAAATTACTCTTGAACTCTAAAGAGCTGAGTACCTGAGAGAATTTGGTTTAATTGCTTCTGAAAATAATATTGTCTTTTATAAAGCTATTCAAATGCCTAATCACCTGAATTTAATACATTTTTGAAGGAATGTGACATGTAGCAATACTTGAACATGATTCTAAATTTTAAAGACTAAACTTTACTACCAAGGCAACAGCCAAGCTGATAAATAAATAAAGAATAAACAATCTAATCACTGTAAAATTCTTGGTTGGAAAGAATTGGAAAATTCTTTTTTATTTTCTTCTAAATGGAAAGAATTGGGAAAAATCACTTTGATAGTTAGATATCCACTTCATAGTTAAATACAAGCTATGTTTTAAATAAAAATGCAATAAATTTTGTACATATTTATACAAAAATGTTCCATTGAGTTTATGGATTTACAAATAAGTAAAATTGAAATTTCTGGTTCCAGCCTATTGTGGTTAAACCACCAGTAGTGCTCTCTCCCCCAGTACTTGCCCTGATCTACTCCAATTGGCTTCTGAAATTAGATGCTATGCATTGAGCTTATTATCTCCAAATGATTTGCCATGTTTTGTTTTTACACTTCACAAATAAAGAATTTCTGACAACCATAGATTCTTATCTCTGATAGTAACTGATTGTAGAAAATATGTCTCATAGGCAGAAACCTACTTTTTAAGTCCTAGGTACATTGCCTCTCACTATTTCCTTTTGCAGAGAAAAATGAATTGCCTTTCTCCACACAGGAGAAAGAAAAAGGTAGTCTGATTACTGGGATTTAGAATTCAGCTTAATTTGAGAAAATAAATGAATGAATTTAAAAAACTAATAGTTTGGTACACTTTGGGGGGAGCTTAAAGAGCTGTACTAAAGGCTTTTATTTAGGTTTATATGCAACCTGGAGACCTCAGGTTAAGTTATTGGACTTAGAGAGAAAAATAATGGCCTCTCATTTCTGAATTTCTACTCGATGCCACCATAAAGCTTACTGCAATCATGTGGAAAGCAATCTGACTTTGATCTTTAAATACAAGGAATCAAAGGGATTTTTAAACCCAAACCTAAAAAACTGAAGAAGTGACTATCTTCAGCAAGAAACTCAACATTTTTTTTAGTTGATTTATTTATTTTGTCCTGCTTTTATTATTATTTAACTTAAGTTGGCAAAATATATTAGTGAGAAAAAGTTTCTAGTGTGCAGGATATAAGGCTGAAATATTCTTCATATTCATGAAGAATTAACCCATGTAAACTCAATGGTGTTTATTTCCTAATTAAAACATGTCAAGAACATCGAAACTAGACTGAAAAATCATTCTGATTCTCCTTAGTATTCTGAATTTGATAGGATAATATACAAGAATATATGTCAATAGTTGCAAAAACATTTCACCATTGACTATGTTTGTTTCATTCTTCAGTATTGAAATATCAATGTATTCCTAAATTTAGATTAAGAAAGCAGATTTGTTGATTGGACAAGGACATTCAATAATATAGAGTGTTCCATCTGTTGACCAATTTTGGATTATTTTAGTACAATCACTGTTTTAATTTTAAAATCTGGAAGTTGACAATTATAATACTAGTCTATGTTGATGAAACAAATATAATGAAACAAATATACAATACTAGCTAGTCCAAATTGACTACAACCCACCACAATCTATTAATCCAAATAGTATACAGCTTAAAATATTATTAGCATTGCCTGAGACAGCATTATTAATATCATCCTAATGAGCAAAGCATGTTTGAATGACATATATTATTTATGTTTATATATGACATATATTATTTATGTTTATATATAGAATGGCAAAAGACAAAACTGTAAAACTGTAAAAATTGTTGTTTTTCTAATTCTAGTCCATAAATCATTTTTTCAATTTCTAGAGTGCATAATATTGTATCACTTGCAAAATAGCATTTTTAGCTTCTCCTCTCTTGTTCCCCAATAAAATAACAATAGGAATAAATATTGTTTATATTTATAAATATCAGCTGATTGAGAATAAAATTCTATACTTGTCTTTTTAAAAACAAATTCTGTGTTCAGCACAACTATCTTCCAACAAAGAAGACACAAGTCCCTAAATAACTGCACTCTTAATCTGGACTTGAATTTACTTCCAAATATATCATTGCTAAGTTGACATCCTAGAATCAGGTGTTTATTTGATAGCTTCCATATAAATTGGAATGAGGGTATCTTTCTAGTCTTTGAAGTTTGAACTTTCCAAAGGTTAGGAAGACCTGATCTTTAAAAGCTAACAAAGTTTCAGGTTAGGTATAGTTGACAGAGGCTAAAAGAAAAAAAAGATTCCTTAGCTGTCCTCTAGACCAGGCATGTCAAACTGCCAGCCCGTGGGCCGGTTGCATCATACTGAAACCGTGCCCACCCCATTGCCAGCAATGGGAGAAAAGTCACGATACGTCGCGTGATGTCACGCAACATCGCGAGTTTGACATGCCTGCTCTAGACTGAGGAAAGTTAAATTAGCTATTTTGCTAAACTAAATAATTTCCCTTTACTTGCTGTCTTTATTTTCAACTTCCCAAGTTAAAAACAACATTATAGCCTTACCAGGTAGGCCATATAGGAAACATGACCACATAAGTTAATACTGTTTTACTTTAGAGCTACATTAATAGAATTTTGCTTGTCTGAAAGCACAATTATCCAACTGTTATCTTTATAACCCAATTTATATACCACCCCTCTCACCAATAACTATCAAGTGTCATCAATGAGAGGAGCAGTGTATACATTTAATAAGTAAATAAAGTAATAACTTAAGGAGGATTCCTTCTGAGCCTCTTGTTCCATGTACGTGTAGGCTA
Source organism: Protobothrops mucrosquamatus (assembly GCF_001527695.2). Taxonomy (NCBI): domain Eukaryota; kingdom Metazoa; phylum Chordata; class Lepidosauria; order Squamata; family Viperidae; genus Protobothrops; species Protobothrops mucrosquamatus. Next base: position 457,862 of record NW_015386459.1, read on the forward strand.
TGCTCTCTCTTATTTAAACATCCCCTAAGTAGCATTTCTTTACTTGGTCTCCCAAGGTCACTCCTACATACCCTTACATCAGGTATCTCATAGTATTCCAGTTTTAGAGCACTTGAAATAATTAATAGGGTTGTTCTGCCAGTGGATTTTTGTAATTCATATAGTTAGTAAAGCAACATAATAGATCTTCTTGTAAAATTATAAAGCAAAGGCAAGTTAAGTGCTTTAAAGTCTCATTGATTTTCACTGCAAACAACTTAAACATATTGAAAGTAATGTCATAACAGCACATAAGCTTCACTGCATTACCAAATTTGAGAATTCATTTTATCATAATGACCAACATTTTCTTATTTTCTTGGCTGCTGCAAGACATGGGATGTGTCAGAATAGTGAAATTCAGGGGCATTAAGAAGAGCACCAGTACATTACTGAAGTAACTGGCTGGGATAATAATATTAGCTAGCAACTAGATTACCTAATAATTGGGATTCTGGCCCTACGCCATGTCAGTATCTGTAAGCCCAATCAATAAAAATAGGGGTCATTTTTCATAGATTTACAGTATATATGCTATTAGTCATCTGTTATCCTGTCCCCTCCATTTTGGGTGACTCTCACAAGACATTTGAATGCACATATTAGAGACTGCTTTATATAGTGAGTGCTAAAAGAAATGGTACAGACAAAGCAAGAACATGTCCCTGTTAATACTTATTTATGAAGTCTCTAATAATATCAGTGACAATCTTGTAGATGGAGATTCAGGCTTATGAATGATTTACCATTTATTTACAGAAATACTGAATATTAAGAACAAAAGTTAGGGTGTTTTTTTTTTAATTTTAAGCTTTTGCTGCACTATTACTATATGTAATTCATAGAATTTTACCATGTTATGGTAGGGATTAGGGTGGAAAATAATGCATCATCTTTCATTTGTAATCCTCCTATATATTCTTACTGTTTCTTCAGTCCTTTTTCTTATTAGAGGAAATCCTTAAAGGAATGAAGGCCAGAATAATTGCATATTTTTTTATTCATAACACTAGAATCTATCAACTGGAAGCATTTTAGCGAACATACTATTTTGACAGTCATTAAATATCAGTACTAAATCTGGACTTCCAGTTCCGGATCGCGGCGCTCACAGCTGCGCAATGCGACTGCTTTCTTCACCAGCTGATTCTCCGCTGCGAGAATTAATCGGGTCGAAAAGCCACCTTGAAGGGGCGGCTACCACTGAGGAGGTCCTCATCGTCTGTGGGAGAGTGGCAGCTTCTTCCACAGCCCGAGATTGCTCCTTTGGGCCGACGGTGGAAAGACCGGCCAGTAAAATGGCTGTTCACCTTGCCGCTGTAACCAGAAGTCAGAAGAACATCTAAGCACTGGAACCACTATGGCTGAGCTGGATGAGACTTTTTACTTTCCCTCTCTTGGTTCTCCTTTTTTTGTGTGCCTGTAAAAAGCACTTTTGAAATTATTTCCCTGCTCTAAGAAAGCGGAGTTTGTGAGTATGGGAAAAAGAAGCTTATGGACTGAATTAATTTAAAGTGATTTTTTTTCTTCTACTTTTCTTCTTTTTTATTCACTTGGGAGTCTTGGAAATTTTTTTAATATTGAACCTATTATTGGACTTTGTTTACATTTGAAGAATTCTCCTTTTTTCTGTGCTTTCTGATCTTGTTTATGATATTTCTGGTCTCTGGGAGAAGATTTTATATTTTACTGAGGACACCTTGTGGAAAAAGTTAAAATTGCAACTGTCTCTTCTTCTGATGGTGAGACTGACTTTGACCTTCAGACCACCATATAAGGAAAAACACAAAGAAATTTAACAGCTGTACTGGTGGGGGTGGATACTGATTAAATGTTCCTTGAACACAGCCCCTACTAAATGATACAGATTGTTTTTAATTATTTCTGAAATGGAGAAACCCTATGTTCAACTTGACTATAAACTCATACTGGAAAAACTTTATGAAGCTACTGACGAAATATGTTTGCAAATAAAAGAGTTTACTATGGAAATAAAAAACAGAAAGCCTCCTTTGAATTTACAAATTGACCCCCAGACTTTATCTGAGCATTCTATATACCAAAAAACAACAGAAGCGGGATCAACTAAGGGTAAAGAAGATTCCACTTTACTTCACACCCATGCTGATGAGATTTCCGAGGAACTAAAACCACTTACAACTTTAAAAAAAAACAGAAATGGACAGACAAGCTCAACAAACTGAGAACTATGGTAGCTTGGATAAGCAACTATTAACTACAAAGCTGGCTATAACTGAGCCTGCTATTCAACAGTTTCAAACGTGGAGACTTGACTCTTTAAACCAACAAGGGATTACTTACAAAGGAGCTAGGCCACTAAAACAGAAAATGGGACGTTTCTGTTTGATCCAAAGGATACTACAAGGCATAAAAAGTGATTTGTTTATTGATATAGAGGCATTGTTATGGAAACCTGTTTGGCATAAAAAGAAAGCTAGAATAAGATTTAAGAGTGTGACTTAAGGCTTTATATAATGGATTTAAAAGGCTTATTAGATATGGACTGATTTATGGCTTAAGACAGTTAAATAAGATGTTAGATTGAATAAAAATTAATCAAAGGTCTGAATGTAATAACAAGATGTTTGTCTATGTATTAATTTGTTCTGGATATAGTAATTTTGGGAGGAGGTTAAAGGACTTTGATACAGATATTGGGTGATTGATTGATAGATTATAAAGTATAATAGAAATAGAAAGGTATTTTTCTTTTTCTTTTTTGTCTTGTCTTTGGTTTTTGTTCTTTTTTTCTCTTTTCCTTTCTGAACAATATTTTTTTATTAGAAATGATAGCTATTTTGTAATGGAAGAAGAATAAGAAAAAAGAAGAAATGATACTAATAAATGTTTACTGAATATGTTAAGGAAAAAGGTAATGGAGAGGCACCCGAAATGTTAAATATGCATTTAGATTAAAAATATGGAATATAGCAACTGAAATAGTAAAACTTAACACAGGATTTGGATTTATGGATCTATTTATTTATTTTATTTTATTTATTTTACAAAATTTATATGCCGCCCTTCTCCCCATGGGACTCAGGGCGGCTCACAGCATGTTAAAACAATATACAGAATTACCCCTTCTAAAAACCAATTAAAACCCAAATATTAGTGGCTGTGACTATTTAAAATCATTAAAAATTATCCCTATTTAAAATTCACCCTAGGTCAGTCCC
>NW_015386459.1:462551-473533 GCF_001527695.2 Protobothrops mucrosquamatus
TCTTAAGGAATATTATATTTGTAAACCACATTAATGAGCCTTCTCAATTATAGATACTCTTCTTTGGAAATAGCATTTCTCTTAAAATTAGATTAAATTAAAATTAGGCTCCCACTCTAACTGGCTTTTGTGAAGTCATAAAGACTGGTTTATCTAGACAGCTTTGGGAATATATTAGTGATGATGGTAAATCTCCTGCTATGAGGTCAGGTATAGTGAATATACTCAAGGCACTGTTGCTTTGTTTTGCTGGTATCAATGGTTGCAAAGTCAGCCAAATATTTAGACAGAATTTTGCATTTTTATCCACCTAGTGACTCCTTCCCAATGACCTGGGATAGACAAATATTGTTATTTAATAATATTAAAGGTATCGTCACAGAATGTAAGCTATTCTAAGCAAAGCTGCCTTTTGCAATTAACTGATGATGATTTTGTCAATGCTGATGGTGATCTAGTAGTGCTCTAAATGTTTTGGGATTGCATTCTAGGCATCTATTACTATCGTACTATGTTTGTCATTGTTGTTCTATTTCTATTTCCAGGTCTTTATATTTTGTGATTTTTGCAGTTCTTTTCTGTTTTGCTATGTCCAAATATTGTAGTGTTCACGATCCAGACTTTTTTGTCTTTCTTATCAAGTTTTTTCTTTCTTATCAACTATTGTTCAATCTAGGGTATTATGTGTCCGATGTAATTTAACACCCCAATCTATTTGAATTTTAAAGTACCAGAGTATTTTAGCTTCTTCATCTTCTATTACTTTGCATATTTTGTAGTTTTGCTTGCAGGCAAGTGGCATTTCTTGCAGATATTCCAATGCATAATTGTTGCTAATTGTCATGCCATTGTTGAAATCAATCTGTGCAATCTTTTGCAGCAGCTAACTAGAGGGTTCACTGTTTCTTCAGCTGCTTTGAAAATCTTACTTTATTGTATATGCATTTGTTCTTAAGGCTTAATCCCTCTGTGTCTTTCCTCAACTCTCCTGTTCTTAGGCATTTTCAAGTATTGTTGTTACCTGCTTTGCCTTCTAGCTTTTTTATGTGCTGGCCACGTAATACTTTGCCTTGCTATATCTCTTTTATATTTTTCAGTTGGTCTTTCCTTTAGATCAGTTTGGTCTCTTCGATTTTCAATAAGTCTTAGTGGTGTACTGGTATCAGTGCATATTCTTCATTTTATTTCTGACATTCCTCCAAAACCCATTTTTCTCTTCCACTTTCAGTTGCACATACAACACTTCATGGTTTTGTATGCTGTTTTGCAAATAGTGTCTGTCAACACTGCTTTGTGGATGAAGGGCATGATTCATTTTCATTATTTTTTTTTGTCTTCCTATCCAGAGCTTATACTTCAGCTTGAGACTAGTCCACTGTTCCAGATATATATTTAATAACTGGATTGTCCAGATGTTCATCGTCTTGGAATTTTCTCCACTGAGTTTGTACTTGGACTTTAAGATCTTCACTTGTCTGATGTATTTACTACTAACCTTCTTTTTGACTGAATGCTTGATTTTGATGTTGTTGTTGTTGTTCAGATGATGATGATGATGATGATGATATTTTAATGTTGTTAGTTTATAAGCTGCTTTCTGTTTTGTTGGGTTGTTTATGTAAGCAAGTAAGTAAATAAATAATAAGATAAATGGTTGACAGGTAAGTCCAGGTAGCAATAATTTCTAATAAATAACTATTAACAAATGCACAAATGGAAACAAAGTCACAAATAACTGGCAGTAAAGTTAATATTATTAAAACACAATAAATATAGCATTCAACCTAATGTAATAATTGTGCTGAAATAAATATACATGCTATTTAGTAAAAAGGACAAATTGATTTTACAAACTGTTGTTCATATAACCAATATGATATCTGCCACCAATTCTAAAATAAGGGGCACCCAAACTGTATCTGAGATTGAAAACAATCTATTCTAAAAAATGAAGAGATAAATATTGTTTTACCAGCATAAAAGATGTTCAAACCTGTATTATGTGATTCTTATTAGTAGTTCTAAATGATGCTTTAAAAGTCAAAGTAATTCACCAAAATGTCATATTATCTCTGTTTTCTTATATTTTTGGGGAGTAAAGTTTGTAATTGCTGAAGGGAAAAAAGAAAAGCATTGTGAATAAAATGGACTCGCATAATAGAATCAAGTATAAATAAAGGAAAAGATGTTCTATATAAAAGTGGTAGAGCTAGAATGGAATATGAATGTAAAGACAGCAGAATGGAATTAGGCAAGATAACAAAAGCAGAAACAGAATATGGAAATAAATTGCACAAGAGATGAATCTAATTAAAACTTTTTTTTTCCTAAGTACCTGAAAAATTAGAGATTAAGTAAAGAGATCTTATCCTTGGGAATATTGTAAAAATAATAACTTGATTGTCAGACAAGAATAGTGATAAAAATAGTTTCCCAATTTTCACAGAAGTAGTGGATAAAAGATCTCGCACTATGAGAAAACTAATGTTAATCATCAGTAACGGACATCATAAATTAGAGGTTGGTGGAAAACAAGGAAGTATAAAAAAAAATCACCTGAGAATTCATAATGGTTAAAAATTTTACAAGCCTTGGCGCTGAACAATAATTTATTCAATCAGAGAACTATAATAATAAACTAGTTCAGGAAATCAAATCTCCTGCTTATGTATAAATCAAATATGTCAATGCAAGTATTGTTTTAAAAGATTATTAGCTAGTAATTCAGTTAAATATTTCTCTGATATGTTAACAAAAACCTGAGCAAGTGTAAATTTAAAAAAGAATATGTGTTTTAATATTTCTATTTGTACATTTGAGAAATGATAAGCAATAGACAAATTCACCTCTTCATTGACTTCCTTCATATTAAATAGACTTCATTTCTGAAATATATATAATTTTAGATTTATAATATACAGAATCTAAGCAATAGTTAGGAAATCTTAACAATCTTATTTTATTTGCATTTAACTGCATGGACATCCCTGGCAATATCTTTAGTCTTCCTCTCATCATTATGATTTTTTTATCTCATCCTCAGTAATTATCAAGGACGTTTAACATTATCCATAGCTGTTCCCATTTTAAAGTATTATTTTTCTTTTAAGTCACAGCAGTGTTTTTCATGAATGAAATCTGATGTGCTTCATCAACCATTCCATTGGTGTTTCTGTCAGGTGACCTCTAGGAGTAAAATCAGTCTGGTCCAATTTGCTTCTGATTAGTGCATGTATGCTCCTTCCCTTCACCTATGGGGCATTTCATTCAGGTTTATTCTGCCTCTCCACCTGTGGTCACCAGCCTCTGAGATTATCAAAGGGTCAGACTTCATAGCAACTGCCATCTATGGTAGTAGGAGAGGAGTCTTACTCTCACTTTTCCCATTTTAAGCTATCTCTATTGGCCTATATGCCTCTATATGTTAACTGTCATTCAGCTAGCTGTCATTCAGCTAGTTTAAAATATGAATTTTCTCTTCTGTAATAGACAAACCTATACTGTAGGTCCGATGAGCTGAACAATCAGCTTTGCTTTGGCAAAGCTATTTCTTTCAGGTGCTTTTGAAGGAGCCTACTTATCAGCTGAAATTCCAGTAAAGTATTAAAACCCTGTCCAAAAAAGGATCCTTGAAATTAGCTATACAAGGTGCTTGTATCAAAGCAGAATGCATGTTGACAAATGGCTAATCTCACTAATATATCTTCTCCTAGCCATCCTACATAGTAGAGAATAACAGATGGATGTGTTCCTGATAACTCGTGATGTTTAACCTAACAGGTACGAAACAAAGCTGGGGTAATTCACCAGTCCTTCACCAATCCTTCACCAATCCTTCACCAATCCTTCACCAATCCTTCCTTTAAAATAAACTATTTTAAAAGGGCAGCACTATTTTTACAAAAAATGACAAAAAGATTAATTATCTAAGAACAATCTCCTTCTAGAAATTAATAGAATTGGTCAAGCCTGCTTGCTCTAGAATTTCTGTTGCTTTCAAAAGTGAAGATAAGATTGTTTATTCTTTATGAAGTTTTTTAATGCCTAAAATGTTAAATATATTACTAAGGAATAGTGTTGGTCAGTTTATATTTGAGTGAGTGTGTGTTTAATGTTTAATGTTAATCATTAATGTTTAATGATTTGAAGATTTTTTTGTTTGTAAATTGATTGTTTTATTTTAGGTTGTAGGTTACCTTGATAAAAACTTTCAGATAAAGAAGAAATGTTTAGAGAAATAAATAAAAATATTGAAATATTGAATTTAAATGCTAGAAATCTCAATTTCCTGTTTTCTGCACTATTAAACTGATACCATATTCAGTTTCCTAAAATACTAATAATCCTGTGTAAAGTTTGAATTAAAAAACCAATAAAAACTTATAAAATCTACATTTGGTGTAAAAGCAGATATTAATCTGTATCACACATTTATCTTCCATAATTTAGATCATCATAATCTCATAATATCTTTAATGAAATAATCTCATTAAAAAGATGCTTGAGGATGCATGATACATCTTGATAAACAGAGTTTAGAAAAGGTTACAAGGGGCATAATCTCTCCTTGGAAAGATCTGACAACTCTTGACATCTCAAGAGAGGAATGCCTCCATGCCTTAAAACACTACTAGAATACAGAAAATCATCTGACACCAGCATTAGGGACACCTGTAAATATTCTTTGTTCTCTGTCTGCATCCAGTTTTTTTATGTATAGGCCAAAGGGGTAGGAGTCTTTAACTGTGACATTACAATTTCCAATTCCAATTTCTGTTGCCAGTTTCATAGGAAGAAAAATACATCCATTAAAATAAACCAAAGAATGTTGCTCATGACCTACATTCCTCTTCATTTTTCAAGAAATGACAGATTTTCATTCCACTTTATTTCAGACAAAGGCCTTTATTTTATTATATGAAATTTAACCCCATATTCTAAGTGCCTTCATGAGATTAATATGAAAATTTAAGTTCTAAGTACTGACCATACAGAATAATGATCTTTATGAAATAACTTGTCCTACATCTGTCATCCATGACTCAAACTATACTTATGAAAGCTTCTTCATAAATGTTCATCATCCGAGAAAGATTCTATAATGGAATCTTTACTTGATCTGCTATCGCTATGAAGCTTCCAAATGTAAATAATTTAAGTAATATCACTTTACTGCTAATAAAAATAGGCTAACAATTAAATAATAAAATAAATAGTGAGAGAAATTAAAAAGCTACATTAATCATGATTCAGAAATAACCTGAACCAGGAAATTTCCTGATTTTTAGTTTAGTTTAATTCTAACATAATCTGACTCAAGCCTTGAAGGAGTTCACCACTGGATACAATGTGTTATGTGTACACATCATAAAATGAAGAGGGTTATTTAAATACTAACTTCCTATTGGAAACTAAAGGTGACATAACAGAGTGTCTGGGTCAAAAGTTGTTTCAGTTCCTGTAATGACTTTTTTTATCTGAAAGTATACAGGAAACGAACACTATGGCAAAGAATGAATAGCATCCTGATTTAGAATAACAAGTATAAGTAGCTTAATAATGTTAATAACAGATGATTAACATAGTTTTCAAGACTAATTTTTTTTTACAATGGATTGCATCATGCTGAAGACAGGCAAGCATAAGTAAATAATCCTCTACAATATTTGCATTGTGGATCCTAATAATACTAGCAGATTACAGAGTAATTTTAAATTTACTCTTAACATTCACTGACAATTTTTTTCTGAATTGCTGAGACTTTTAGGAATGTAGGAATTTAAGATTGACCTCATTTTCCTGGTAACTCTGACTAAGAATTGTGTTTGTACAACACAGCTTGTTCTCCTGTAGGTCTGACATGCTAGGTAAGAAAATTAGATAGTTTGTTTCAGTTCTTCTAGTCCAATATATCTTCTAGTAGGTAATTTCACTTGATGTTCTAATATTGAGGTGGGGGTTTTTTGGCTGCAGGAATAGTTGTAGTACTTACTGAAGTGACAAATAAATGAATTAAACTTTGAATTATATACATGTTCTAATAGTAAGAAATGTGGTTGGTCAGGACTGAGCTGTTAGGTTAATGATGATCTATGAGCTTGGTTGTTTTTACAGACCTTTTATTTCCAGGGTAGGAAGCATACAGTATTTGGATTGTGAAATTTGAATGTTGTTTATATATGTTTGCTCACTCTGCCAATCTTATTTGATGTGTGGGTTTTTCCTTGATAATTCCTTGATTAGGTATTGTTTTTTCTTTGATTATTTATCTGGTGCTGGATGTGGCTATTACATAGGAATTCCATTCTTGAATGAAGGAGGGAGGCTCCTTCCTTTCTTTTGAATATGAATATTCAAAACATTAAACATCTTTAGTTAATGGATCTTTAGGATTACTTAAGATATTTTGGAGGTATTTTATTGGTTTGTGTTTGTGTTTATTGGTTTGTGTGATACATTAATAGTAAGTGATTTGATAGAATGAGGGAGAGGACAAGCCAAGCCACCTATGGAGTCACTTATGGAGCAAATTGAATAGCTCAGTATCATTTGGGTTCAGCTTCTTGTTCCTTCTTCTCATTCATATCCTTATAGACTCCAGATGCAGGAGTCAAGATTTTCCTTGCAATACCACCTGAGTATGTAAAGGAAGTGCAAATAGAAGCAAAATAACAAAATACAGGTCATAATGACATGATTCAAAATAAAGATGTGGCATTACAGACTGGAATAACCAATCAGTTAAACTTTCTTCCTCAAATTACCACAACTAGCTCAGAAAGCAGGGGAGCCATTATAGCAGGGATGTCAAACTGCCGGCCCGCAGGCCGGTTTCATCATACCGGAGCCGCGCCCACCCCATTGCCGGCAATGGCAAAAAAGCTCCGATACGTCGCGCGGCGTCATGTGATGTCACAAGTTTGACATGCATGCATTATAGCCATGTGTCTAATTCATAACATTTGCAGGATATCATTGAGAAGAAAGTGAGAGAGATACACCAGGAGAATTTCATTCCTCCGTATCTAGGTTCCAAAGTAGGTCCGTGATTCATGCAAATATAGATTTTAAACCTTGTTCAATGTATTTTGTACTAACAGTCTAATACCAAATATATGTAATTTTATAATACTTATGATCACTTTTGTATTATCTATAAACATTTAGAAAATTGTATTGAAAATAAATACAATTTATTCATTTATATCAATATGAGTAGCAGCTAAGTTTATGAACAAATTTCTTTCCCATTAAAAATGCCTCTCTGTTCTGATAGTTTTTGTATATGAATACACACACACACACACACATTCCCACACACACAAAGATGTCCAAGGTGCCCTAAAATGAATTCCAAAAGGATGATTCTTCTGAGTCATTCCTTCTAATATGGCCCAAGCATAGCAAACTGACAAATTTCTATACAGGTATCTCCACTGAGAGCACAGAATCAAATCCTCTGAGAAAAGTGTTTTCGCATGTAGTAAAGCAAGTGAATGGATAGGTAGACAGCTAGACAGTACACTAAATTGCCCCTTCTGCTTTATAATTTCTCCACTACATCTCCATTTTTTTCAAAAATAATCTGACATAAAAATGTAAAATGCAAATGAAGCAAATACCTTTTTTTTTACATTGGATGGGAGACTTGGCATAAAGCATTGCAATTATTTCTATAAATGCTGATTTTAAAGATTTCAGATTCTATTTATAGGAATGTGTGTATGTATAATAATAATAAAAATAGTAAAGTTGGAAGGGATCTTGGAGGTCATCTAGTCCAACCCCCTGCTCAGGCAGGAAACCCTATACCATTTCGGACAAATGGCTGTCCAGTCTCTTCTTAAAAACCTCCAGTGTTGGAGCATTCACCGCTTCTGGAGGCAGGTTGTTCCACTGGTTAATTGTTCTAACTGTCAGGAAGTTTCTCCTTAGTTCTAGGTTTCTTCTCTCCTGGCTTAGTTTCCACCCGTTGCTTCTTGTCCTGCCTTCAGGCGCTTTGGAAAATAGCTTGACACTCTCTTCTTTGTGGCAGCCCCTGGGATATTGGAACACTGCTATCATGTCCCCCCTCGTCCTTCTCTTCATTAAACTAGACATACCCAATTCCAGCAACTGTTCCTTATATGCTTTAGCCTCCAGTCCCCTAATCATCTTTGTTGCTCTTCTCTGTACTCTTTCTAGAGCAGCGGTTCTCAACCTGTGGGTCGCGACCCTTTTGGAGGTCGAACGACGCTTTCACAGGGCTTGCCTAAGACCATCGGAAAACACATATTTCCGATGGTCTTAGAAACCGAGATGACGACAATGCCCTCCTCCTCCTCCTCCTCCTCCGCTGTTTCCTCTGCCTCCAGGGCGCCCTTCTCCTCTGACAGCACCTGCTCCTGCCGCCACAGCGCCATCGCGCGTGCCCCCGACGCTGCCCTGGGCTGGCTCAGCTGCGTGGGCGGCCGGGCCGAGCCGAGCTGGGTCTGGGCTGCTGCTGCCGCTGCCGCTGAGCTGCGCCACCACTACTGGCTGAGCTGAGCTGCGGCGCCGAGCTGGTCTCCATGCCTCCTGGTTGCCCGGCTGCGCTCCACCCCCGGCCGTGCTCAGTGCTGCATGGGAGCCTCCCCCACACTGCCCAGCCCGCCTCCCTCACCATCGGAAACCGCCTCGGCCCTCTGGCACCCGGCGCCCATGGGGCTGCCAGGCAGGAGCGACTCCTTCCCGGCTCGCCAGGCTCTGGGCTTTGGAAGCGGCCAGGGGGCGGGGAAGAGGGTGAGGCAGCAGCAATGCCTGCATGTGCGTCCGAGGCCAGCCGGCTGGGCCAGGAGGGGAGAAGCGGCGCCTTCTGAGCGGGAGCTGGCACTCCGGCCACACCCCTCACGTGCAATGGGCTGCGCAGCGTGGAAAGGGGCTCCCGTGACCCCGCCGCTGCGATGGCGCTCAAAAGGCTGGAGGGGTGGGCAGGTCCCATGGGGCGGCTGGGAGAGGGCAAGAGGTGCCGGGATGAGGATGGGGGGCTCCAGGTTGGCAGGTGTGAGAGGGCGGCCGTCAACTCCGAGGCGTGCGGATCCTCTGCGCAGCTTCCGAGGCCCCGGATGTGCCACTGCTTGGCTCTTCACCAGGCTCTCCACAAGAGCCTCCCCCCTCCCTGGGCAATTGTGTGGAGCTGCTTGTGCATCCTTGGCAGCGCCTCCCCCCTTCAATCTCCTTCCTTCTCCATCTCCTTCCTTTCCTCTTCAATCTCTCTCTCCTTCCTTCCTTCCCCCTTAAATCTCCTTCCTTCTCCATCTCCTTCCTTTTCCCTTCAATCTCTCTCTCCTTCCTTCCTTCCCCCTTCAATCTCTTTCCTTGTCCATCTCCTTCCTTTCCCCTTCAATCTTCCTTCCTTCCCCCTTCAATCTCTTTCCTTGTCCATCTCCTTACTTTCCCCTTCAATNAAGGGATCTTGGAGGTCATCTAGTCCAACCCCCTGCTCAGGCAGGAAACCCTATACCATTTCGGACAAATGGCTGTCCAGTCTCTTCTTAAAAACCTCCAGTGTTGGAGCATTCACCGCTTCTGGAGGCAGGTTGTTCCACTGGTTAATTGTTCTAACTGTCAGGAAGTTTCTCCTTAGTTCTAGGTTGCTTCTCTCCTGGCTTAGTTTCCACCCGTTGCTTCTTGTCCTGCCTTCAGGCGCTTTGGAAAATAGCTTGACACTCTCTTCTTTGTGGCAGCCCCTAGGATATTGGAACACTGCTATCATGTCCCCCCTCGTCCTTCTCTTCATTAAACTAGACATACCCAATTCCAGCAACCGTTCCTTATATGCTTTAGCCTCCAGTCCCCTAATCATCTTTGTTGCTCTTCTCTGTACTCTTTCTAGAGCAGCGGTTTTCAACCTGTGGGTCGTGACCCTTTTGGAGGTCGAACGACGCTTTCACAGGGCTTGCCTAAGACCATCGGAAAACACATATTTCCGATGGTCTTAGAAACCGAGACGACGACGATGCCCTCCTCCTCCTCCTCCTCCGCTGGTTCCTCTGCCTCCAGGGCGCCCTTCTCCTCTGACAGCGCCTGCTCCTGCCGCCACAGTGCCATCGCACGTGCCCCCGACGCTGCCCTGGGCTGGCTCAGCTGCGTGGGCGGCCGGGCCGAGCCGAGCTGGGTCTGGGCCGCTGCTGCCGCTGCCGCTGAGCTGTGCCACCACTGCTGGCTGAGCTGAGCTGCGGCGCCGAGCTGGTCTCCATGCCTCCTGGTTGCCCGGCTGCGCTCCACCCCCGGCCGTGCTCAGTGCTGCATGGGAGCCTCCCCCACACCGCCCAGCCCGCCTCCCTCACCGTCGGAAACCGCCTTGGCCCTCTGGCGCCCGGCGCCCATGGGGCTGCCAGGCAGGAGCGACTCCTTCCTGGCTTGCCAGGCTCTGGGCTTTGGAAGCGGCCAGAGGGCGGGGAAGAGGGTGAGGCAGCAGCAATGCCTGCATGTTTGTCCGAGGCCAGCCGGCCAGGCCAGGAGGGGAGAAGCGGCGCCTTCTGAGCGGGAGCTGGCACTCCGGCCGCACCCCTCGCATGCAATGGGCTGCGCAGCGTGGAAAGGGGCTCCCGTGACCCCGCCGCTGCGATGGCGCTCAAGAGGCTGGAGGGGTGGGCAGGTCCCAGGGGGCGGCTGGGAGAGGGCAAGAGGTGCCGGGATGAGGATGGGGGGCTCCAGGTTGGCAGGTGTGAGAGAGCGGCCGTCAACTCCGAGGCGTGCGGATCCTCTGCGCAGCTTCCGAGGCCCCGGATGTGCCACTGCTTGGCTCTTCACCAGGCTCTCCACAAGAGCCTCCCCCCTCCCTGGGCAATTGTGTGGAGCTGCTTGTGCGTCCTTGGCAGCGCCTCCCCCCTTCAATCTCCTTCCTTCTCCATCTCCTTCCTTTCCTCTTCAATCTCTCTCTCCTTCCTTCCTTCCCCCTTAAATCTCCTTCCTTCTCCATCTCCTTCCTTTCCCCTTCAATCTTCCTTCCTTCCATCTCC
>NW_015386459.1:475317-479132 GCF_001527695.2 Protobothrops mucrosquamatus
TATTTATTTTATTGTGGTGTTTATAATATATTTCATGTCATATTATAAGTTTTTATGAGTTACACTATTTGGATAAAACAAGTAATATCCTTTTGAAAAATGTCAAGCAATAAATATTTACTACATCATTTTAATAACTTGGAGACAGTTGTCAGAGATCTGATGAATTAGGTTTATGACTTCCAGGTTTATGTTCAAAGATGTGGAAGAAGCAACTAATTGAGGTGAATAGGGTTTTAATATGAGTTTTCATCACTTGGTTATGTGCAACATGTATAAACAAGAATACTGCAAATTTTGCATGGAGAAAACTAAATGTCTGATGGAAGCTAGAAACCTGTTGACAAGCTATTACATTCTGTCTTGCTTCTTTGGCAAACATGTATTTTCCAAGAACTCCACTCTAATTATTTTTAACCTTTTTGTTCCTGGTGTTATTGAATCTCTATATTACCTTCTCCTTTCAGTCAAGTGCCAGGAGCACATACTGATTGAATTGGTTGGCTTTTGGATCAGTCGCCCAAAAGACAGATTAATTTGCATCCTGCTGTATCTTTAAAAGGAAGCTGTTGAAATTCTAACTTGTAGAAATGTCTATATTTTTGCCCCAGCAACTTTTTCTCACTAATTTATTATACTTTTGTTTAATCAGTATACACTACTCTCTTTGGACATACAATAGAATTTGGGATATTATGAATTCCTTTTGCAGAGGACACGAACAGAACTTTCAGAAAATTCAAATGAAATAAAAATGTGCTTCTATGTTGTATGGATTTCTATGGTATACAAAGTGCTGACTTAGACATGGAAGAACTGCTGCAGTAACAAGTTGATAAGACATTCTTCCACTCACACAGTGAAAGGAAACAATATAAGAAGCTCTGTAACTATAATGAATCAAAACTTTGGTCCATCTTTCCCAGTACAACTACTGCTCAATAATAATAACTTGTCAACATTTCACTCAGAAACCTAGTGCTCATGATTTTGGACCAATTAGTGTGTCTTGTTAGATATGTATGTGGGTGTATGTGGTGTTTGCATACACACGCGCATGCATGTATATGTGTCTGTACACATATGCATTATTTTCATTAAACAGGAACATGTTTTCTTCATTTTTATGTAGCAAGTCTACATCACTCAGATTTAAGTAGGGATTGCAGTATAAAGAACTTTTTTTTTCTGTGTTTGTTCTCATAACATTCTTCAAAGCTTTAACAAGCCTCTTCTGTAAATCCAGTATAGGAAAAATATCCAGGTCAGTCTCTTGGCTTGTTATTTGCATATCCCTTTTAATTAATAAAACATTAGCTGGTTTCTTTTATATGTTGTGTAATATCTTTCTCTATGTCACTCTTGTACTTTGTCATTTTTAAATCTACTTTCAAAGCAGTCTCAGTCATGTCCGATAATAATTGTTCCTCTGTCAGAACATATTTCAAACACAGTCCATCTAAAGAGGCAGGCACTATTAAGATTAACTTTTGGAAACTGTTCAAAAATATCCTTCAGTATGTCCAAAGTTAAAATATTTTGCTTCATTCTGAATTAGTAAATTGAGTTTGAGTATTCTTCTCCTTTAATTGTACTCTTCAGTTCCTTCCAGTTTGCTCTAGGCTCCAATTTTTAAAGTCTTATGTATGTTTTTTTTTAAAAAAATATTCAAAACAAAAACATTTTTAACAGGAAGGGTTCTTTATAATTAATTCCAAATTTTATTTAAAATGTATATGAACTTGTAGGAGGTCAGCACCTTTCCCTCCCCCCAGAGAAGGAAATATTTTGGGGGATATTAAAAACACAGAATATTATATTTCTCCAAAGGAATAATAAAAAATCTTAGACAGAAATCAGCCCCCCTCCCCGAAACCAACCTTCTCTCCCTGTCCCAAGCAGAAACCAGCTCTGTAGAAATGCAGATTTGATAATCCTATTCAGAAAGACTGGCCACTTATTCATAAACAAAATGCCTTCAGCCATAACCCCAGAGAAGGTTTGAGTTGATGGGATTAGAAAAGCAAAGACTCCAAGGAACATGACCTTTAGGAGAATTAACCCACCACCATTGGAAAACCAAATGGACACACTCAACCTCAGGTCAAAGTTCATTGCACAGGAACAGGAAGAACCTGTCAAATACAAAGCCACAGGAACAGGAAGAATACAAAATACAAAGCCCAAAAAAGGTATAAAAGCCCACCACTCCCAGCTCAATTTTGTCAGCTTTCCAAGAACTGCATGCTGTTGCTGTTCTGTTCTTCATTAAACTGAACCTTCCTTCCTAAGCAGCATCCATTTTGTTTATTCCCAGCTTGGACTGGACCCTGAAGATTTTTTTTTCAACAGAGCCTTGTAACTTTATAAAATGAAAGTGTAACCATCCTTTTAAGGAAAAATAATAATTCCTTAAATTTGTATTTAAAACTTCTTTCATTAAGGAAATTCAGCACTGCAAAACTTGCCAATCCAAAGGTTTCTAATAGCTGAAAACAATAATTAATGATCAATTTCAAAATGTTATTTGAAAAGGAAATAAGCATAATCAGTGTCCTTTTCAAGACACGGGCCCTAGTTTGAGCAAGATGGCTGTTCCCTCATCTCCTCACAAGTTCAGAGCACTTGCGATGATCTCAGTTCCTCATTTCACTTCAGTAATTGGCTCTGCTTTTTGCAGAAACATGTTTACTTTGCCATTTTTCCCATAGAGGTCTAAGCAACATTACTTTCAAAATGGGTATTAGATTAAAAACAAAAACAATAAAGCTCTCCTTGTTTTATTTTTTAAATAAAATATATTTAAATGTTGTCAAAAGAATTCCCAAAGTATAACTTCATTTTTAAAATATACCATGGATACAAAAGTGAGCCCATGTGTGAAATAAAATATATGGGTTAATTTTATATAATACTCTTTATATAATACTCTTTATTATATTAAATGTGTATGTATTGATTTATTTTCTATTTTATTGCTATATAACTATAAAAGCATTGTAGCATTGTATTAAATAAACAATCAAAAAGTTTTGTATTCATTGAGATATTTTTTTCTTTCTTATACATTATTCTTTTTGTTTAAAAGGTAAACAAAAAAGAAGCCAGATCCTTAATTTTTCATTGGTTAATTCATATTCATACTGGTGATGTAGAGGAAGATCAAAGAATATATTTTTAATATTGTAAAATGAATCCTTTCTAATACAAGTCATTATTCTTCTAATTCCCAGATGCTGACAGGAACACTCAACATCTTCCGCCTTTGCTTCTCACCTGATCCTATGGATTAGACCTAAGCTGTGGAAAAATAAGTAAGAATGAGAAATGTACATCCAATTCAGATGAATACTGAAACTTTTACCATCACAGAATTTTTGGAGTAAACTCTGAAATAATACAATGCAGAAATGCTCAATGTTCATTGTCCCAGTAATGTTTAAAAAATGGTATTTGTAGGACTTGGGACAATTTAATATTAATTATTTTCTAGAAAATTCTAGATGTTCCAATATATTCTGCAACTGCCAATCTCTGCTGTTATTCTCTTGTGCCCTGTTGCTTTTTCTGCAACTTGATTGCCTGTTGAGCATGAAACAAAAAACTTTTTTTTTCATTTCTCTAACTTTAATAATTATCCTTAAGTATGGGTACACATATTTACTTGCTTATTCAGTGAAACAGAGTGACTTAAAACAGGGTAAAATAAATAAATAAAATAAAATACCTTGCATAATTAACCTGTAGAATTCATTACTGCAAAAAGCAGAGAAAGCTGATAATGCGGATGGTTTAAAAATCAGATTGGATAAATT
>NW_015386459.1:480286-481393 GCF_001527695.2 Protobothrops mucrosquamatus
TTTCTCTAACTTTAATAATTATCCTTAAGTATGGGTACACATATTTACTTGCTTATTCAGTGAAACAGAGTGACTTAAAACAGGGTAAAATAAATAAATAAAATAAAATACCTTGCATAATTAACCTGTAGAATTCATTACTGCAAAAAGCAGAGAAAGCTGATAATGCGGATGGTTTAAAAATCAGATTGGATAAATTTGTGAAGGAAAGTTCCATCAAGAACAATTTGCTTTAAAACAACTTTGTCTCCAGAATGAGAGAGGCCTGCCTCTATATAACTGTTGCAAAAGAACAAGACTGGAAAATGCATATTTACAGGGCATCACAGAGGCATTTGGCTGATCACTTTGTGAAACAAAATGCTGATGTAAAATGGAAAGCTTCTTATGTGCCAATTGTACTAATTTCTCATGCAAGCTATGTTTTGTACCAATCCTGGCAAAGACGAATGTAATCATACAAAAACATACAAGAATTTTTTAGAAAAATGCACAGACAAAATTGGTAACTAACATAAGATGGATAACAAAGAAAACAAGAAAATATAAATATATATAAGTATTGACTAAAGGCACTCCTTGACTTATATTATAACATTCATTCAGTAACTGTTCAAAGTTATGTCGGTGTTGAATGAATGAACTTATGACACAAAGTCATAGTCACAGCGTCCCTGTGATCATGTGATCAAAACTTGGGCATTAGGCAGCTTGCCTATACTTAAGACTGCAGGGGTGCCTCCCCTTACCTGCCTATCCTCCCCCATCAATCTTCCCCTATCTTTTGGTCCTCTATCATTTGGTGCAGAGCCAAGACAGGCTGTGTTTCAGCTATAGCAGTAAAAAAGCCTAGACAACCCTTTTACAAAGAGTTTCTGACCAGGCCTGAGAGTCACCTTCCAAAAAGAAAAAAAAAATCAAAACAGGCCTGTACAATATTCGTACTGTACAATATCAGACAGGACAATAACATGCTGCCCTTTGCCATCTCATACTATATGTACTCTTGTTAATTTATTTGAAATGCTTTTGATCTTGGAAACAATGAAATAAATGTAAGGATACAGGATAAAAATATGTACCTCGCTTCTTTTTTCTGATTCTGAG
>NW_015386459.1:482115-487634 GCF_001527695.2 Protobothrops mucrosquamatus
AAAAAAAAATCAAAACAGGCCTGTACAATATTCGTACTGTACAATATCAGACAGGACAATAACATGCTGCCCTTTGCCATCTCATACTATATGTACTCTTGTTAATTTATTTGAAATGCTTTTGATCTTGGAAACAATGAAATAAATGTAAGGATACAGGATAAAAATATGTACCTCGCTTCTTTTTTCTGATTCTGAGCCTGCCTTGTTTCTGCAGTTTAATTCTTTCCATAGCCTTTTGTTGATTATAAAGATTCCTTAGAATAATAAATATGTATGTTAATACACACATTGTATTTAAAATATGCTCATTCTGGCATGATCTGCAAAGTCAAAAGCTTTGCTATGCAAGCAGTCCAGGGCTTAATATCCACAGTTGATATCAGAAATTCCACTTCTGAGTGATGTATCATAAAGCAATATGTCATCCTGAGGATTTTAAGTGAGTATTCATCCCAATTCAAACATCCTGGGCTTGGCCCCCACCAGCCCCAATCCTAGTGACTAAAGTAAGGCACTGCCTTCAACTCTCCCCACCCATTTGTCTCTCTCTGTCACTGCCCTTTGGCAGCCCTGCACCTTGCCTTGCCTTGTAGCCAAACCCAGCTCAACCTAGCCCAGCAGCAAGGGAAGCAAGAAGATGTGGAGGTCAGGAAGCACAGGGTGGCAGGGTCTTAGAGTGGAGGGTGATGATGGTGACTGCAACTGGGGTTAATGTATTTACTACAATTATTACTCTGAAGGGGCAGCTGGCTGGAAAAAAAACTTTTTTTTTCTTCCCTTGGAAAAATTCAGAAAAATCATGTACTCCATTCCTTTCCCCACAAACCCCATGGAGAATTTTGAAAGGTCATTGTATACCTGACACTACCTCAAAGCAAGCAACTCATTCTGTACAATGGCTGAAAAGGCCATTTAATGTGAGGAGCACCCTAGTGTATAATAAAACACATATTTCTTGAGGTCAAAACCAGAAAAAAACTGCTAAGGTGCTGTTCCAAGAACCATGTGCTTCAGCCAGATCTCTTTGTTCTTAAACAAAGTGCATCTGAACTGGATGATTAGACAAAACTGAGAATGGCCTCGTTCCTCGTTTGTTTTCAAAAGAAACCTTAAACATTGCCATGAGTTTGTTGGTTTATTCTTTGCCAGAGACAAAGGTCAGCAGTGCATAATAAAGAATGCTTAAACTAATTGAGAAATTTCTGTCTCTTTGTGAAGAAACAAGGTTCTGTCTTATCAAATCATTGGAATTCCCCAAAGGATGACATCTTCATCAGTGAAGCATCATTATTTGCATGCAAAGATAGCTTAATAAACATCCTGAATTTTGAAATGCCTGGTTTTATGGGTATGTAGTAGCAAGAATATTCCTGGAGCAATCATAAATATTTAGATCACTGTGTTGATTTTAATCAGTTAAAAATGTAAATGATGCAGTTTTTTGTCATGAAGGAGAAAGATACCAACATCACATGATGTTATTTTATTAAAATTCTATAGAAATTACTCCCCTTCAGTGCTGTCAATCTACTTCTGCATTTTGTTTTTAATTATTAAAATGAGCTTCATTAGCATGGAATGCAGTATTGCTGGCATTTCATTATTTCAATTAATAAGTTAGAAAAAATAAGCTTAGCATGGTTAATTTAAAAAAAATCATCAAATCCAACTTCAAATTTTTAACTATGATATTTTGATGAAATCCTTTAAAAAGTTGTAATCAGAACTTTTAAAAGAGTGAATGTCATTGAATAAATACCTAAGAAGAAGCCAACGGATACAGCTAGGGTTACTCTTAATAAGATACATTATGAGAGATAATAATAGAAATCATTCTCTTATGTTGTTAATAGCAAAGCCATATATGTTTCCATTGAGTGCACGTGAAAAAATAAGTAAGATTATAATTTTCAATTAAATTTCTATGAGAGGTTATTGGGCTTGAAAAAGTATGAGTTGGCCAAATTACATAGCATACTATTAGAACTCTTGGTTGAGAGTTCCTAGTGTAATGGAACTGAGGTTCAATGTAGATTAGATTTGGTGTTGAAGTTCACTCAATTTTTATTCAGTGCTCAAATATTTCCAAGTACATTTAGCAAGATACTTGCAAAAGATATTATGGTCCTACTTCTAATTAAAGCAATAAAATGAATTATGGCGTTGGCACTATTTCTTATGGTTTATCCCCCTCCTTTCTTTAATTAATGTTTCATTTTTCATTCCTGCCTAGATAATTGCTTGTAGTTTCTCTATAACTTAATGCTGATTATCTGGAACAAATGCCTTTAGTAGAAAGAGATGAAAAAACATGGGTATTCCCAGACTCATCTTATGGCTTTTATATATTAACTTAACCTTTAACAAATTATGATTTTATGCCTTAAATATGTTAGCTTTATGAACTACAGCTGCAAGGATGAAGCAGCTGTTGAAACTAGACAATTAATGGTCAACACATTATGTATTTTGCTTTACATTCACTTATGACTACTTTACTAGCATTTATTGTCTTGAAAGTAACAAAAATAGTCCTGGGGATATTTCTGTTAGAATATACCTGTTTTGTAATAGAATCTTCCTTCCTTCCTTCCTTCCTTCCTTCCTTCCTTCCTTCCCCAGTTCTCATCATTAAATTGATACAATTAACAAGGGAAATGAGAAACAATGGGATACATTAATTTTTAACTTTGTAACTGCAAGTAATTCTTAACCTTTTTTACTATTTGTATTGGAAATAAATTTTATTATTTTATCTTTATTTGTATAGGTTTTATTGAGATTTATTTTCTTACTTGCACTGATATCAGAATTGGTTTCTACTTCTTAGACTGCATGATGAGTGAGTGGGAATGGATAGGAAAGACTAGCTGAACAGCAGATGCTTCTATTATCAGAAGTACCTATATTAACTATGTTGGAATGTGAGAATGAATAGGATGGAGGATTCACACACAAACACATATGATGAGTAAAGATAATCATATTTATTACTATATAAATGTAATATAAAAGCTATTTATAAGATTTATAAGCTATGTGTTTTTACAGTATGTATATTTATCTATAGTGCCTTGGATAAACAAGTATTCTAATATCTATTTAACTTAATACTTGGAACTTAACCAAGCAATTTAAATTTCCTACAATTTGTTTATAATACAAACTACTCTGGTGCTAGTTTCTTTTTCCTCTCAGCCAGTTTCAGACTGTAGTCAACTGCATTCCTAGCTAACAGCTCTACCCTTAATACTCTCTTGCCCAGTTATCCTGCACCTGTGCCATGTGGAGTATGCTCTGCCACCAGGACTATGTCACCTTTAATTTCAGCTGCTTTAGACACTTTCTTGTATCTTCGCCCTGCTTTTGTGTTTCCTGGCTTTTAGCTTTTCCAGCTGTTGTCTCTTCTATTCCATGCTTTATTGAGTTGCCTCTTACTTCAGCAGCATCTTCTGCCAAACCTGGAAGAAAACACCCTACTTCTGTCTACCTGTTATGGCTCTTTTCTACTTGTCTCTTGAATCCTAGGTCCTAGGTTGCAGGTGTAGCTAGGAGTTTTAATGTCCTCCCCTCCATCATTTCTCTGCAAGTGCCTATGTGGCTAAGTTGAATAGCTAATAGACCACTGCAAAGGAAAAAAAAATGTGACTTTGATAGTTTCAAAGCAATTCATCTTTCCACAAGATCTAATTTTGTCCTCCACCAAAATTAAACTGTCAGTTCCTCAACTTTTGCAAAACAGTAAGTTTCTATAGTTAATCCATCAGAAAACCAAAATTTGTAAACTTTATTTATTTTTCTTCCATTAGGGAATTGAGTTCAAGTAACAACTTGATCAGTCTTCTTAGATTCTGGGAGGAAGATGTGATATGAGACAGGAAATGTATGGCATTGATTATTCACCAGCAAATTATACACTATCCTCCCCAATAATGCCTCCATTGTAACTGAGTCCATCTTGCTGTTGGTCATCATCTTCTATTTCCTTTTACTTTTCCCATCATTAGAACCTTTTCCAGAGGATGAGATCTTTGTGCAATGTACCCAAACTAGGATAATTTGAGCCTGCTTATCTGTGCCTCAAGTGAGAACTCTGGATTTATTGCAGTAGTTTAATATCATTAAAATGCGAATCCTGGGCATATCAATAAAAATATAAGAAAAACGAACACCAGGATAAAAATAAACAGGACCGTTTAATATAAACAAGCCTGTGAGTAAAAAAGTTACTTACTGAGCTTTCATCAGCCAAATTACTGACATCATCAGAGTTAGAATGCTAGGTGATTAGGGAGCTTGCCTATATACAGCTGCCTGTCTCTGCGCCCGGCTCCTTGAGCGCGTCATCGGCCCATTAGCTATGTTACTCTGCAATGTGTTAAATTGATTCTCATCCGGCAGCCTGTTGGTGGATCTGATGATTGTAGCTCCCTCTCCCTTATCCTGCAAAGAACAACTATTCAGATGTTCCTGCTTCATACTCTCCCCTCCTTTTTTGTCTCTCCCTCCAAGCCGTTCATCGTCTCCTCCCATAGCAGCTCTTGCCGCCTCACCTGCAGCCCTATCACTCCAGTCCTGCAAGTTGCTATCTCATTGTGGTGTCACCCGCCCCCCCCTCTTTTGCCAGTTCGCTGTCCTCCCTAGGGATCACAGCTTCCCCATTTGTAGAGCCATGGTCTTGCTTTTGCACCGTATGGGATGGCCATTTACTCCGTGGATTACCAGGTTGTTTCTCCCATCTTCTGAGAGTCTGGTATGCTGGTAAGAGAATCAATTTAATACATTGCAGAGTAACATAGCTAATGGGCCGATGACGCGCTCAAGGAGCAGGGCGTCGCATATGCAAACACCAGAAAAGCAGTGAGATGACTGCTCACGGCAGAATACACAGTCCACACGGGCAGGGCATGAGGAAAGGAGCAGGTGCCTAAATTTAAACAGCTGCCAACGAGTGCGACAGAAACAACACAGCAATTAACTACAGAGGGAGGGAGCTGAATAGACCAGTAACACAGTCATTAGCTAAACGCTTGGTGTCACAAAGACTATAAGAACGTGATTCTCAATCCTGGCTAGAACTCTGACAACATCAGCAGACACTGACGAAAGCTAAGTTTTTAATAAATTTTTAGTTACAGAAAATTTTTCAGACAAACCGGTTTGATTGATTACACCTTGGCATTTTGACTGCTATACTGCAGTTCTACTTTTTATAATCTCTTTTGCCTTGCAGCCCCCCAACTAGGGACGTTAAGCAGGCTCAAGTCGCCACTGCGATACATTACAAATTCCAATATTCTTGTCAGCAAAAATATCTGAATATATATATATATATATATATGAGTCTTTGGTCATTCGGGTTTTCTCCCGTGTAAGATTAGAAGTATCATAGCGACGTTTCGATGAAATCACATTCATCATCATCAGGCTTGTGCTTTTAGCTTTGTGCTTCTTAGAGTAATATGAAATGTCTGCTGTTTCTCTCTTTTAACTGCCAGTGGGGTTTGAAATGAGGG
>NW_015386459.1:488787-495005 GCF_001527695.2 Protobothrops mucrosquamatus
ATAACATCCACTCAGGGAGCCAGTGTAATGTACTGGTTAAGGCACCAGGCTAGAAACCAGGAGTCAGTGTGTTCTAGGCCTGCCTTAGGTATGAACCCTGCTGCGTGACCTTGGGCCAGTCACTCTTTGTCTCAGGCCTAAGAACACAATTCAGTTCCAAAAATCTTGCCAAGAAAACTGTAGGGACTTTTCCAGGCAGTGATCGGGAGTTAAGACTGATTCAAAAGCATTAAAAACAACAGCAACAGCAACTCTAGTTCATAGGATTGATAATATACCATTTTCATACTTTTACATGCATTGAAGATGCCAAACTCACAATGCTAAAGCTATCACCTAGTGAAATCAACAGCATACATGAAACAAGCATTGAAGGCAATGAAGAATATAACAAAGCCAGAAAGCTTTTGGTGTGACTCAGATAATTGAAAATGTCAATCCTCCAAATCTTCTGGGATGTGAGTCATAATTAAAGCAGTAATAGAAAATGATAGATCTTTCATATTTGGCATAAAAATCTAGTCTTGATCAGTGAACCAAGCTAGCTATGATGACTACTGTTAAAAATTGGGAGGAGTGGTAATTGAAATCTTCATTGGCAAAATGCTTCTTCCAATAGTTTGTTCAGTAAAAGATAATTACAATAGGCTGCCACTAGCCAGGCTAAACCGTATGACAGTGACGAACTGACAAACCTCTTCAGGTGTTTTTAGCTTTTCTGCCAAGGGCTTTTTTCTTTAGCTTAACCTAGGAAAAAATAGAAAATTGTTTCCTCCCCAAAATAAAGAAATTAACAAAATTAAATATTTATTTTCAAACACATAATATGGCTATCCAGGCTAGCATGTAGGGATGTTTTTAATAAGACAACCAGAAGGAAGGAAGGAAGGAAGGAAGGAAGGAAGGAAGGAAGGAAGGAAGGAAGGAAGGAAGGAAGGAAGGAAGGAAGGAAGGAAGGAAGGAAGGAAGGAAGGAAGGAAGGAAGGAAGGAAGGAAAAAATCATCAGGAAATAAGAACACAGAATTCCAAATAATGTTAATAAATCATATTGCAGATATATCTTTTGGGAGGGAATGCCCAGTTCCGGGAATTTGATCTCAGACTGATTTTACTGTGGTTTTGAAATCCTGGTTTAATTTTTGTTATTGTTATCGTTGCTTTAGCTATGTATTTAGTTGTGATTATTGTTTTTGAATTCTGTAAACTACTCAAGGTGTACTAGAATGGGTAATTACAACAAATTTAAGATGATGATGATGATGATGATGATGATGATGATGATGATGATGGTGGTGGTGGTGGTGGTGGTGGTGGTGGTGGTGGTGGTGGTTATGATGATGATGAGATATTCAGAGATGCAGAGTTTTGCTGATTTTTTCTACATTTCTGATATAAATAATTATTGTTAGTTACTAAACCTTTTATTTGTACACTATGTTTTTCTTTATCCCAATTCTGAGTACGTTTTGTTTCAATGTCTATCATGGGTTTTCATAGCTAAGTGTGTCCATCCTTTTTAGATTTAACCTTTCAAAATAGGTCTAGGACTTGCAAATGAAACTTTGAAGAAATTCATTGCCATGCTCTACTCTGTGGGTGGTGAGAAGAAGCAAAACATTTGCTTTAAGTTTCCTTCATGAAATTCAAATTGGGGAATATATAATAGTTGTTGCCTGTGAACATTCGTATAAAGATAAATATACTATATAAATATTTAAATTAAATTCATCTCTCTTGGAATTTAAACTCTAACCATATTTGATAGGGAAAATACTTTTGGTTAAAACTGAAATTGTGGGATCACTGAAACCAGCAACTGCTGTTAAATATTAATTTGCTGCTCGGTCACCCACTGGAAAAGTGACCACAGACAACTCTTCAGATTTGACAGACCTCTTTGATATTGCTTACCAAATGTCTTTGCACACTTCTGCCACTATATTTTCTTCTCAGCATAGTTTGCATGAAAGCCAAATAAAGAACACTTAGTGTTCCTCATTGCCCCAAAACCAACAATATTTTAAACTGTAATTGCTCTTCCTAGTGCTAAAAACATACCTGGGGGTGGGGTGGAGAAACTAGAATATTGTCTTATAATATAGGAAAAAGAGGGAAAACTTTCATGAAGTTACTAGAGAACAGTTTAAATTATTTTTATGTCTATTATAAGAAACCCCTGACATGTTGTTTTCCTTATTTGAAATTAAAAATAAGATAACTAATCAATATGAACTTCCATTCATTTTGTCTTTTCATTTCCTTTAACCTCTCTGAATCTTATTTGTCTTTCTTCTATCTATTAAGACATCATGGATAAGCAGGCCACAGGCCATGGGCTGCAATTAGTGTCCATTAAGAATCAGAATATTGGTTTAATTCTTTTTGCACAGCGCATTTGATCCTGCTACAGAATAAAACTTCAATTTTAAATATAATTACCAGAAGGAAAGGAGAAAACTGTTCTACCTGTTGCCCTCCAATATTCTGTTAGAAACCATTGAGGGACAGAAGAAATTAGATGCTATCATCCTTCTCCTTGTAGATATGAAGATAGTTTATTGAGACAAAAACTAAGAGTGTATTTCTCTCCCTTTACCCTCCTCCATGCAATCTTATTTGAAAGAGCCTTATAGTACAGGACTGTAGATTCCTCTGTCTCTCAACAATTGTTATTATGTGGAAAGGGACAAGACAGTAGAGGACAGAGGTTTGTGTATGGCATGAAACTCCTGTGTACAAGCTGTACATCTGAATCTTTGTAAGTAAGCAACACATGCATATATAAATGCAGCGTAGGATTACATGTTCAAGATCCTTATTGTTGTTTTCTCTAATAGTTAAATTTTATTTGTTTAAATACCAGTATTTTACTTGTTATTAAATTTATTTATAATCTGTTTCATTATTTCAATTTTTATATATAATGTATATATAATATTTCTATCATTAAATTCACCCCAAATTATAGTTGGGGTGATTCTCAGTTCATCCAAACCAATCCATTATCCGTCTGTTAAAAATAATTGAAATTTCATCAAGTTCAAGGTGATGCTCAATGAAAAAAATAAGAAACAGGTCAGGATGAAATGTGATATTTCCCAGCTAAACATATCAGGGAAAGAAGAAAATAAACTCAGAACTTATTACTGGTAAAGTTATTTAGTCATAGGTATTTTATTCTTACTTATATTTTATTTTGCCTAGTAGCTGCCAACAATCGTCTGAAATATACCTAGGCATGAGATATTATATGACCCAATAAAAATTTTAGCCTTATCTGGACACAGTATACTATGTTCCAAGCAACACTTGCCACAATACAAAGGATTTTTTTTTTAATATAATGGTATCTTGCTTCACGTAGCATAGTGGTGAGTCATGTATTGCTTTAAGGAAAAGCACCATGTGAAATGTTTCATTAATACACTATGAACTGATTGCAGCTTTATTTATATCAGGTTTATGAAGGGCCACTGGACTCCCCCAGTGCAAGCCCTTCAGTCTTCCTCCACATTGCCAATTCTTGTTAATAAAAGTTTTCATTTAAGATAAGAGCTTGGAGTGGAATAGAAAAATATTAATTTGATAAAAAGATTCACTGTCATGAATATTTCATTNTTAATACACTATGAACTGATTGCAGCTTTATTTATATCAGGTTTATGAAGGGCCACTGGACTCCCCCAGTGCAAGCCCTTCAGTCTTCCTCCACATTGCCAATTCTTGTTAATAAAAGTTTTCATTTAAGATAAGAGCTTGGAGTGGAATAGAAAAATATTAATTTGATAAAAAGATTCACTGTCATGAATATTTCATTCTACTCAATGCAGCATGATTCCTGTTTACCACCCATAAATTAACCTAGGGATATAACTTATAAATTTACATGTGAAATTACTTTTCCTTATAGATTTTTACCGAACCTTGAAAGATGCATTACTTTATTGAAATAGAGCCTTTAGTTAAAGCAGCTCCTTGACTTAGAGATTTATATCTCATTTCCCATACAAATGTATTGAACTTACCCAGATACTCAATCTTGTAATGCCATTCCTGAGAGATTTTTAAAGACCTTCGGTGTCCTGTGTTTCATTTTTGATAACAAATGAACACCAATTATGTCACCCATGTCTTTTGCTCAATAAAATATAGAACTTAGAGTTAAACAGGCTCCTTGAGGCTGTTGAGATTTACTTCTCATTGCTTCTGAAGGTAGCATATAATGTGAAATTATAAGATAAAAGCAATAAAAAACAAAGATAACATTTTAAAAGATGGGAAAATAGTGATAATCTTAAAAATTACATTGAAAAAATTGGCAATATTTAAACATCAATAAAGGCATATAACTATTGCACCATTGCACTCATTTCGCATGCTAGTAAAGTTATGCTTAAAATCTTACAAGCTAGACTCCAGCAGTATGTGGATTGAGAACTACCAGAAGTACAGGCAGGATTTCGAAGAGGCAGAGGAACTAGAGATCAAATTGCCAACATACGCTGGATCATGGAGAAAGCTAGGGAGTTCCAGAAAAACATCTATTTCTGCTTCAATGACTATGCTAAAGCTTTTGATTGTGTGGATCACAACAAATTGTGGCAAGTTCTTAAAGAGATGGGAATACCAGACCATCTTATTTGTCTCTTGAGAAATCTATATGCGGGTCAAGAAGCAACAGTGAGAACTGGACACGGAACCACTGATTGGTTTAAAATTGGGAAAGGAGTCCGGCAAGGCTGTATACTGTTGCCCTGCCTATTTAACTTATATGCAGAGCACATCATGAGAAAGGCAGGGCTAGATGAATCAAAAGTTGGAATTAAGATTGCCGGGAGAAATATCAACAACCTAAGATATGCAGATGATACCACTCTAATGGCAGAAAGTGAAGAGGAACTAAAGAGCCTCTTGATGCGGGTGAATAAGGAGAGTGCAAAAGTTGACTTGAAACTCAACATTAAGAAAACCAAAATCATGGCATCCGGCCCTCTCAATTCCTGGCAAATAGATGGGGAAGAAATGGAGGTAGTGACAGATTTTATTTTCCTGGGCTCCAAGATCACCGCAGATGGGGACTTCAGCCAAGAAATTAAAAGACGCTTGCTCCTGGGGAGGAAAGCTATGGCAAATCTAGACAGCATACTAAAAAGCAGAGACATCACCCTGCCAACAAAAGTGTGTATAGTCAAGGCCATGGTTTTCCCAGTTGCAATGTATGGATGTGAAAGTTGGACCATAAGAAAGGCTGAGCGCCAAAGAATTGAGGCCTTTGAACTATGGTTCTGGAGAAGACTCCTGCGAGTCCCTTGGACTGCAAGGCATTGAAACCAGCCAGTCCTAGAAGAGATCAACCCTGACCAGAGGCGTAGCGTGGGGGGTGCAGGGGGGGGCGGCCGCACTGGGCGCAACATCTGGGGGGCGCGCTCGCACTCGCAGCTCTCTGCCCCTGCCTGGCTCACTCACTCTCTCTGCAGTGCTGGCTGTGCGAATCCGATCCGAGCCACCGGGTCGCCGATGCCGCCCACTGTGGAGGGGGGCGCAAATTACTTGCCCCAGGTGCTGACAACCCATGCTACGCCACTGACCCTGACTGCTCTTTAGAAGGCCAGATCCAGAAGTTGAAACTCAAATACTTTGGCCACCTAATGAAAAGGAAGGACTCACTGGAGAAGGGCCTAATGCTGGGAAAGATTGAGGGCAATAGAAGAAGGGGACGACAGAGAATGAGGTGGCCGGATGGAGTCACTGAAGCAGTAGGCGTGAACTTAAATGGACTCCAGAAGATGGTAGAGGACAGGAAGACCTGGAGGAACGTTGTCCATGGGGTCGCGATGGGTCTGACACGACTTCGCAATTAACAACAACAACAAAATATATTTTCTGCTATCTGAAATATAAAAATGTATGTGCACCTGAAAGAAACTTCAAAATTTAGCCCCCAGCATTAAAAAGACCATCTCTCCAGTAGAGATGTGCATTAGTTTGCATATTGAGTAAGATTTGTTTTCTTTTTGTTTTTAATTATAGAGGAAGTTGAATCATTGCTGTGTCTTGATGTAGTTCAGTGTATTTTGGGGACAGAACTTGGTCATTAAAACAAATATATAGTGACTTTTTTGTGATTTCTATTCTCCATTAGTCACTTATACAATTTCAAAAGAAAGTACATGGAGTCTTGACTTAAGACCACAATTGAGGCCAACATTTCTGATGC
>NW_015386459.1:495235-536099 GCF_001527695.2 Protobothrops mucrosquamatus
TTTTAATTATAGAGGAAGTTGAATCATTGCTGTGTCTTGATGTAGTTCAGTGTATTTTGGGGACAGAACTTGGTCATTAAAACAAATATATAGTGACTTTTTTGTGATTTCTATTCTCCATTAGTCACTTATACAATTTCAAAAGAAAGTACATGGAGTCTTGACTTAAGACCACAATTGAGGCCAACATTTCTGATGCTAAGCAAGACAGTTGTTATGACTTTTCTTGCCACAATTGTTAATGGAATCACTGCAACTATGAAGTTAGTAACATGATTGTTAAGTGAATCTGGCTTCCCTATTGATTTTGCTTATCAGAAGGTCGCAAAACGTGATCACAAGACCTTTGGACACCTGCAACCATTAACAATACATGCCAGTTGCCATGCATCTGAATTTTGATCATGTGACCGTAGGCATGCTAGAATGGCCATAAGTGTGAAACTGGTCATAAGTCACTTTTTTCAGTGCCATTGTAACTTTGAACTAAATGAATAGTTGCAAATTGATGACTTCGTATATAATTTCTCAGTATTGTTATTAGCATTCCTTCTATGCATGTTAATATTATTATTAATAATAATAATAATAATAATAATAATAATTGTTAGCGACCTTGGAGATCATCTGGTCCAACTGCTTGCTCAGGCAGGAAACCCTAAACCATTTCAGACAAAAGGCTGTCCAATCTCTTCTTAAAGACTTCCAGTGTTGAAGCATTCACAGCTTCTGGAGGCAGGTTGTTCCTCTGATTAATTGTACTGTCAGAAAGTTTTTCCTTAGTTCTAGGTTGCTTCTCTCTTTGGTTAGTTTCTATCCATTGCTTCTTGCCCTGCCTTCAGGCGCTTTGGAAAATAGCTTGATTCCCTCTTCTTTGTGGCAGCCCCTGAGATATTGGAACACTGCTATCATGTCCCCCCTCATCCTTCTCTTCATTAAACTACACATTATCTTCAACTAGCAACAGAGAACTACTTCCAATTGCATTATTGGCTTTTTTAAGCAATTGAAAAAATGTCCTTGATTTCCTGAACTCTTCAGTAAATTCCACAGCTATAATGTGGTTGACAGTTTTTAACTAAGATTCATTATTTTATAATAAAACAACTTAACTTGCAAATAAGATGCCTTCTTGGCATTAATAGCAATGCCTATGCTATTTTAAAAAAATCAAACTTATAGTGAGATTATTAGGATCCAGATATTATGATAATTAGAGACAAAATGTAGTCTGTATTAGAAATGTTACTTCGATAAATTATACGAACAATTAGTTATTAAATCTTTACCTATGGAAATTTATTCAATCTAGTGCTCATTCTGGTAATACGTTCTATTTTTCATACCACTATCTGCTCTTTTGACATTTTTTCACTTTTTGTTCATTGATCCTTTTTGGCCACTGAGAGAAAGTGCATGCAAATGTAATGCTTCATGTGTCATATATTTACTCAGTTACTAGAATACATTTTGGTCCGGTTATACAATATTCGTTGTTTAATCTATGAGAAAATTAAAAGAGGTTTTAGGATTTCAAAATACAAAATAATTTTGCCCATTGTGTTAAAATAATTTAGAATTACTTTGTAATTAAGAAACCAATAGTGAAGTCAAAAACCAGATTAAATCTGTAGACATTAGTTCTGCTTTTTTAAAAATGTTTTCATCAGAAAATATTACCCTTAAGTATCAATAAGTTCTAATATGTATGCTATTCAGAGCTAGTTCAAATGATCTTGAAATTCTGATCCATTCTAGGATGATGTTTTCTTTCAAATTTGGAACAATAATAATTATTTTGAACAAAAATCCATATATATATAAAGACAATATTAGTTCTTGTTTTCATTTACTATGTCTATCCACATTGCTGAAAAACTACTAAGGAAACACATTATATGCTGTGATAAATAATTTTAAATAAAAATGGTAGATTATTGTCTGCTTTTAAAATAAAACCTGTTTTATGCTTTATTAAATAAAAGGTGTATCTGAATATCATTGTTTTTCAGCTGTATACTTCAATATTTGGGATGCCATTTAATGAACTGTAAAAAGTAAACACTGAACACAGTTTATATATTATGGAAGGTTTAAAATTATATCAATATATCAATATATATATCAATATATCTATATATCTATATCTATATCTAGATATATATATATTGTGTGTGTATGCTGGAAGAAATAGTACATATGAGTTTCTATACAGTTTTTCCTCCTGCCCACTGTTAAATTACAGTCTGGTGTGAAAAAAGGTAGGAAAAAAGCTTATGATTGATTGCATGCAAAATTCATGCGCCCCCATCTGTGCTTTTCACTTAAAGTTTTTTCCTATAATGAAGAAAGGTTTTCCAGCTTTTTACATACATTTTGGCCATTTATCACAGAATAAGATAAAGCAAGAGCTCTAGAATTAGTGGGGGGAAAATAAAATAGTCATAAGTACAATCATAAATCTGTAGTTGTAAAAAATGCATTATATTACCTCTTTATTCAAAAGCTCCTGATTTCTAAATCTACTTTAGAGGAATGCTCAACATTATTAAATAATGTTTTCATTCCTTCATCACTCTACTAGTGACTGCTTTTTATTAAATAAGATTCACAATTAAAGGGACGCCAGTCTGTGTTATGATATGTAGTTCAAACATGCACTATTCTCTTTATTTTTCTATACTACAAAATAGGTACTCTTTCCTTTTTCATCACAATGGTAACACATGGAGAAATATAACAAAGACAATAATATTCTTGAATATTAACTTGATATAGAGCATTAACTTTTTAACTTGATATACAGCATTAATTTTACATTTATTTAGTGGAAAATCAGTGCAATAATTTATTGTATAATGTTGTATAAAAGATGTTGTATAAAATTACTTATGTATGCATAAACATCAGATAGAAATGCAATGTTGCCTATTTCTTCCTTGAAAGTCAGTTCAGTTCAACCTTATTTAATTGTTAGTAAGTTAGAACATAAATGCATCGCCTCTCTGCAATTGTGTCTAACCTTGAAAGGACTCATGAAATTGCCTCAAGGGGAAAGATAGAAAATTATCTATTCCTAAGACTCCTTATCTATATTCACCTTGAATAATGTTTAAAATAAAATTTGCAAAACTATGTCTGAAATCTAAAGAAAACAGTAGCTATTATGATGAAACCAGCTGTGGCCTTTTATAGCTTTCTTTATCTTTCATGACTGCTCTGTTCCCTGAAGTCTATCTGTGAAGCGCAGAAAAAGTTTGCACCAGGTGATTATACTAAGGTTCTAAACTAGAAAAGTATAAGACAATCTTTTGAGATGACAGTTAGTATCTCAGGCAATCTAGCAAGAAACCAAAAGAAAGTTATTCATTTGAATAACTAAAGCTCACCTGAAGATATAGCACTTTATCACTCTTCAATCAATATTTGTGACTGCATGTTAATATTTTGTCTCACATGTGACATGTGGCTTGACTCTTCTCCAATTCAGGGCATCTTGCAATGTCTAGTTGTTAAGACTCAGAGCATCTCTACAAAGCAAATTTCTGCATGTTTTCACCTTTGAATCCACAAAATAAATATGACAGAAATACACCGTGCATTTGAAACTGATTGTTTTGTTAGAATCCTTTCCATTTATTATTAAAGTGTATAACTCCTGCACAGAGGCAATATTTTAATTCCTTCCAACTCTATGACTTCATCACCCTCCAAATCTGAAGGGAGTTTTTGAGCAAGAGTTTTTTCCTTGGAATCCTTTATGAAATAGAGGATTTTAACAACTACATACAAAATCTCCATAGAGAGAAGAAGGTCCTTGGTGCTCTCTGAGCTCAGTTGTTTTCTTGCAGATATTTCATTACCCAAACTAGGTAACATCATCAGTGCTAGAAGAGAGTCTTTAATATAATCAGCCTGCCCATGAAGAGGGACAACAATAGAAATACAGGAGTTAGACTGCTCTTTTTTTCCAGTCTATGCACTTTAATGATGCTTGAGAAATGCTCTACTTTATTATTAAAACATCCAGTTCTAAGATAAATACAGTTGAGATAAAATAAAACTGACATCTCAAAACTGTTTTAAATCTTCATCATATTGTACGGCATATTCATACCTACAGAGATCAGTGACAGCAGTTGATGTTAATGGCACAGAATTGTCATCTTAGCTGAGCTATATGTCTATAAAGTTTATGATATAAGAGTATTCTGAAATTATTTATCACTCTGAACATTGTCTACTAAATTGGAGTTTGTTTTATTTTATTTTATTTTGTTTTATAACACAGTATAAAAAGGACTGACATTAGTTATGATATTGGCAGGGAGCTATATCATATACACAGAGAAAAGTCTTTTATAAAAGTACAGGGATTTATGAATGCTTGTATCTCTGGAAATCTTTTACTATATAATCATATAACACTTGCAAAAAAACATATATTGGAAATTCTAGATCAGACCTAGAATTCTAGATCAGACCTGGATTTCAAAATCTAGAAACTATCAATGATCATTGTTAGAGAATAGTAAGTTCTTCCAGTGCAAGCATTTCCAATCATTAAGATCTGACCTTAATGACTGGCCAATAAATAAAGGCTTGTTTATTATGTGGCACTTACAATATAATTTGCCACTAGAAAAGTCAAGCTAATAGGTTAATTTCCTTCCCAGGGTTACTGTGCTGCAGAGCCTGCTTGATTACACATATACAAACAGTTCGTAGTAGCATGTCAGATTTCAGAACACTTGAACCTTAGTGTTGGTACAGTCTAGCTTATTATTTCCAATTCCTCTTTCAGTATCATTGGTAAAGTTTATAATTAGTTACCAGAAATGCTCATGGCACCAAAGTAATATTCACTCTGGGGTCAAGGTAACTGTAACAAGGCACTCAAATAAATTTCTCCTGATTATCTACTATATGCATACAAAACTTAGAGCATGGGAAACACAACAATTCTTTTTGTCCTTCAGGCTTATTATATTCAATTAATTTTCCTGTGCTGTTAACTGAAGTTGACAAGTCTATCTAATTTTACTCTCAAGCTTACATTCACACCTGCAAACAAACATAGCTTTTCCCAGTCTTCATTCTTTTTGGGGGCTATGTGGCAAATTAACAGTGAAAACCACAGATGTTAATTCAAGTGATTTTATATAAAAAAAATTGTTCTTATGAAAATAGAAAAAAATATATTGAAACTCAATATAAGGAAGCTAATAATACAGATCTAAAAGAAATATATTACAGGAGGATTATGGATGGCCAATCTACAATCAAGAAGGATCTCAAACTGGAAGCAAAGAAAATATCTAGAAGAGATTGAACAAATATGAAAGGAAGCAGTTCTTTCAATTTGCAGAAAGAACTGTAGTTCTTTCTATTCATTGTTTGTATCTTTTTCTTCTTTCAGGATCCATTCTCCTGGTTCTGAGACATTGATTCTTTGCTTTCCTCAAGCATTTTCTCAAGCAGGATTTGGCCTCCAGAGTGTAAGTACTGTTACTGTTTCTGTGCCAGTTCATTGAACCATGATTATCATTAACTTGGCTGGGATTTGAAGAAGTAAGACAAAAATCATATCAGCTTTGTGCTTGTTCATAACTCTTTCAGACTGTGGAGGTTAAAAGTTAAAATTCTTTAAAAAATAGAGGAAGTTACTTTTCTCTATCAACAGAAGATTACATACAAATAAGATAATTGTTGGGATTCAGGATATCTTCTGATACTGTAAATTAATCTAAAGTGATCATGAAGAAGGGTGTTGAAGCCAGATAACAAGGCATAAAAATGTCAGGCAAACAGTAGTTTAAAAGAAGTGAAACAAGACTATGACACCATCCTTAAGGCCTGAATTTGTGTGATTGCTTTATTGACAATATAAATTTGGAAGCTTTTCCTGCTTGTGCAAATATAATTATTTTTAACTGTCGATACACCATTTCTATCTCCTATGCAAGCTTTTGTCAATCGACTGTTGGGAGTGTCAGTTTTATTACAACAACAACAACAACAACTTTATTGTCACTTTGAATGTACACCAATCAGCATACATAAAAATGAAATTTCGTTGCATACAGCTCGCAAAGGGTCACAATCTCCGATATACACTCCTTGTTCATGGCCAGCTCAGGTTTCAGAACATCCATTTTAGTCTCTAGGAGCAAATGATGGCAAACAGGACAGATGGAAATGGAGCTCTATGTGGATTAGCCTTCATATTAGCTTGTATTTCTGCACAACAACCTTGCCTCCTTTCCTTTTTCTGATCCTGTCTCTTCCACCTTTTCCTTAAAGGGACCACTCCTTTTCGCCCCTGGAGCACGCTGCCACCACCTCCAACTCCTCCAAAAGCCTCTCTCTCTTCTTCTGAGCCTGCCGACAGCCTCATCCAGTTCCTTTGCTCCATAAGCCCTGGGACCTCTCCTCCTCTGCCTCCTTTGGAAACAGCCCTGATTTGCAATAGAATCCATAGCTGTGCCAGCAGTCAGATCTTTATTGGGACCCAATGAGCTCAGTGACAATTATGAAGAAAATTCATAAATTCAAATAGTGCCCATCAATGACAGTAATAGAAAATGGCATTGAAGTATATGTGTTGCTGGATGTGGCTGGTAAAGTGTGCTGTACTATGCATAAAATAATTCTTTTATTTTTGTTTTTAAAAAGTCATTCACATCTATAACAAAATGGAGCTTGTTTCCATGTAAGTTGGTTCATATTTAAAACTGCAGTCTCTATTTCATCCCTGTATTCATGAGCGCAAAACTGTATACTCATGTTTCTGGATGCTTTTTCTTTTCAAACAACATTGGCCATTTTAAATGTGTGTTTTTTGTTCATTTTGTACTAAAAAAAACTGTTAAAAAAAGGGGTGCCAAGGATAGGGTGGGCTAGTTCACAGTGAGATATGGTTGCCTGAGCAGAACAAGGATATTAACAGAGGGATTTGCAGCAAACCTGATGTTGGTAGAATAATGCAAATTAACATTACACAATTTTATACACAATGTTTTCTTGTATACATGTTGTTTTTTGTATACATGTTGTGTTTTCTTGTATACATGTTATTTTTAATGTTGTAAACAACCCACAGTCACATGTGGTGAGATGTGTGGCAAATTTAATAAATAAATACATAAATAAATAAACGTGATTGTTTACCTGTACATCCCAACATCTAGTACAATCCTTCCTGACATTGAAAAATGTGACTTACACTTACATCCCAACATCTAGTACAATCCTTCCTGACATTGAAAAATGTGACTTACAACTGAGTATTAAACTTACGACTATCACAGCATCCCCATGGTCCCATGATCAAAGTTTGGGCACTTGACAACCAGCATTTATGACAGTTGCAGCATCCTGGGGTCATATGGTTATCATTTGTGATCTTTTCCAGCTGACTTCTAGCAAGCAAAGTCAATGGGGGATGGGGGATTCACTTAACAAATATGGCAAAATCAGGCATGTCTCACTTAACAACCATCTTATTTAGCAATCAAAATTCTGATCCCACTTGTGGTTGTAAGTTGAGGATTACATGCATTAGTTACATGCAAACTGACTGTGTGCCTGAACATCTGATGGAAGCCTTTCAGGTATCTAATTGCTAACTTTCCCAGCTCTCTATTTATCTGGAGAAGAGAAAGGAATTTTCTGATGAAAACCATCCATCTTTACTACACAGGTGTATCCTCTTTCTTTCGGTAGGTCTTTCCTTTATGATGTCAATACCCAGATTTCTTATCACGATGGCATGAACATTCACAGATTTTTTTATCATGATATATTTAAAGCAGAGAGAGAGGAATCCCATCACCTTCCATGGCATGATGAAAACATAGTCTGATGACCTGAATGGTTGCAACAGGGGACATTTTATTATTTTTTAACAAATGACTTCTTTTTTACATATTATTGCATAATAATGATTTCATCAATTGTTTTACTAACCCATAAATTTAATTTTAAAAGTAAAGTGTTAAGTTCCACTTTGCAACTCTCGGGGGAGGGGGGTTAGCAAGGGGGGGTAATATCTCCTTGGAATTGTTTCAACAAGAATTTATATTAAATGGAGATTTGATATTAGAATATCAAGCAAAGAATGGTTAAGAAATCTTAAGACAGCAGTGAATCATCTGCCACTCCAAAACATTCAAAGGCACTCAAACAAAAAATATCTGTAGGGATAACTGACCTATTAATTATGTGCTAAAAAAGCAAAGAAGGTTCCCTACTGTTCTCTGAATTGTCTACACAACAGAAATTGGTTTGTGAGCGGCTATCAAGAACATAATAAGAAATGATTTAAGAAAAGTATTAAAAGTTAAAAACAAAGTTTATCATGTGTGAGCCTTTCTTTAAATTAGTGTGATTATTTCATGCTGTTAATTAATACATACTCAAACATGTTAACCATTTGTAGTCATCATGAAAAGTATTCATGTGGGGTTTTCTTGAAAACCAAATTTGCATAATTGTAAAACACTTTTGCAGGATTTAGTTTTGTCTTGCTTTCTTAAAAATGGTCCCCAAAGGAATGTTACATTTCTTATAATCACATTAAGTAAAAACTACCATACTATCTGAAAGTACCTTATATACACACAGATGTATAAAATAAAACTTTGTGATTTGCAGTCAATATAAAATTAAGAAATATATAGGTTATAGAAGGAAGAAATCAAAATTCATTTATATGTTAAATATCATCCTAAGTTCCAGAAATGGACCATGGGCAAAGTTTTAACATTTGGCTATTAAGTGCTATTAATTTAAAATCCCAAAGAGATGTCATGAGGAGGAATCTATTACCTGTTCTCTCTTGTCTCAACACAAAAGACATGGAATAACTGTCTTAGTACAAGACAGGAGATTCCAGTTGCATGTTAGGGCATAAAAAATAATGGGAATAGCTCAGCAGTACAGTCAGTACCCATAAGGAAGTCCTTTTCCACTGGTTTAATTAAAAAGAAACTGGAGTGACATTTTCTGAGAATACCTTAATTTAGATTCTACACTGAGAAATGGCCTCTTTCAGCTCTAATTGTGTATTGTGGGAAGGATAAGGCATCAAAAGTATCCAGGTTTGAAATAATTATTTTGAAGAATTATCAGTATTAAGTCAAGCTACCTATTTTAGCAACTATCAGTTGCTGAAGCAATGTCATTTGGAAAGCACTATAGAAAACTGACTGTGACCATTGCTATCACAATATAAACTTAAAGGTGTGAACTATTAGCGAGCCTGTTTGTTAGAGCTGCCTAAACCTAAAGATAATAGGACTAGTAGTCATAAAGTTCTGTGAAGGACCTTAAGGCATATGAATTGTATACGCAAACCCCTAAATATCCTAGAAATGTACATGAACACATAGAGTTTCTTTTCAGATCTTAAAATAAACACATAGTGCTTGAGGACAGAGTTTACTTTCATGAGCTCGTTTCACAGAAAGCCATTTAAGCAACACAAACAAAATTCCTGGAACATATTATGATTGTGGAGCTCTCAACCAAAAATGAAAAACAAGCATCAGTTCAATACAGAATCCATCCTTTTTACAAATGACACAAATCACATTCTAAGAATCAAATTCATTTATTTATCGTTCACATTTTTGCAGTTTAATCATCTTTCACATATGCGTATGTTTATGTGTATGTGTGATAGTATAAACAACCGCACATACACTCACACCCACAAACTCTATAGATAATATAAGTTAGCAACATGATGTTATAAGCATTTAGTTTTTAATTTATCATAAAGGCTTTTCGTAAAATGTAACCCAGTGCTGAGTCCTATGGCTAGATAGTGTAGTGGTTAGAATGCCAGAATCCCAACTGGTACCTACATTACCAGTAGGGTAATGACCCCCTAAAATATCACAAGAAGGCTACAATATTGTTAAAGCAAGTGGGAAGGGAATTTCTTTTTCTTCCTATATCATTATTTTAATTATATATTCTCCATTATTTATTATGAATGATATAGAAGCTTTTGTATTTTTATATCTTGTATTAATTGGACTCAATAAATGTGCAATAGTATTTTCTGAAATTTCCGTTATTTCAATGGAACTATATACCCAGGCAAAAATCTGGATTAAATCTGTGGAACTGTTGTTTTTTTTTTAAAAAAAAAAAACCCACAACAAATCTTGACCTTTCATTTTATATTTTCAAATGAAAGCTTAACATAAAATGACTAAAACAGTGCAGGGTAGTTTAAGAAAAAAAATGGAGGAGAGCAGAAAACAGAATTTAGTTAGACTATCAGAGAAATATCTGTGAACATGATCACTTTGATTAATTCTAGATTCTGGCTAAAAAAGCAATAAATAATTATTTCAGTGTGAACTCTTATTATTGGCAACATACTGTATTCCATCAAGATCAGAATTTGATTTGTTCTTCTCTATCAGATTTCTCTTTCTCTAGGAATGGAGAAGGAGGAAGCTTCAGGGGGTATAAAAGCTTGAATGGATTTAAGATAAAAAGAGAATAGTTATATTTATTATTATTGCTGCCCTTGGTCTCTATGCCTGAGAGAAAACCTGTCAATCACTCAATGATGAATGCTGTCTTCAAAAGAATGGTGTTTCTTTCAAATACAAATACAAATGCATACAAACGCAGACGGAATGTAAAAAAAAATAAAGATAAGTGTTTCCAATTTTTTGTAATTGCTAATATACTCCTCAGTATGTATGTAGGTCTTCTTATTTTAACATAAGTATTATAATTATTGACCTGACACTATTGATAAAGAGATCAATGTTTGTGTAATTCACTTTTATTAATTCTAATAGTATTTAATAACATATGATTAACCCTGCTGGATGAGCCTGTTCAGTCCATACAGAATAATCCAGAGCCAACAGGATGCATTTGGAAAGTTCACAAATCTTACTGACAGGAATAGCCTTCTTCTGCATTGCTTTCTAACAACTAGTTTTGTGATATACTACCTATGAATAGGAAATAATAAACATCTACTTAACCCTTGATCTTTCAGGATCCTGCTGTGACTCCTTGTAAAATCATCTAACCACTTGTGGAATGACAGGATTGGCAAAGATAGTTAAAATAAAAAAGTTGGAAGGGACGTTGGAGGTCTTCTAGTCCAGCCCCTGCTCAAGCAGGACACTCTTTACCATTCTAGACAAGTGGCTATCCAGCCTTTTCTTAAAAGCCTCCAGTGTGAATTCCAATATCACATGGTCACTCTTCCCCAAACTTCAGACAACTTCAGCCCCCTCTATCACTCCAGGATAGCTGTCCCTCTATTCCCTCCTCTACCTTTTGGATGACAAAGTTGTCAGATAGAAGATAGTCAAATTTAGTGATGATCCCAATGTAATGAAGCAATCTGAAATTGATTTGATAAATGTATTTCTTATACATCAGTTAAAATTAATACATAAACATGTGGATTTTAAAAAGAAAAAAAATGCTACCAAAGCACCAGTAGAAGAAATAAAGAATAGAAAATGCAATAATAGCATGTTACAAAATATTTCATATTATAAGAAAATAATATTATTTTCCTTAAAATATAAAAATATATAAAGTATATAAAAATATGCTTTAAAACTCAGACAATATTCCTATATTCAGCATTTTCTGTATGTTAAATGGCATACAGTTGACTGTAATATAGGTAATCTGTCTGCATTGCCTTATTTTAAAAAAAAAGACATTAAATGTCTGCCACAATGTTCACAAAAATTCTCCCAAAGGGGATATACCGTTATTAACTGTTATTAACTATTTTCATAAAAAGCTCTGCATCTTACAGATACATACTGCATTTGCTGGGTACCTCTGGTGTAGGCAAAATACTGACACTGTTATGAGAAAGAAAATTACTATATGAATAAAAATAAGACTTATTAAGGGAATTAGTTACAGAGGAATAAAGTGTTGCTTTTCAACTCAAAATACAAGATTATTTCAGAATTAGGTCAAATATACTCAGTTCCAATTCCTAGTATTTCACAGTCTTTCAACTTTAGCCTTTAGTTCAGATAATCTAGCTCAACAGGGCTCTGCAGGAAATTGGATGTCTCATTGCAAGTCCTTGAAAGAGCAAATTTTTCTCTTTTACACACACACACACACACTCATGCGCACATGCGCATGCACACACAGAGAGAGAGAGAACGGGAAAGGAGAGAGAGAAACAGTTCATATTCTGTGAGTAATCTCTATTTTTGAGTTAAAGGTTTAGGTACTATGCAAAATATTAGCCTCAGTCATACTTCAAAGTCAGAAAGGCTGTAAATATTATTATTTTTAACTTGTATTCAGTGCTGAATGACATCACAACAACCTTTGAAAAATGACAAATAACATTTGGTAAGGTGTGAGATCATTGGCTTTGTTTGTTTTTTGGACCATCAGGTTAGTGTTGACTCCCAGCTCAAATAGTTGACTGTAGACTCCTGAAGTTATCTTGGCAAGATTTAGGAAGTGGCCACTGCCTGTGTCCCAGGGCTAAGAAACAGTGATTATACCAAGATCACCCATCTAGCTTTCTGCCTCAATTGACACTAGAACTCATGGTGACACAGTTTCTAGCTCAGTGTCTTAACTACTATACCAAACATTCTTTATAGTTGGTTATTCTATAGATAGATTTTTATTTTTGTATATCTTCCATCCTGCTTTTTACATCTCTTTGCATATTTTAAAAATACTTTTCATGCTAATTTATCTTATTTTTACCATTTCATTATTTTATACTTATATCCTTATAATGTTCAACCCTTTTCAGAGTTAAGTAACAACAAACTTATTTGCTATTTTTATGTCAATTAGTTTTTACTACGAATAAAGTTTAAATGATATTTCTGTTTCAAAATTGTCTATCAAAATCTAGAGAAATATGCATCTACATTAAGATCTTTAGGATTAATACCTTATTTCCTTAACTTTCATAGTTATACTAGATTTTACGTCTGTAAAATGTTAAATTTCAGATTTAACACATACACCCAAATGTGTGCAGATTTAATTAGAAGTCCTGATTAGTTAACCTATATGTATCAGTTTCAAAACATATTTTATTAGCTTTGAGTCATTTATATTTAATAACATTTAACAAACCTACATATTTATATATGCTTAATCCATTTAGTGCCTTTCTGTATTTTTAGCCAGTTTTTGTTGACCCAAGGTTTTGTGCATTATGTTTTCAATTTGTGATTATGAGTTATGAATATAAATATACTACATACATATATCTATAGTTTTAGCAAGACTATTAGATTTGGACTACAAAAATCTAAATGATTTACAAGCTATAGCAAATAATTAAAAAAAAGCAAATCACCAGAGAACTGTACCATTTCTCTAAGAACTCTAAGAAGTCAGGAACTTAATGTAATATCTCCATGGTTAGAGAGGTACTCCTTTGCATAGATTCATCCTCTATATCGGGGGTGTCAAACTGCCAGCCCACAGGCTGTATGCGTCATGCCAAAACCGCACTCACCCCATAGCCGGCAATGGAAAAAAAGTCATGATACGTCATGACATGTCACGTGATGTTGCGAGTTTGACACCCCTGCTCTATATGCAGATTTAACAAAAGAATAAAACTATCATGTGGGCTGCATAGAACTAATAGTCCAAAACATAATACCTGGGAGCAGTGTAATTTGTGTTTTTTTTTAAGGTGATGGTGTTTTAATTTATTTTAAATAAACTCTTATTTCCTTTTAACTGAACTTACTTTTTTCTCCTGGAAATTCCAAGCTTTAATCTATGGAGTAGACTTTTCTCAATTTCACCTTCAAGATTTAAAATTATCAAAGTTATTGTTTATCCATTAAGGTGGGAATAAATAGTTTAATCTAACTATCTGTATTGTATATATGACAG
Organism: Protobothrops mucrosquamatus; assembly: GCF_001527695.2. Taxonomy (NCBI): domain Eukaryota; kingdom Metazoa; phylum Chordata; class Lepidosauria; order Squamata; family Viperidae; genus Protobothrops; species Protobothrops mucrosquamatus. The sequence goes on from NW_015386459.1 coordinate 509,138, forward strand.
ATAGCTTCTTCCCTTGAAGATTAGCATTTGGAATGTCTGAATTTGGCTGGATAACAAGGAAATTATATGCACAAGTGCACTGTTTCTCAACCCTAGGGCATGTTCTCTGGGGAATTCTGGGAGTCCACACATCTTAGAATTTCCAAGTTTTAGAACTGCAGGGGATTGGACTAGAAGACCTCCAAGTTTATGATTCTATGCTTCTTCCTGATGAATCTTTATTAAGAAACTGACCTAAAATCAGCTCTTGTATACATATAATTTTAATTTTAAATGCATTCATCCCTTATAGTTAATCCAGTCCAGGAATAAAATGTTTACAATAATAATATAATTAGGTTTATTCTTTCTCTACGTGCTGAAGTTCTCAACCAGTCCTTTCAGAATAATAGCCAAGGAATTAATTCATTGGCCTACCCAATCAGGAGAACTTCCTTATATCTGTGTAACAGCTACTATGAATGGTCAGAAACTTGACTTTACATGTGGTCAAAAATCCTGTTTGAAAAACATATATAAAAATAATCTATAAAATGAATATATTTGTAGAAACCAATGCAATTTCTACAAAAGACATTTGAAGGACATTAAACTACTGCTAGAGACTGACTGCATATATTCATATCCTCATTAGTAATTAACTATTGCTATAAATCTTTCTTGCCCATATATATATTTCTGATAGTTCTCCAAGGTTGGTTAAACATAAGCTCACGTTGTATGCCAAATATGTGTTTTATCATTAAATGTGAACCCGTATACTTGTTTTCCTATGAAAGGGAAGAGGAACGATGATGGCATTAATGTTTGCATGTGGACTGTCATCCTTCATTTTATTCTTCCCTTCTTTTTTACTGAATGTTTATTAACAAACATTTCAAATGAGAACAGAGCTTCACGCAAAAGTTCAAAGACTTTTCATGGAAATAATGAAATTTTCTTTTGTTGCTTCCAGAGCAATTTAAATTCCCCTTAAAGAATATACAATGTAATATAGGAACAGGATTTTGCACTTTGTGTGCCACAACCAGTGGTGAGATTCAGTCAGTTCACACCAGTTAGGCAGAACCGGTAGCTAATTTTTTGTTGCCCAGGCCAAGAATAGACTTCCAGAAACGGCATCCACACAGAGAACTGGTTGTTCACATATTTGAATCCCAGCACTGGCCACAACTGATATCAAATTGTAACCGCAAGTTTTCATATAATTTGGCAATTTCTCTTAAGATGAATTAATGATAAAATATATATTTTTAGATTCTACATATTCTGATTTTGAATGTGATTTTAGTTTGTGCATATAAAATGTCTATGTGTGTCTTTCCCACAATCCACTTGATTCTGAAAAGTGTGTGAGTGTGTGTGTGTTTGTGTGTGCGTGTGTGTAGGACAATAAGAATTCTTCTCATCAAAACTGCACAGAAATATGAACAAATTCCCCATCTCATTTCTCTATTACAGCAATTATTAGTATATATTCGAGTCCTTTACAATAATTTAAAAATAAGGAAAATTAATTGCTCATAATAAATATCTGGAGAGTTTGTATTTTGCAAACTATCCCAGTTTAGTAAAGTATCTTTTTTTTTTTTTTTAAAGGGATGTTCTGGTTATTATATGGAGGATTACACTTTATTTAAAATGTAAAAAATACCAGGTCTCTCCCAAGGTTATAATATGAATAGCTTGCAACTGCCTCAAACCTGACTGAGTGCTGCATACGCTACATTTTTATTAGGACTGGATTATAGCAGCAGCAATCCAGGAGTTTCAAATGCATAACCACTGGAGACAATCAGAAGCATACAAAAATCTCTACATAATGAACTTAAATATTCTTTCAAACAGAAAATCATAATCTACTCTGCTGTAATCAAGTCTATATTGTTGCATGAAGAATTTTAAGCAGCTAAATCAAGTGTGCTGCTGGAAAAAGAGAAGCAAAGAAACTCTTTCTTTTCTAGTGTTCCATAAAAGCATTCTAAACGTCTAATGCTTATTTAAGTCTAAGTATAATTAGAGCCAGAAGATGAGGTCTGTGGTTTTTGCTCTCGTACACTTTTCTTTTAAAAATAGAAGAAAATTGAAATTTGTCTTTAACCTGAGAAATATATTTAAGAGGATTCAATGTTTAAAATGATCATTCTGAAAACTCTAATATGCTCCACACAATAGTATTCCTGCTTGCCATAGATTCTGATTGCAACGTCCATAATCTCAAGCTGTAGAAATGGCTGGTCTCCTTTCTAATTAAATAGTGCTGTTTTGCAGCTTTCATGCTTTTTTACATCCTCTGCTTACTTACTAGGGGATTTTAGTCACTTCACTAAAAGGATAAATATATAATTATATTGTATTCATCATTTTAGAAGAACATTTTCATTCAGTTTTTAGACTACTCATTTTCTCATTTATAAACCCAAGTTATACGTCCTCTTGTTTATATATATTAGAACTAGAGTACCATGACTCTCTAGCATTGGCAAATAATACTCCAGAATTTTTTTCATCATAGGCTTACCTAGCTGCAGTTGCTGAAAATGGTAGTATAGGTCCATTTAGAAAGGTAATTTTCCTAACCCATTTCCAGGCAAAAAGAGAGTGAGGAAGAAAGAGATTATTTATTTATTTGATAAACCTAAATAGTTATCCATCTTATATACCATAAATCTAGGCAGCGCACAGCACAAGAATAAAAGCATAAGAAACAATGTAAAAGAAAGCACCTAAAAATAGCACCCACCACCCTAAATCAGCTGTCCCCAGACAATAACATCAATGAATAATGAACTCCAGTTTCATCCAGTTCCCATCTTTAGAGGAAAACCCAACTTCTTAAGGCTTTCCAGAAAACTAGAAGGTTGGAGTAAGTATCAGAGAGGAGGGTGTTCCACTGGACTGGGGCCACTACTGACACATTTCCTTAATCTGGCTAGATAACAATCTGCAGGACCTGGATGATAACTTCAGGGAGGCAGTAACCTGTCCCACGCTATGCAAAGGGTTTTAAAAGTGATTACCAGCACCTTGAATTATATCCTGAGAAAAAATGGAAGCCAGTGTAATTAGCACACCTGTAGTATTATATGGGCAAACAAAGGGCACCTGAGACTTTATGTGCCACTCCATTCTGAACCAGTTGTAACTTATGAATGGTCTTCAAGGGCAGCCTTTGTACAGTGCAATAATCCAATCAGGAAGTGAACAAGGTGTGAGCATTATATTCATTCCTGGAACACTGTTCTACTATAAGAACTGAGATAATCAACAATGGTATCAACTTCTATAAATAAATAAATAAATAAACTGCTCATCTCTCAATGGCAACTTTAACATATAATTATATAGTTATATTCAATACACATACATACAGTATTTTAATCAATCACAGAAGTGTGGCAAAGAACTTAAATGAGAAGAGAATCTAAATTAATACCAACAGAGACTTCTCTTTAAAAGCAATTAAATTGGGGATGGAATATATAATTATAATGTCTGTAAAAGAAGGCAATTCTTAAACAGTGCTCATCAGTGATTCCATTTTAAATTGGGAAAATGTTTTGAATGGCATATTGCAGGACTATAACCTGCAAAAGAAAGACTTTTTAACTTTTTAATGTCTTTGATTAGGAAAGCAGTTTTTAACTGAAATATGTACTTATTTTTAGTATGTGGGCAGGGCCATATTTCAAAATAGGCAGGGTCAGGACAAAAAAGTCTGTTGTGCAAAAAAAAATTGATTTCATTTAAATTAAAATTTAATTTAATGTAAATCAAATTAATAAAACGCAGCTAATAAGATCACTTACCCATGAATATAATAATTTTCTAGTCTATCATATTTAAAATAACCATTCCTTATCAACTTTGGAAAAGTACTTTAAACTTACACTTTCTGACGTATAGCACTGAACATGAGATAATGTACACAATTTTTAATTTATTAGTATTATAGTCCATTTTTTCCACAGAAGAAAAAAAGTTGCATGCATAGCCTTCTTTTTTCCATTTTTTCCCTCAAACAACTTTCCTCAGGAGTAGGTTTTGCAAAATCACACTTGCCATGTGTTCTCCCTGTCTTGGTTAACACTTAAACCAATATTCCACATTGGGTATTAATAGTTATCCATATTTAACTGATATTCATCCTGACATTTCAGAAAATATGAATAAAATCACAATAATTGTGAAAAATCCAAAAATGGACTAAAATTACCAAGATACATTTTGTAGTTTTCCAAATGTAGGAACCATTAAAGGAATTGTCCCTAAAATTTGCATAATTCATCAAGCAGATACTGTTAGTTCTTTCCCATCCTTCCCTGACACCCACACATAAATAAAACAAAATTAGGAAAATTATTTCTGTAAAGATACTAAACTCATCCCCTCACCCCAATCTATACTCTACACTACTTTGAGTCCCAAAGATAAAAAAAACCCTCACCTTGACTTTCCCCCAAATCCTTAAAAATACACAAGATGTACAATGAATCAATACCCACATGCACACCGTGTTCCACCCCAGGATTGTTAGATATCAGTGGCATTTCTTTTTCTATTAAACAAAATGAAATTAAGGTTAATTGATGGCACAATATTAGCTTAATTAATGCAATTTATAACAGAAACTACTTTTTCTTTCCTTGCTATTCTCAAGACTATTCTTGATCACGATATTGAGTCACACCAGTATGGATAGAAGCATGTTGTAAAAGCATGAGACATTATGCTAAATGGCAATCTGGTTTGAGAATATTCAAAAGATTCAGTACAGTTTAATTCTTATTTTAATTTTTAGTATTTTTCATTTTAAAAAAAATCAAAAGAAGCAGAATAATTCAGTGGTCGTTCTGTGGTCCCTGCGACATTGTTGATCCCTGATATATGGTAACAAAGATTCTAGTCAATATGTAATGCTCATCAATCAGCTTGAAAAGTCCTTGAATCTATATATCTCCCTATCTTTCTATCTCTTCAGTTATACATTATAAATTAGAGCATGGTAATTATATATTACCAATTAGAGTATGGAGAGTGAAGTAATTTGAATAGACTGTGGTTATCTTTTCAACCAAAATACATTGGAAATTCTTTTACTTTATTCTCATAGCAGGCAGCTCTTAGCAAAGTATTAACAGTGATAGTGTGCTGTGTATGCAATTACTGGAATTCAATTTAGAGTGATGCAAACCAAGAGACATTGAAGCCATTAGTACAGGCAGAATGCAGAACCTTCCATTTCATTATGCAGTCCTTTTTAAAATGGAGATTGCATAAAACCCTAAACAGAGGCAACAAAAAGGCAGAGGCACGTTTTCCACAGCAGGTCTAATCCTACACAACCCGAACCTATGATTACAGGTTGAAGTGTAAAGGAAATTCAATTAAATTGTGTATTACTTCCATCTAAAGTGATGTACTAAAGAATGCAGGTGCCAGTTTGCTGCATGCTATGCTGAATACTAACAACATGCATTTCATCCAATAATTTTCTTTAAAAAAAATCCTGAAAAGATTTGGCTTTTTTTTAAAAAAAAAAAATAGAGATAAGCTACTAAAAAATATAACTGGCAAGAAAGAAATCTAGAGAGAAATCACTATTAAGGATAATGTGAAGACAAAGCATATTTATTTATTTTTTAAAAGAAGTTTATTTCATACCTAGCTAGAAGTACAGTGATCATATTTAAAGGAATTAAAATATTGGTTCAGAATTCCTAAAAACTATTTAATTTGGACTTCATTTCTGCATATCCTACACCTCCCGCTCTCTCACACACAATCCCTTTCTCAGAAATACCTTGTTTTACTGAAACAATCTATATAGATTAATGAAGCTCAGAAAGTCAAAAGAATTTTCTTGGCATCCACATGTCCTGCCTTTGCTGCATGCTGAAAACCTGAAAACAAAGCATCTCATTCTGTAGATCTGTGGTTTTCAGTATTTCCTTATTATCCTTTATATCCATTAAATTGTTCTTCATAGAGAAAGTAGGACTGGAGTTAGTTTTGTGAACCCACTGCTGACACTAAACAAAATGTTACCTCTTCCCATTTTAACATGAAAGCCCTGAGCACATGTAGCTGGCCTGACTATGTAAGCTCCCAGAACACTCTGTGACTGACCTCAAGGAAGACATCCCTGAGGGAAAAAAATGTCTAGATTGAACAGGGATTCCACAGAAGATTTAACACCACTTCTCAAAGATTAAACAAAGGTCAAGGTTTTTTCATAGCTTCACATTTGTTAACTAGCTATTCAATGCAAAATTGTTTGCCCACACTTAATATCTACCTTATGTATATTCACTTCTAAAGCCATTTCATTTCTCACGTTTTATTCACCATTTTCCCTTGTGTTCTCACTTCTTCTCAGCAACAGCTATTTCACAGGTTGAACTCCATGTATCCAACATAGGGAGCTGTGATCAGGAAAGCTTATGCAATCATGCACTGGTTAAGCTTTAAAGTGCCATAATATTCTTTGTTCTTTTTGAATTCACATATTTCTTTTGTTCCTCCCCATCCCTTTCTCTTACTATATTGAGATGATGTTATTAGCCATTATTTTAAATTGTGGGTTGCCTAGAATACAAGACAGAAAGTTGGCACGTGAATGTAGCAAGTATATTATTAAACATGTAGCCAAATGTACATTTGCGGTGGAATAGACATTCAGTACATAATTAAATGTAAGCATATAAGAAGAATCCTGCTGGATCAAGATTATACACCACTGCATGCCCTGTTTCTAACAACATACAAATGCCTTCAAGGACGCTCCCAAATAGAATATAATAATGTTTTCCCACTATTTTAAGAATCAAGCTTCCTTTTAGTCTACATCTATTGCTCTTAGCTATCAATGGCTATTATAATCCTTCAGAAATTTCTATAATGCTACAATTTTCTATTATAGCAGTTTAGTTTGGCAGCCTTCACTACATCTTTTAGTAGAAATTCTCTAGCTTTCTTATGGAGCAGCCGAAAGAATAACTCCTTTAGTCTTCTACCATTCAGCTTCTTTAAATGAACTCAGGTTCTTATATAATGAGAAAGAGAGAAACCTTTCAAATTCATTGTCTTCATATCAACCACTGGATCACTGTGTTGCTGATTTCTGCAGCTCTGAAATATAGCAAACAGATCTTATTTCAATTTATTTATTTGTTTGTTTATTCAATTTATATACATTCCCCTACTACATTCTGACTCTGAGTAGTATACTTAGTCAAAAAACAAATAAAAAATCAAAATAGTTAAAAACAAAGCCATTAAAATATAATGAAAACAGTTAAAAGCTATAATAAAACAAATAATATTACATGCCTACAAGCAAGTATGTATGCCATGAATCTAGGTCATGGTTCACAATTATAGCATGGCAGGCCCAAACAAGCAAACTAAGCTCCACTGCATTTTACCCACATGTGATATATAATACTCATGGTAAAAAGCAACCGTGTTTTGATCCACCGGTAGTGTTGAAATTTTGAGTTATTGCTCTTCTTTATAGATCTCTGGACATTCCTCCAATGTTAAAAATTGCTGCATCTAAAGAGAAAATAAAAGAGAAAAAATATGCTAGTGCTTGTGAAGTAGACAAGTTTTACAATTTTTGAACTTTTATTACGTGCAATGAAAATACAGAAAATAATTTCAGAGTATGATCTACAGAAATCTTAAATATTTTCTCCGTATCTGAGATTTTTTTATCTAAGCAAATTCAGAATCAACATGTGATCTAGCCTAAAAGCAAAAAGATGTAATCCATTTAAAATCCAGAGAAAATAATGCAACTGAACTGGAATATATCCTTTACAATAGGGGTGTCAAACTGGTGGCCCACAGGTCATGCCCACCCCAGCTCTGCAAAAGCAAAAAACATTGTGATACATCACATGACATGTTCGAGTTTGACACCCGTGCTTTATAATAACAACCTAAATTAATTATGTAAGCAAAGGAAAAGTTTAAAATTGCCATATAAATTTTACAAAATATGACTGCTGAACAGGAAGATACAATCAGCAAGAAAGATGGCTGTTTTTATGTTTCATGACATCACACTCATGTATAAAAATAACCAAACCTGTGTTGTAACCAGTGCAATGCTGGTTTTGTCATTTTGATGAATGCATCAGGTCCTGCAGATGCCACTGCATACATCTGCCTTTCTTCTTCTAGTAGAAACAACAAAATAGAATGGTATAAGTTGAAACTATGGGGAAGGATTAGTTTTCTTAGAAAAGAAAGAAAAACAAAAAAGATAAAGAAACTGACTGGAGATGACTCAAGCTGCACAAGAAAGAAAAATAGGGGGAAAATGTGTTTAGCAGGCTTACTTGAAGCAATGCAGTTTTATTTTAGTGAAGTAATTCAGACTATGGAGGTGACCTCTTTTGGTGTGTCAAAGATAAACAGGGTACCAAAGTTATGCTGACAAAGTAATTTAGGTGTCTTTCTCTGAACAATAGTACCGAACGATGTTCCCCTCAGTTTTCAAAATTTCTTGAAGATCTTTTGGTCCTTTGGTGTATTGACTTTTTTCTGATACTGCGCATGGAGACCAGCAATATAAAAGGATAGTTTCTTTCCCTTCTCTGGTCTTTCCAACTGCTGGCCAACTCCCAACAGTTGAGAAAGCCTAGTGGCATAAAGGAAGCTTTCTGTATCACTGGTGTTCTACATTTACTGGCATGTTTAGGAGAATTAAAGCCACCTGAAATGACACATGCTCACCACTGATCCTCTTAATCACTGGTCACCTAGGCAGAGGTTGGACAGCCCAGCAACATAAAAGGAGCTTTTCTGCATTTCCTGTTTTTTAATAAGGTAAGTCCAGAGAAAAATTCCCTGCAATCTTCACTGAAATTTGAGAAACTTTCACCAGTACTGTAGGGAAAGCCTCCTTTCAGCTATCTACCATAGCATTAGGTTTACAGATAAGATTAAGAGGGCTCCAGAACATGACTTAAAGAAACATGGCTGCTTCACTTTGATCTTAGAAGTGATAGGGCTTCTGCTGTTTCATACAACAAGTTTGAGAGATATTTTATTTGAAGCTACTTTGAAGTAAAACAAACTCTTTCAAAGCTTTGAACAATCCTACTATTTAAGTGTTGAAAAAGAATTGTAAAACTTCTGCAGACAAGCAGCCATTCTAAGCTTCAGCTAATCTTCAAACATATTTATATTTTATGGCAGTAATATTTAGAGCCATATATTTCTTTTCAAGAGCATATTTTATGCTATCTAGCACATGTAAGATACTTCTCTCCCCGATCACAGATAATTATTTTGGAAAAATGAAATCTTATTTTCCAATCATATAAGTATAGCATCTCAGATATACAAATGCTTCCACATGCAACAAGTTAATGAAAAAACAAGAAATAGTTTAATATCTTTTAGGTATATATATCACTAGGGGGAAAAAACCTTGATACCAATAATTAACCATGTTGAACATCTGTTGAACATCTTTTTGATATGTTGCTAAATGTAACAAAACATCTCGTATTTTGCCACTGCAAATTAACCCTCATTGCCATTACACAGGAACATTGTTGTCTGCAGTAGGTAAGTAGTTATTGGTGAGAATCAGATGTAATTTAGGTTTTGATTGAAAATGTAATACATTTCTATATGTTCCACAAAAATGAGATCTTTGAAAACTTTAAAGTATATTTGTCATACATTTAATATCTTCTATTGGTGGAAGAGTTCATTTTATTTGTGTGGAGGCTCAGAATATATCAGAAGGGGCATTTGTAAAATAGTGGTGCCACTTGGTGTCTGTTTAAGATGTATGACATTTTTAGTCCATTTAGCCATGCTGTTTTCTGTATCAACCCTCTGTGCTGTTTCAGCAACTCTTCTTATTCTTTGGAGTCTATTTTAGAAGATCACATAGATACAGGTAGAATAAGGAAGATAGCATTCTTCACATACAACTTCAGCATTTAGCTAAATGCATTTTAACTAAATGCAGAAGTTTCCAAGATTTAATTTATATTATCTCCAGCTCAATAGGGTTAAGGATAGTAAAAAATAATTCTTTGTGGAACTATGGAATAAGAGTAGATGATATAGGGACACAGGAGAAAATAATCTGAAATGATGGGGTCACTATATTCCAAAAGCATCTCAGCAAAGCAAGATTATGCTAAAATTAGTTCATGCACATGACACAAATTCCACACTTACATAATTATGTGTCAATGTGTGATGGGATTGTGTTTTGTTGCATTTTGATGCCAATATTGTAACTTTTACCTGATTGTCCTCCAGGGATACTTTATCCCACACATCAAGATGATAGGAATCATGACCAATAGTATATACGTGATTCCACACTTACATAATTATGTGTCAATGTGTGATGGGATTGTGTTTTGTTGCATTTTGATGCCAATATTGTAACTTTTACCTGATTGTCCTCCAGGGATACTTTATCCCACATATCAAGATGATAGGAATCATGACCAATAGTATATATGTGATCCACCCAAGCATTCACATATCATACATAAAAATGCAGCAAAAGAACCATCAATTTTCAGCAATGTAATTCTCTATTGTTTAAAGAAAAAAACAGAAAAGCACCTACCTTATATTTAGCACTTTCAACAATCCCCCCACTCTAAAATATGACTAACACATATGAATTACAAAAGGTCGTAGACAGATATTTGTATATCCAAATTAAAACTTTTAATATTATGTAAAAATTAGATACTAAAAATGCATTGCCACAGCAAACTCATTTTTCAAGGCATGTCTAGCACTTCTAAAATTTACCAAACCATATTTAACTATATTTTACTGGACTAAACACATTATATTCCATCTGGTCCTGTCTGTTTCCACTTTTAATTCACTCCCAGCTTTGAAACAATGCACACAAGGCCAAAGGAAGAGCAAGAGTTCAATTCCTAAATATGCATAAAAATAATTTATATTATGCATTTATATAAATTCATCAAGTGGCTATTTGGCTCCCAAGGAAGCATTTGCATTTCAAGTTGACAGAAGATTCTACTCTGTTGAAACAAGAACCGATAAGTCATTTCCCTTGTTCTAGTAATAGGCAGTTTTAATTAAAAAAGAAAGCATTGAAAATTAGACTCTAGAGAATAAAAATTAAAGATAAACAAAAAAACTATGCATGAAAGGAGTGTATGCAGAGTAAAGTATAACTATGAAACTATATCTAGACTTGGCAGGCTGAGGTTCTGCCACAAACCATAGTTATAATATTTTACTTATACCTATATAACCTTTAAATTGAATGCTAGGCAGAGATTAAACTCAGTATACCCAGAAATATAACATTGGACATAAATGAACAACCAATTTAAGTCTGAATTGTCCTCTAGATTTTTTTAAAAAATAGCATATTATTGGAAGTGTAGCAAGAGATGAAGAATACCTTTTATTCACTCTGAACTTTTTTTTTTTAAATTCCAAACTCACTTTGCTTTATTATTTTAAGTAAGACTACTGAACCCAGTATGAAAGGTAAGGCTGGAAACAGATAATTTTAATGTCACATTTTCCAACATATTACTTAAGGCTGAAGACATAGATAATTTTATCCTTTTGAGGAAGAAAGGAATCTTCATGGGTTTAAACTATATGCTAAGTTGCAATTTTTATTATTACTTATATATAAAAAGGAGGATAACAAGACACTATTAACAATAACTACTGCTATAAATGTAGAATCCTAGTCTACTTTAGCTATTTCCAAGATGGCTTCCCAACAACTGTTCATCTTAAACATATGATATAATTTGTGGATTTTCTTTATCTCACAACATTTTTACTTTTATAAATAATATGATTTATCCTAATTGTGGGAAAATATAGAGGAAAAAATAGCAAGACTTTAGCAAGAAATCAAGTTCTTCATTTAAAGGAAGTTTATCAGAATCTATCGTGTGTGTGTTTGTGTGTGTGTGTGTGTGTGTTTGTGTGTGTGTGTGTGAGAGAGAGAGAGAGAGAGAGAGAACCACCCCAAATCTCCAATGCAATAGAGTGTCTACCACATAATAAAACAAATGAATTTCTCCTCAGCAGCAATAGGCTACCAATATTTCCACAGAATCTTGCTCTTTTGTCAAAGCAATGAAAGTGTGCTGCATAGTTGTTGAATTGCTACTCTATTGGGCCTCTAGTTTCCTGGGTGGTTAGGATTGCCCAGGCAGGGTGGGAACTTCTGCCAATGATCTAGCTTTACATAGGTAGTTCATAAAGGGCAGATGGGTATTTGGAGGTGTTGCCATTCAGAGTTGGAGCCTTCTGAAAAAGAGCAAAGCCCAAGCACAGTTGTTCTCATAAGTTACAGTTCCCTGCCTGTTTGGAACCGAGCCTTCTGAAGACTTTGTATTTCAGTGGTAAACTGCTAAGAAATATCAGTGTAATTTACCACCATTTACTAGAAGATATTTTTTAATTGAAGTATAAATGTTCATTTAGATATATCATTCTCAAAACATACCCAATAATCAGAGATAATCAACCTTGCTGATTGTATAAATCAACCAACAAAAAAATAAACTGAAAAATATGAAGAAATGCTTGCCCAACTATTGTAAGTAATTTTATTTTGGTAGCTCTCTATGCCTATATTTCTATATCTTCTCTTCCTATTTAATTACATTTACCATATCTCTAGTTAGATTTATAACAGAATGATATATATGAAATGGGAGTTTGAACTCACTTTAATTTGCCTGAATTCAATTTTTCATCATAACACCACCTTATCAAAATGTATTTTAAGGAAATTGTGTGGATAGATAGATAGATAGATAGATAGATAGATAGATAGATATTTTAAATTTATTTATTAATCACATTTATATAGCCACCCATCTAACAAGTACCAGTTCTGGACAGTATAAAACAATTTATAAAAATAATCCTAAAAATATAAAATGTCCTTATTAAAAAATACTAAAAAATTAAAATATACAAATCACATGGAGAGAATAAAACATCAACCACAATGGAGTCATCTAAGAATGTCTCTGGTTCCCTGGAGTCCCCACGCCAATGAAGTCTTGAAGGGCTTCTGGAATGATAGCAGGAATAGAGCTAACCTGACTTCAGGAGAGGGCAGGCACCATGACAGAGGAGACCTTTCTGCTAAGACCCATTAAAAGTGGCTCTTTGGCAGATGATACCACTTTCTCTGCCAGATCTAATGGGATTGGCTGATGTAATCAGGGAGAGGCAGTCTGTCAGACAACCTAGTCCCATGACAAGAAGAGCTTTAAAGGATAAAGCTAGCTCCTTGAATTTGACCTGGAAGCAAAAAGGCAGCCTATGTAGCTTGTGCAATGGAGCTGTAATATTATTATTATTATTATTATTATTATTATTATTATTATTATTATTATTATTATTATTATTATTATTATTATTATTATTATTATTATTTATTGAATTTATATACCACCCTATCTCCCTTACGGGACTCAGGGCGGTGAACAGGCGATAATAAAAACCACGATAAATATACACAAGTTTCTGTTCTAAAATCAAATTAAATAACAGGCCTGCTCTAAAAGTGCCCCATACAAAACCCCCACTAAAACATAATCAAACTACGCCAGGCCGGCTGCACGGAATAGATGGGCCTTCAGGGCTCAGCGAAAAAGGGTTCTTTTGGAGTATAAATATTTGAATATTTTTCAAGGGCAGTCCTTAAGCATTACAGTAGTCTAATATGGAGGTGACCAGGGCATAAGTATATGTACATGCTTATTCAGACCAATATAGAAATATTTATGTTGTTTATATTTAAATTCAAATATCCAAATGAATTTGAAATTAATTCAGTTTTTCAGACTTACTCAGAAAAATGACTTAATTTTAGTGACAGTTATTTAAAACTGACAAGAGTTTTCCCACTCTTTTTTCTTTGGGCTAAGGACAGGGAACTTAATGGAAATACACTTGCTACATGCCACACAGTTCTATCTCTAAGGCTCCATTTCATCTATAGTACTTAGCAATAGCACTTAGACTTACCGTATATACCATTTCACAGTGCTTTACAGCCCTTTCTAAGTAGTTTACAGAGTTAGCATATTGCCCCTAACAATTTGGGTCCTCATTTTACCGACCTCAGAAGGATGGAAGGCTGAGTCAACCATGGACTAGAGACTTGAACTGCTGAACTGCTGGTAGCCAGCAATCAGCAGAAGTAGCTGCAGTACTGCATTGTAACCACTGTGCCTCAGCTCTAGAGATAAACTTCAGTAAAAAAAAAATAATCAATTTTTTATCCTTACCAGGAAAGATCAGAACACGTGTCTTCAAGAAAGGGATCAAAATAAGACAAATAATGATAATGCTTTCAAAAATGAAGTGTGCATTGTTATCATATGTTTATATATCTTCAATATAATTTCCAGGTATAGAATTGGATAGCCTCTACATTGATCTTTTTTTTTTACTTTTCATTATGAAATCTCAAAGAAACTCCTTCAATTAAAATTGTATGGGTCCTGAGATGCACCTCACTATACTCACTTTTCAAAAGAAGTAAAGTAAGATTGTATACTGTATCATCTCCTTTTTAATGTATACATTAATACAATACCCTAAACTCTGAGTAATATTGAATTTCATCTTCTAAATTGGCTAATTAATACATTTCATTTCTCCTTTATACTTGTGACACACTTATCCTCTCTACAAATCAAGTTTGTTTAAAATGAAGTATTCAGACTTGTCTTATATTGTGAAAAAGAAACTTGCATTTATTATTCTTGTATAAATATAGTGGTCTTTACCAAAAGGCTCTAATTGGAAAATAATTAATATCTTTATAGAGCAAATCAAAAATTTTCAATATCAAAATTTTTTTTAATGATTTCCTGCAATGAGGGAGCAAAGAAAAGCTGTCAAAAACTGAGCCAACAGAACAGAATAACAGAGTTGGAGGGGACTTGTTTAGCAGTAGACCCTATACTATTTCAGACAAATGGCTGTTCAATCTTTTTTTAAAAAAAACTTCCAGTGATGGAGCACCTACAACCTTTGAAGGCAAGTTGTTTCACTGAATAAATTGTTCTATCAGGCTATTTCTCCTTATTTCTAGGTTAGTTCTCTCATGTATTAGCTTTCATCCACTACTTCTTGTTCTATCTTCGGGTGTTTGGAGAATAGGATGATGCCCTCTTCTTTCTGGCAGCTTCTTAGATATTGGAACACTGTTATCATGTCATCCATAGTAATTTTTATTAAACTAGACATAACCAATTCATTTCACCAGTCTTCATATGTTTTAATCTTCAGTCCATCTTTGTTGCTCTTCTCTGACTCTTTCTAGAGTTTCAACATCTTTTTTATATTATATATATTTTATATTATATTATATTTATATTATATTCCAAGTGTGGTCTTACCAAGGCATTATAATGTGGTACTAACACTTCATGTGATCTTGATTCTATCCATCTGTTAATGCTGCCTAGGATTCATTTGATTTTTTTTGTGGCTGCAACACATCATTGACTCATATTTAACTGGTTTTTTATTAGCATTCCAAGATCCCTCTCACAATTAATAATATATAGCCTCAAATGCATTTCTGCATTTTCTGAATAGCACGCCTGATCCTAATTTATAAGATTCTATCAAGTTTAAATGGTTAATGTTATGATTCACTGATTTAAATTTATGAAGTTTCAAGACTCCTTGAAGATTCCAATGCTTAAGATCTGTACTTCATGATTTTTAGAATATTTTCAACTCCTTGTCATATTTAGAATTTTGACTAGCTTCTTTAGACCAGCAGCCCTCAACCTTTTATGCCCCAACGACCAGTTCCATGGAGAGAGATTTTTCTGCAGACTAGAGGGCGTGGTTTTTCATGCTATTGCATCCCGCAGATGGGGCTTTGTTTGTTTGCATTGCCCGGTTGCTGGCATGCTGCAGATCGGTGCTGGTCCATGGACTAGAGGCTGGGAACCCCTGCTTTAGACTATGCAGCATGAAGCTTTGTCATCTGAGATTTTGCTTAAATGGATTCTTGGTTAAAACTGAATTTTACAGCGGCTTCTTTGAGACTTTGGGATGGTTTAAAGTCATTTTTGAAAAAGTGTATTGATTTGAATCTTAGGAACTATGGTTTTATAACCTAGGATTTAGTTTCATTCAGATTCAAGGGAGCCAATTCAGAATAGAAATGATGTGTCCTTGACACCAATCTTCAAAGTTGTTGAAGCACAATACCTCCCTAGCATCAGGGTGGTCTGGCCAGAAAATAGTTTCCACAGCTAAACTGTCCAAGAAAGTTTCATGTGGAAGAACTCATATCCTATTGGCTAATATGCCTATTAATATATCTAGAAAAGGAGACAAATTTTGTATAATTGTGATTGTTATTGGGAGTTGTGTAGACTTTTTCATCATTAAAGCTTAAATTATTAATGTCTTCTTAGTTATTTAATCCTCTAACATCACTAGCAAGATTAATCAATTTTCTTACATCCTTACAGTGTTTTTAAAATTGTTTTATTTTTTGAAGTGGTGCTTTTACATTAGCTTTAATAAACATAAGTAAAACTTAACTAATTTAACTGCAGGTTTAGCATAACATTGTAATGTTGCCTTTTCAAAAAAAAAATTTTGAGAAACAAAGCAAATATTAAAGATGTTTCTTAAAAAATAATATATTTAGAAATATATTATGATTCAGTCTGGATGGCAAAATGATTTCATAAATTGGAATGATAGTAAATTAATTCTTTGGAATTAAAAAAAACATAATGTACCCAAAAGCAAAAATTACTTGGAAACAAATTGCTGTCCCATTAATAATTCTTGAGATATATAGAGACCCAAAGAGAAATGACCAGACTGAACAATTTTCTCTCTAACAATTTTTCATTCAGTTAAAATTGGAAAATGCATACTGAGGCTGTCACACACGGCTCAGGATTCATGACTTCTATGACAGCCATAAAATTATCCCAATATGTATTAAGTTTAATATACATAATAAGCCTATATTGCATTTGACTGGTATGGAACAGTTTAATAAGAATAATTGGATGAATAACTTATTATAACTTTCAAGTCATGGACAAATAATTATATGATGAATTAAAATGAGATTTTATAGCCTTCAGAGGTTTGATGAATTAAATAGGCTCCCCTTTGAATGATTGATTGATTAGGTGGTTCACAGGCTTTCCTGAGGCTGTCTCTAAATAAGTTATTAGCTATCTTACAGAAGCCTTCAGTTAGAAAACTACCCTGAATAGTTGACCTGATTGTTCCTATATACTTTCCACATCAACAAGAGTCCAAATTGTTTCTTAGTTGTTGTTGTTGTTGTTTTGCTTGTTGTGGGCAATGAAGCAATCAAAATAAAGAAATAAAAAGAAATAAAGAAATAAAGCAAGATAGGATAAAGCAGAAGTCTTGCTATAAGATCAATTTTAAAAAAACTAGGACATATTTAATGGTCTAGATTTGACTTGCTGATAAAAATAGCAAATCAAACAAAAACAATGTATTGCTATTTGTTTAGGTTTTTTTTAAAAAAAAAGTTAATCAGAAGAGACCACTGTATACTTCATCCACCTTTTGGTACAGCATAGTAAAGCATATAATAAGAAACTTCCTGTTTCCCAACATCTTCAATCCAAACGTAACGGAAATGGCAATTGGAAGGAAAGAATAAGAACAGAACAATGTGACAAGAATTAAATTTTGTAAGCTGTGTGAAGACACCTAGGTGTGAGTTGGGCAATTATATAAATTTGTTTAATAAATAACTAAAATTAATGAATATAGCTGGAAGGGATCTTGGAAGTCTTCTAGTCCAGCCCCTGCTCAAGCGGGAAATCCTATATCATTTTAGACAAGTGACTGTCCAGTCTCTTCTTAAAAACTTCCATTGATGAAGCACTTACAACTTCTGAAGGCAAGCTGTTCCACTGGGTTAATTGTTCTCACTGTTAGGAAGTTTCTCCTTAATACCATTTTGCTTCTCTCCCTGATTAGTTTCCATCCGTTGTTTCTTGTCCTGCCCTCTGGTGCTTTGGAAAATAAATTGCCGCCTCCTCTTTGTGGCAGCCTGTCAAATATTGGAATACTGCTATCATGCCCCCACCCCCCTTTCCTCCTTTTCTCTAGACTGGCCATTCCCAAATCCTGCAACCATTCTTCATATGTTTTAGTCTCCAGGCCTTTAATCATCATGATAGCTAGGTGAAATATAGATGCAGAATTTGATTTGGATCTGACAGACTTTAAGTTCATTTTTAACATCCACTGTACTATATCCAATTGCTAGTCTGATGCAGTAACAGAATACAAAATATGTCAAATAACACTAAAGTCTGTTATTGTATGTTTTTATATTTGAACAAACTTTTGTTACTGGACTTCTATTCATACTTTTGCCTAGAACAAATACATGTTTTCAAATAAATAATGTAGAAGCCAAAAAGAAAAAGAAAAGAAGAAACTTTCTTGTTTCCTTGCTTATCTACAAATAGTTTTACATACTGTTGAGCAGTAAAGGAAATCTAAATGTGTCCTCTGTTACTATTTTGCATATTTGGAGACAGGAATGTAAAAAGCAACATATTATGTAAGTCAAGTTTGACTCTGATAGGCATGTCAACAAAATTATTGCAAAAATATGGAAATAGTTTGTCATTCCTTTCTTCTGGGATTCTAAAAAAAATCTCATAATCTAGTTTAATTCTAGATTTCCCAATTACCTGCAGATGAAAATATTGTTTAGTTGTTTTTCCCTAAAATAGCCACAGTAATCTAAGTGTTCCCACTTGCTATGATTTGCTTTGTTTTAAGTTTGGTTGAAGTTTCATACAAGTTCTGTTCAGACACCAATATCCATCCAAAGAAGCAATGATTCTTTGTACTATCATTGCTACTTAACATTCACATGAGAAATCTGATCCTAGTTAAACTTATGTATCCTCAAACAATGAGCAGGTTATTCCAGTCAGTGGAAATATGCACTTATTGCAAGAGATAAATGTATCTTCTTCCATTTATAAGGCAACAGAGAAAGAAAATATCTCAATATCTCAATATTTGAATATATGCCATAAGAGCAGATAATAATGTTCCTAATGGATTCAAAATCCACCCATGATCATTGAGTAAATTGTCAACACACATCAAACATTAGGAAAGGGTATCTACATCAAAGACTTGTTTTCACACAGGTTTCAGTTCCCATTTTTATTCTGGAAATTAATCTGTGTTGTTACTGTCTCTTTGATGCATGTCTTTTCATATACTACACAAGCAGTAACAAAAGTATCTTTTAACATTAAGACATTTACTCAGAATTATTTAGTTTTAGCTATTTTTAGTGTAGTTTCTTGTGATTTCTTGTGCTTGGCTCTTTTTAATCTGGTTTGGGTTACCTTTAACTGCTGCTGTCTTGAACTATTTGTTTGTATGATGGCTGTTTGTTATCTATGCTTTAATCTTTTACTGTTTTAATCTTGTAAACTGCTTTGAGTGTCCCCAAAAGAAAAATGGGAGTAAAAATAATAAATCAAATCAAAAGAATAAGACAGACAAATAAATTGAGAACTCAGGAAAATCTAGTTTAGTAGTATTTATTCTGATAATAACTTCTGCCAACTTCCACCTGCAAATAATTTGAGGAGCTAATGAGAAGAGTTATGCTGCCATCTATTGGCTTCAGAGTTGTGTTTGAAAAAAGATTGAACGGAACTGTTGCATGTCTGTCTACCTACTCATTCACAATACATACATGTGTGATTTAGTATTCTCTATTTGATATATAGAATATCAAACACACAGAGAATAACTACTGGTATTAAAGATGCAATTCTAGGAATTGAATTAAATATAATTTACTTCTGCGTACGTATCAAATGTTGCCATTTAAAGTGAATCATGCTACTTGCACCAATAGGGATGATTTTATTTTTAGAAAGAAAATATAATGTTTAAAAATGCTAATGTGTTTCAACTGAAGGAAGAATTCAAAGGTTGCATGTTCATCTTCTCAAGACCACCATGGTCATTGAAACTATTGTTGGAAGGGACCTTGGAGGTCTTCTAGTCCAACCTCATGCACAAGCAGGAGACCCTATACCATTTCAGACAAATGGTACCATTTCATACACATATATGTTGTTACACCAACAATATTTTTCTGGTCCTAGCAACTGAATACACTATATTTAAGTGTACATATACACTTTCTCTAATATATAACACCATTTTCAGTAATATGTCTGTGAATCTATGCATAGCAAACATACCAAGTTTGGGGCAAAAAAAAAGAAAGAAAC
This sequence comes from Protobothrops mucrosquamatus, assembly GCF_001527695.2. NCBI lineage: Eukaryota > Metazoa > Chordata > Lepidosauria > Squamata > Viperidae > Protobothrops > Protobothrops mucrosquamatus. The sequence continues at coordinate 529,477 of NW_015386459.1, forward strand.
TGTTTAGGCTTTCCCTCAAAGCTAGGACAAAGTAATATCATATCATTTCACTTTTCCAGGGAATTCCATTCCAGATCACAGATTGCCCATCTTTGAAATAAAATTTATTTGAATGAGATATTTCTGAACTCACGTATATCAGAAGGTTTCATACTATCTCTAAAAATATCAACTTATACTCCAAGTGAGGCAATGGCAAACAAATGCTGTTTTTTTAACACAATACAATTATTATCTTATGAGGTACTTGCAATTTGTATCTTATGTAATCAGTGTCTGCATAACTATCTAATCTTCACTTTGCTTCACCCCAATTTAAATGTTACTTATATGCATCTCATGACGTTAGCTGAAGCTCAAGAAAGCTTATGCCTTTTAATAAAATGTGTTAAGCTAAAAAGGTGCTATTTTCCCCCCTCTGATTTTTAAAAACAAAATAAGAATGTTCTCAGAACAATGTTTGTAGTTCAGTCAGTAACTTTGGAATGTCACTAATTCCATAAATACTCTTCATAGATTAACACACAATATAGAAATCATTTATATTTTGTAATCCAATCGTAAACTGGTTTGCATAAAAATTTGGAACAGCAAGATTGGTCAGACTCTTTTCAAAAGGTAAAGTCTTGGCAGAAGAATCCTTCCACCAAATGGCTTTCAAGGTAGCTATTTTTTCTAGGTAGCATGGAAGCACCTCATATCATTACTTATGCGAATCAGAAGGGTCACCCAATCCTTTAGAGGACAGAAGTTGCCACAAGTTGAAGAACTGGTGAAAATTGTCATTCTGCCTCTTTCTAAACTGCTAGTAAAATACAATTCTACTTCCATCCATTCATTTATTTAAACAAATAGAAATTGGGTAATCATAGGTAGACTGTGTCTAAACCAGGATAAACAAATAACAAGCTTTGATTCACCTTTGTTTCAAGAAGTCCTGACAGTTCCTGACAGTTAGAACAATTAACCAGTGGAACAACCTGCCTCCAGAAGCGGTGAATGCTCCAACACTGGAAGTCTTTAAGAAGAGACTGGATAGCGGTGAAGTCTACTGTGTGTCTTGTCTAGATTAAATAAATTGAGTTCTTTGAAGAAAGAATTTGATTAAAAAGTAAAATAAATAAGGATACAGCTCAAATAGTCATGTACTGATGTTTTTACTAGGTTATGCATTACTGAAGTACATTGGAACATGTATTTAAGGACTGTGCCATATAAAATCAACAGAAAAAAATAGCACAGCTTGTAAAGGTGTCATCATAGCCAAACATATTTATTGAAAAGGAGAGGACTGTGGCAACTAGATATGAAAATGAAATTGTATTAAAATAAAACAATAAAATAATTAAAGCAATAGCTTCACTTGCTTGTGAAAATATATACTCATTCAACTACTAAAGGTACATTGCAAGTACTATTTGCATATGGAAATATAGATCATTGAAATGACAAGTGACCTTACTACACAGGCAAAAGATGTGAGATGCATACTTTTGTGGATTGTAACAACTGCATAATATCCAAGGCAAGTTTTTCTTTGACATGATTTTCTCCCTTCTCCTTCTACATATTGTGATTTGTTAATACCCAGCAAGATAGGAGAATCTTATTTGAAACACTTCATTGTATTTTATATTAAATTTCAGGAAATTCTAAACTCTTTAATGCATAGAAATGTGGTTGAATTTGCATTTTCTGCTTTGTAATCAGCCATGTTATTGTCTGTTACTCTCAGCTGAATCTTCTGTCAGAAGCAATACTCTCATCAATCTATCAGGAGACCCAAGCAAGAAGTTTTCCTCATCCAAAGTTCCTATTAGCTTTGCTCCCTGGAGACTACAGCATATTTAAGAGTACACAGTCACTCAAGCTTCTTGCAATGTCAGATGTCAGTGGTAGGTTCTTCTATTTATCTTTGTTATGTTGTCCATTAGTGTACAACCTTACCCAAATTATGGTAGAAAAATTAGTTTCTGTCTGGATCATTAGGAATTATTAATTTTTTAACTGTTTCATTCATGCCTTTCTACCTTAAGTTTATCATATTTGTAATTACAATTTGAAGTCATTGTGAATTATCATTTATAAACAAAGTATATCTTTCTCAATGTACAATAATTTAAACACATACATAATAATTTGCACTTTTTTATGAACTGAACATACACACAAGAAGATATAAATATTGTTTCTGTTCAAATTCATGTTTTGTAAACTGGTCAGAAACGTTTGATCTGGTGTACAGCTAGTTCTACAAACTAAACTCTACTAACTCATAGTTTGCCTTGGGATTTTTTTAGCTTAACATTGTTTTAGCTTAACATTGAATGAATAAAAAGGGAAATAATGACATTCAACAAGGACAGTTTACCTGATAAATTCAATCTGTTCAGAAATTTTTCTTACAGATCATTTACTCCTGAATATGATTACTCAACAAAACTTTGAGACACGTTCATGTATTCACTTGAAAATGTGGAAAGCTCAAAGTTAGTATGTCAACATTTTTCTCCAAACTTGACATCTTCAATATCATTTAAAACAGATTTTTACTTGAAATTTTCTGTAATAATTTATACTTTAAGTACCGCTTTAAAAAACAATCGGGAAATACAAATGGTGAAATCCTCAGTGGATTCTTCCTTTAAAAAAATGCATCCATTACATCTGGATAGACTTATTTTGGCAGAGTAAAACATGCCTTTTTTGTGCATAATATCTCTTTTTCTTGCATTAGGAAATAGTATAATGAGTTTTATATGATAGATCTATATATTAATTAAGCAATTCTCTCTGCAATTCTGTAATAACACTATGCAATGAAAAATATTTTAAAAGCTTGGGACACAGGGGACTTCTTGTCTGTTATCAGCTACTGATCATCAACGACCTTTTCCTTCTTTTTCAGTGGATTAGGAGAGATTAACCCACCATTTTCTCCTTTTCAAATATAAAAGCAGACAAAAGTAAATTTGATTTCTGACTTAAAATTTGTACTTACATTATGAAGTCTTGTCATCACTGTACATTTCTTAAAATGGGGATGTCAAAAGCTCATAAGTTGAGGAAATGTGGAATTTATTTAGCCATTTATAAAGCTACCTTTTAAAAGCATTTAAAGGGATCCTTACAGAAAGACAAAATATTACCACCCCACATCCTAACAAGGAAGTTTTAATAACCAACATACTTTGAAATATATTTTAAAACAACGTTTCATTTTACTTTTATATAGAACTGGTCTGCAGCTATACTAAGGTCATTTATTGCTTATTTGATATATATAAAATTTCAGGGGACTGCAATAGATGATTTAAATCAAGGACAACCCTCCTTATTTTTAAGAATAGTTTCCACATATTTTGAAGTCAGGAACCCATTCAAACTATAGTATAGATCATAGTATATATATAAAAGCAGCAAATAAGATCCTCCCCCCTCACCCAAAAAGAAACACCCACAAACATTCCAAGAAAAGAAATCCCTCCTAGGTTCCATATGATCCCGTTTCTCTATGGTAGTGTGATTGATTCTGCACACAAATTAAGTAATCTTAGACCTGGTGACTTGAATCAATGGAGACAGAAATGTTATCTAAATTAGCTTATACAGTAGGTAACTCTTGATCTACAGGGATTAAAAATGTTGTAAAAGGAAAAACAACATTGTGTAAAATGTTGCTTATATGAATTATTATATTATTGTACAAAATCATGTACCAGTGGAGCACTTACTTTGTAGATACATACAAAAGAAGATCAATGGTCTTTGTATCTCAGGTTGAAACAGCAATTTCTCAAATGTCCATAAATATATTTCTTGAGAAAATAGAGTTCTTTCCATTTAAGGATGTTGGACATTTGTAAAAAGAATACTGTATATGTGTCAGTTTCTTAAATAATTGCCTTAATCAAATAATAGTTTTAAGGTGTAACAAGTCACAGACAAACGCATATGTGCAAACAGAGAATATAGCATAGGTTTACATTACTGAATTCTTCACTCTTATTTTTCACTCTAGTCCCAGTCTTGCTTTTATAGTGTTGTCTAACTGCTTGTAAGTCTGGAGTCTGTTGACAGCACTTTCAACCAATCACATTTTTACACAAAGTAACCAACAGCTGAGTGCAGATGCAGAGGTTGCAAACCAATCAGTGTTATTTTCTTCTGCTTCAAACTTGTCAATCCCTCCAGCTTCCTGCAGTCTATATCAGGGCTTTTCAACCAGTGGTACACGTACCACCAATGGTATATTGGCACCTGGCAGGTAGTATGTGACCGTGCCTAACTTAGACAAGCAAAGTGGGCAGAGGAAATGAGCTAAAATGGCACAGCACAGGATTTGCCATGAGAGAGTCCTCAGGAGCTGCAGGGCTTCTGGGGTGAGAGAAAGGAAGAGAAAGGAGGAGGGGGCAGAGAAGGAGAGGCTATAAGAGGAGCCAGTTTTAGCAGGAGAGGGAGAGAAAAAAAGATGCTGCCTTGGAAGGAGGAGTCAGCTGGACCTGCAATGAAGAGAAAAGAAGAGAGGAGAGGATATAAAACAGGCTGGCCAGGAGCCAATCTACAACTTCATGTTAGCCATCTGTACCAGGTGTGTACACAAGTGGCAGTGAAAAACAGGAGAAATGCATCCTCCACAAGGAATGAAGAAAGGTAGCATCGGCTGGAGATGACTAGCAAATGGCCCTTGCCCACTTCACACACCAGATCTGTGGACTCCCGGGGAGGGGACACAGCAAGCAGAGTGAGAGTCCACATTACCTGCACGATGCCGCCCAGCCCCAAAGTCTGCCCGGTTTCAGCAAGCAGCGATACATCTCTTTTCAGCGCAGAGAGGCTTAGCTGTGTGAAGCAAAGCTAGCAAGAAGCCAAACCTACCTGGGCATGTGCAGGGGAGGTGGTGAGTATGAAGGGCCTGGCATCCCAGGTGCCTGTCTTGCCCCGCAGGCTGACCACGTTCTGATCACTTCCCTTTCACCGGAATGCCAGGCCCCGTGTGCTCACCGCCTTCTATGTATGCACCCAGGCAGGTTTGGCTTCTTGCCAGCTTTGCTTTGCCTGGCCCATATTAATAAAATCAAAATCTCTCCAGCTAGTTTCCCCACCTCAAGGCACACAGTCATTTATTTACTTGTATTTTTTAATAATATTTTTTATTAATTTTCTGTATTTACAATTCATGTGCTTAGTAAACAATGTGTTGTCTGGGTCCAATTTGCTTAATAGTACACATTAAAATCCTAATCTCTACCTTGTTTTTCCAGCCATTGATAAAATATATCCCATATTTGAAAATATTCTGAGTCTTCTTTTTCTTTAATGTTCAATGTCAATGTGTCCATTTCTGCACAGTTCAGTATTTTCTTGATTATCTCTTCTTCAAACAGTATTTCTTCATTTTTCCAGTGCTGGGCAAATACAATTCTTGTTGCTGTTAATACATGCAACATCAAATATATATTTTCTTTATCATATTTTTCTGATATTATACCTAATAAAAATAATTCCAGTTTAAAATCTACATATTTAACATAACATTCCAATCTTGGAATAAGAATCCTAAATAATGCAGGATTTATTCAATCCCTGACAAAGATTAAAAAAAAGTAATAAGAGATTTGCTTTTTCACTGTGTGCAGAATATTATAGTTTGCAGTCAATATCATATAACATGGATGCTAACAGCTTTTGAAATGTACGGTAATTCTATTGACTTACAATACGGTTGCCTGGTAAACCTAATGTGAACTTATATCGGGTTGATTCTGACCAGGACAAAACTTTCCAAAATGTTTAAGGTCACAATGCATGGAAATAAAGTTCTGAAAAAGAGAAGTGCTTTGAGAGACAATCTCTATGAAGGCCATAGGTCAGAAGATTGATCTTTCTGTCTTAGGATAACCAGCAAGTCACTTGTCATCTCTTCAGACAGAAAGTGAATGATAGAATTTCTATTAACTTTTTAAGACTTTTCTTTAAACCTATATGTATATATAGGACTACTTGTAGTAATTAATGATATTTTAGGAAGACAAACTCATTAGATTCAGATTGTAATGTGTCAATATACTTGTGAGCATATAAACTAGTTTAGAGATAGATTTATTTTTGTCAAAAAGGAAAAAAAACCTTTTGCAATTGAAAATGTAGACACTTAATATTCAGTTGCAAAAATTAAGATGATTAGTTATGACATTATCATAATATGTAGTCCCAAAGTTTGATTAAATAAACCTGCCTTGAAAAGATGCAACAGATATGAATCTAAAAAAAATATGGTCAAATGTTTTGAGGTAAAAAAAATGAAAAGACTATGAAATTCAAATTAAATTTCTGTCCAGATTTTAGTATATTATGTGTGATAGTTTCAGCCTTTCATAAACTTACCAGTATCTATTCTAGTATGTTCTTTGGTGAAAGAGAGAAAGAAAAAGTATTATGATAATAGCCTTCTATACAATGTCAGTGCCAGGTCCTACTGTGCTAAAAAGAATTCATCATAATTACACGTTGGCAAGTCTTTAGAGAAAAGCTTTAAAATCCTTATTTTACAATGCCATTCTGCTTGCTTTAGTTCCCCACTGTGTACATATTTAAGCTTCTGTTAGTAGCTATACGATATA
>NW_015386459.1:536391-550611 GCF_001527695.2 Protobothrops mucrosquamatus
TATCCATATTACTTTGTAAAGTGGAATTTTTCCATACACATTATTTATCACTGAATATTTTTTTAAATGTTCTTTTTATATGACTAAGTAGTCTGGAAGTATTAGTAAATAAAGTATACAGAGGTTAATAATTTTATTTTTACTTTGTTTTATTCAGTATGATTTTTATCCTTATTTCTATTTTAGTACGATTAGGTTATTAGTTTTATACATCTCTATGGCCAAAATATACTAAAAGAAATCCCTACAAATTGAAATACTATACTAGTACGATAAATACAACTGAGATTTATTGCACTTTATTGAACAATCACAGACTACATTCAGTAAAATTAAAAAAACACTAAAACAGAATATTATATTTTTGAGGGCTGAGCTTATGAAAGCTTCTGTCCTATTTTTTAAAAGTTCTGAGACAGTTCTCAGGGGTATAAATGCTGAATGAATTATAAATTTTTCAACCACTGTTCCAAATAAGTCTCATATATATTATAGAAAGTTTATAACTTTTTTTTTCACCCACATACACACAGGCTAGGCTTATGCCCCAATTTTTCTCCTGGATATTGAAGTAGTATATCTAGCACTCCCTCTAATTATCATGAATAAGAACAAGACTATATAAAAAAACCAGATCTAAGAGACAGCAAAGAGATGAGGTCTTCTTACCGCATCCAGCAGTGAGTGCCTCCCTGGGGTCCCCAAGCCAACTGGCTGAACTAAGTTTTAATACCCTTCCAGAAGGCCAAAATATAGGGAACATTGTCACTTCCAGTAGTAGAGTGTTCCACAGGAATGGGGCCACAGTGGAAATGACTCTTCTCCTTGATCCCGCCTTCTGGAATTCTATAGCAGATGGATTCCTTGCAGCCCTCTTCCACTAACATTAATGGGGTAGGCTAGTCTGATTGAAAGAAAGGAGTAGAGGGGAGGGAAACAGAACGGAACAGAATAATACAAATATTATACCACAGTCTTTTTCTGCAAACTTCTCTAACTAATCTTGATTTCTAGGATTTCAAATATTTAAATATATTTGAAGATATGTCAATGTACAAATACACTCGGCATGAAATATTGTATTGCAAGATATTCTATTGAGCTTGGGATTTTATCACAAGTTCATATTATTAATCTCAGCTACTACCTCCAGTTTGAAGTCCAGTTCAGCAAATTTATAAGGCTAAAAAATAACTTCTTTCTATGGGGGGTTATCTACTTTTTTTCTTTAACTATCAATTGTATTTCTCTCAAAATGACCAGTTATTTCCAAATAACCTTGATGCATTTTTTAAATCATTATTTTAAATTTACTGATATAGCTGTTTATTTTATATAGTTATAGTATAGTATTAGGGGGAAGCAATCACTTATTACTTTCTAGATGTTGTTATTTTGTAGTATTTCTAGCTATTGCTATTACTTTGTTTTCTATTTTGTAACAGCATCCATCATTCCTAGCAAAAACTAATATAGCAATGGAAGAATAAAAAGACATTCTGAAAAAAATACTTTCTGGCTTTTTCTGAAATGAGAAAAACTAGATTAACAGAACTGCGTTCTAGAGTTCTGAGGCAGTAATAAACATGTCTGAGTCCTGGTTTTATTTAGGCTAAATTCTTCACTAGATGCAATTTAAATAAGGAATACAAATCATGTTTTGTTGCTAAAATATCTGTTATTTTTGGTTTGCTTTAACTGTTTTGTTTTAATCTCTGTTTTTTTTTCATTAAGGATAGGAAAGCAACACATAAATCGAGGTGTAGTTTTGTTAATATACCTCAGGATGAGCTACAGAGCACCACACAAAGCCCTAGGTGTAATTTTTTGCAGCCTTCGGTCAAAAGCCCTTTGTCAAATGTAGACTGCTGGTAAAAGCAATCTGCTTTTTCCTTTCCAACATGCTTTATGAAAAGGAAAAGGGAGAGAAAAATTGAATGTCATAAAAAGATGATAAAATCAAACATGCTATCAGAGAGTGTATGAGAAGAGAGAATAAGTATCTCCATAATCCATTGGCAAACAATATAGCATCCAACAGATTAGTCCTGTTGGAATGCTGCTTGTAATAGGAAAACAAAGGATTTCTGTTTTATATAATCTTAGCCAAAATATTAAGAACTAGTCATAATGAAAAGAAGTTAAACCTATATTTAAATCTACTTGCCATTTTTTAAAGTTTTATTTCACAGTGTGAGAAGCTTCTCCTTTTCTACCATAGCCTCAGGATATTTGACTTCTTTTTTTCAAACTCTCCTAAAGGTATACTTGAGATAACCTTACTGCTGGATGTAGGAGAGGGTGCTTATGGCTGGTACTATTATTTTATTGTAGTCTTTCTTCATTGTGAAGCCTCCTTACAGTATCTATCCATATCTCAAATCTGAAAGAGCCAAATAGAAACAGTTTCCATAGGATGTCTTTCCCTGGTGTCACTGAAGTAGGAAAAGGAGAGATGCTGCAAATCACTGAAGAGAGAGTTGTACAATGAAAAACAGGATAATCATATACATACCCTGGCATCTTCTAACTAAATAAATGTAAAACCAAAAAACCCCTAAAATTTTCATTGAAATTCTCTTATTGAAAGAAAAGTTAAAAGCAAATTCTATTTCATCAGATTGAATATAGTCTGTTAAAAGAAAAATAATGCAGATTTAGTTTTACACAGAACTACACACTATTCACAACCATACAAAATTGAACAGAATGTGTACTTATGAACGAGAACAAATGAATGTTAGATAAAAATATCTAGGTTTAAACCGAAGTCAGTTTAGGAATAAAGACAAATATATGTGTCCCAGGATAATGTTGCAAGATTGAATCTGGGTTGGTCCCCAGGACCAGAGATTTATTTTTCTGAACTTTCAGACTCATGCTGGAGCCTATTTTTCAGGGAACTTCTCTCTACAAACTAAAACAAAATATCAGAAAATATGTTTTCCATTTTTTACCCATCTGTAATTGTTCTCTTTGTTTCTGCATCTCAAAGAAAGGACAGTAAAATAACCATGTAATCTTGTTTCTCATAGTGTAAACTCTACAGTCTCACTCCAATATAACATCCATTCACATCAGAAGGATTGCAGGGTAGAGGAAAAAAAAAACAGGAGTATATAGTATTCTTAGAGGGGAAAGTATCCACAGAAAAAAAAACCTTCTGTTTCAATATAATTTACTTGAAGAAAAGATGAGATGAAGTAATAGTTTGATTAAATTTCTTTTTCAAAAAATAGTATATTTTGAACATTTCTTGATTCAGTTTTGGGAATGCTTATCTACATTTTTTATACTCATAGGGCCAATCGGATTTAATTTAAGCCATTCTTAATTTATCTATGACAGAATAAAAATGCATAAAACTGTATAGGGTGATATGATATATTAGCTTTTTTCTATCAATGCTGGAACATATGGGGAAATCAGTTGAGTTTTAAAGGTGACCGTTCAGTTAAGTAATTCTGGTCCTATGCCATTTCACAACAGCTGAAGTTACTGAATGGAACAGAGGTCACTGGGGAGGGATGGGAAGCCAAAGCCATAAGAGATTAGTAATTAGAGGCAAAAACCTTTCACCTCGGGTCAACACTGAAAATCCAGTAAGTTTGCAGCAGCTAGAACTCATTATCATCTGCAGCTTCTGTTATAAGTCTCATGAAATGAACTGATAGAGTTCATATCTTTGAAATTACCATATGGACTGCATCATATTCCGTTCAAGTGAACATTTAATTTCTAAGCTTCTTTGCCAAATAGGAACTATGCCTGTGTCAATATATTGCACAATGTCAGCTACTATATTGTGCCTCAACAAAGGAATAGATAATCATATTCAATGCCATGATTACTGCTTATAAGTACAAAGGAAAAAGATTAGAACATAGTAACATCTCCTGTGGCTAAAGGAGTTCATCATAGAAACTTATCTAGAAATATTTAAATTAACAACTTTACTATTTTGAGCAGAATGACTGATTGACATTCATTATTGCTATGTGGTTAATTGCACTCCAAGATGTCTTATATAACAGTTGCTACAGATACTCATACAACTATACATACTGTATGTTGACTTTTCAATCAGAAGCTGCAGCAGCTATCTGGGCTAAACAATTCTGACATATATAGGAAAGCATTGTAAAGGTAGTTTCTTATTTTCAAGACTGAAAGCTATGTTAATAATATGCATGAAAAAACATTAGTCTAGTACACAGGTCAGCAACCTGCGGCTCTGGAGCCTCATGCGGCTCTTTGAGCCTTCCCCTGCGGCTCCCAGCCTCCTCTGCCATTTGCAGAGTGAGACAGAGACAGAGAGAGGCACTTGTGCTTCCTCCCCCCCCTCTCTCTCTCTCTGTGTGTGTGTTTATGTGTGTGTGTGTGTGTGTGTGTGTGTGTGTGTGTGTGTGTGTGTGTAAAAGAGAGAGTGGCCTCACCCTGTTCCAGGAGCTGACAAGTTATTGGGCGGGGCTCCTGCCTTGGCTGCGTCTCTGCAGGAAGCAGGAGCAGCAGGAGAGAGCTAGCTAGTCCAGCTATGCTGACTCAGGAATTCTGGGAATTGAAGTCCATAAGTCATAAAAGAGCCGAGGTTGCCTACCCCTGAGCTAGCCCAATAAGAATGTGTGTCAGCTTGTTGGAGAACAGCTTGAAGCCAGCTTGCCAGGTTAGCAGAAGATTGGAGAGAGGGAGAAAGAGGGGGGGAGAGAAAGAGAGAGAGAGGGAGAGAAAGAGAGAGGGGGGGAGAGAGAGAGAGAGGAAAGAGAGAGGGAGAGGGAGAGGAGAGAGAGAGGGAGAGAGAGAAAGAGAGAAAGAGAAAGAGAGAGAAAGAGAGAGGGGGAGAGAGGAAAGAGAGAGAAAGAGAGAGGGGGGAGAAGAGAGATAGAGAGAAAGAGAGATAGAGGAAAGAGAAAAGAGAAAGAGAGAAAGAGAGAGAGAGGAAAGAGAGATAGGGAGGGAGAGAGAGAGAGAAAGAAAAAGAGAAAGAGAGAGGGGGAGGGAGAGAAAGGAAAGAGAGAGAGAGAGAGAGAGAGAGAGAGAGGGGGGGGGGAGAGGAAAGAGATAGAGAGAAAGAGAGAGGAAAGAGAGGGGGAAAGCGCAAGTACCTCTCTCTCTCTCTCTCTCTCTCTCTCTCACACACACACACACACACACACACACACACACAAACTGAGTGGGGGAAGAGGACTGGCAAACCAAGGGCAGAAAGAAAGAGAGGGAGAGACAGAGACAGAGACAGATAGAGAGAGAGACTCTTTTGACATCTAAAATGAAGATAACACTGCATATATCCTTTTTTACCTTTATGATATAATACCTATAATAAAGGTAAAAAAGGATATATGCAGTGTTATCTTCATTTTAGATATCAAAAGGGTTTTGCGGCTCCCAGTGTTTTGTTTTTGATGGGAAACGGGACCAAGTGGCTCTTTGAGTGTTTTGGGTTGCCTACCCCTGGTCTAGTAGTACTTTAAAAGCCAATGCTTTTATTACTATATATACTGTAGTCAAGATATTCTAAGAGCTATAAGATTTTGTATTGTTTCCTTTCCTTGCATTCTTTCCTTTAGCCTTTATACATATTCAAAAGTTAATTTCTCTAGTAAAATGTTTCTCTCTCTCTCTCTCTCTCTCTCTCTCTCTCTCTCTCTCTCTCTCTGTGTGTGTGTGTGTGTGTGTGTGTGTGTGTGTGTGTGTGTGTGTGTGTCAGTTCGCTGTCCACATATAATTGGTTGTGTCATGTCCGGCTCAGCCATATCGGTTGATATATGCATAGCTCTCATCATCCTGCTTCCCACCGCCCGCCTCCCAAGCTGTGCGCACTTATCCCATGATGTCAAACTGTCGGGCATTATCCCAGAACCGCCCTCCCCTTTACGGTCCGGTATGTCATTGCCACCTCAGGCAGTCGATCCAATTAATGACCTCCCGGTCTCATTCAGTCATGCTAGTTTGCTTTGATCTCATAGCTGGTCCGATCTGTCCCTCTGTGTCACTGATTGTCATGGCCCCCGGTTGTTCAATTGCATCAGTCAATCCATGGCAAGGATCCTTTGCCATCTCTCTGTGGTTCATCAGGCCATCCCAATTATATGCAGATGGTGAACCGATGGATCTATCACACATTCGATGGCTAAATTATTGATAGTTAAAGGGCTATAAAAACAATGTCTCTCTAATGTTGGCTTACTCTTTGATAATGTTAGCAGCTGCTAACGAAAGCTCAGTGCAAAATATACTTTCCATCCTGGAGATCAATATGTCCTCTTTTTTACAAATAAATACACTTGGGACTCGGATTTTTAGGCACCCGGTCTACCAAATATAAATCAGTCTGTTCTGCATTTAGCTCCAATCTAGGAGCATGTTTTTGCAGGCAGACCTCACATACTATGAACACTATAAATTCAAAATTTTGTGGCTGACAAAGAGTTAGTGGGAGACTAGTATAGCTATTTCAGGCTCATTAGCCCTCATCAGCTAGTCACACCCTTCAGGGATTCGAACCCAGGTTTTGAATATATATATATATCATATCCTATGTCACTGTCTTTTTCAAGTCCTAGCCACCAGGTAGATTTTCTCCATGGCAATCTATCCCTAACCTGCTGTTTCAAATCACTCAATGATGCTTCCATTGCCATTGTAACTGAGTCTGTCCACCTTGCTACTAGCCTTGTTATTCTCTTCCACCTTTCTCAGCACTATAGCCTTTTCCAGAGAACTGGATCTTCATATAAGATATATGAAGTAAGATAATTTGAGCTTAATCATTTGTGCCTCAAGTGAGAATTGTGAATGAAGTTGTTCAATGATAAATTGATTTGTTTTCTATGCTATCCATGCTATTCTTAATGTTTTGTCCAATGCCACTTTCAGAGCATCAATTCAGTCTTTTCAGTCTTATTCTGGCCTTTTTTGTGTGTGTGCCAGGCAGGTTTCCATAACAAAGCTTCCCTTTCAGCCAATAAGTCTCTCTTTATTGCTTGTAGTATCATTTGAGACAGTAAGAAGCATCCCGTCCTCTGCATTGGGTGTCTATTTCTCTTATCCTTAAAGCTTCGTTGCTTTAAAGGCTCAAATCTCAGTCTTTGATTTTTCTGATCCTCAAAGGTATAGATGAAATGCTTGTAGGGTAAAATAAATTCCTCTTTAGTCTCAATTAAATCCTCTTCTAGTATGTTTTGGTTTATAGAATGGTCAGATGTTGTCTGAAAGTCAGTTTGAAGGTTTGGAATATGGCTTCTGACTCTTAATTCTGTAGAAATCCCTTTCATTGTAGCACATATTTCTTCAGTAGACTCGTAGATCTTTTCTAATATAAGTTTATAGTTCAATTGTGAATAAGGTTTCTCCATTTTAATAATAATTGAAGAGAGTCCCTTTTTTATTCTTTTAGTGGAGGCTGTATTCAATAAAAGTAAAGCAGTATCCACCCCCACAGTTCCCACAGCTGCATCCGCTTATCTTTTCTCTTCAAAAGTAATTTGAAGGCCAAATCCATCTCATCTCCAAACAGTAACCAGCAGTTGCAATATTAACTTTTCGCCAGTAGATGTCCTCAATAGGTTAAAACATCTTTTCCAGACACCATTTCCCCCCCTTTTTCTATCTTTTAGAGAAAAAGGTGGAAAAAGAAACAATCTTCCAGTATAGTATAATAGTAGAGCTCTTTAAAAAAAAGGTTTTTTCTGTACCCCAAAGTAGATAAGAATAAAGTGTAGTCTTTAAAAAAATTTATTTTAACCTTTTTGGTCACCACCTTTCTTCCCACACATACCAAAGTTGCTTTTTCAAAATGGGGAAATGATTCCAACAGAGCTTTTACAGGCAAAAAAGAAGAAGAAAGTAGGGTGAAGAGAGGAGGAGAAGGGGTCTCACACGGATCATCCGCGGTGGGTCTATTCATGCTTAGATGTTGCTGTGACTTTCAGCTGGTGCAGCAGGGTAATCGGCCATCTTACAGGACCATCTTTTGCTCCGTCGGCCCTCAGGAAATAGCTGGAGCCACGAGAGAAGCTGCCGCCCTCCCGAGTCTCCAGCAAGCCTCCTCCTCGGTGGTCGCCCCTCCAGGGCGACTTTCGACCCACAAGGGGTCAATAAATCCACAAATCTTGAAAATTTAATTTTGGGAGCTGGTAGCCATGGCTCCATTTAATATGATTATTCTCTGAAACACTTTGTTCAAAAGGACATCTAATTGTAAAGATGCAAGAAAATGTAAAAATATGGTCTAATATAAGTCTGAACATTGAAACACAAGAGCAAAGTTTACTGAATGATTAAAGTAGTTATCAGTCACAGTCAATAGATATAATTAAAGTCAAACTTAGGTGAAGCCAAATGGAACATTTCTATCAACAAATCTAGTTAAACAATGCCATTTAATGCATGTAATATTGCTTTAAAATAATAAATGCAAGGCAGTTTAATGGGTGAATACTTAAATATACCTTATTTAAAAACAGAATTTTAAATAAGATCTATTAGACATACACAAGAAACAATAAATAGTAGCACGTTCATTACATTATATTCAAAAGCCCAACATTATTTTATTATATTAGCACATTTTCAACTAAATACTGAAACACAGAAAAAGAAAAAGAAGGCAGTAGTTTGAAATATACAAAGTAGTGATTCTATAACACTACAGGTTGTTGATGGACTTGTATTCCATTCTCAAGAAACATGGACAGCATCAAATAAAAATTAACAAAAAATACTAAGCAAATTAAACACTTTCCTCTCTGGTTATCAATTAAATAAACTTCCACATTGTCAACTTGTGAGAATTTAACATAGTAACTGGTTATATAATTAAATGTATTTATAGTTTTCTACTATTATAAGTTAAATTCACACATTCCATGAATCAACACTTAGCATATTTAAGGCCATTTAGCACCTTATCTGCCTTCTGTGGAGAGTAATATAACTGTAAGAATGATGTGAGTTCTTTCTCTGGAGACTATTCCTTTCACTGTGCTATGGCTCATTAACTTTTAGGAGATGCTGTCACTGATTACGATAGTACAAGGTGACAACTATTAGAGCTTATGATGTTGAGATAAAGGGATTTCAACAAGATAGCATGCATTTTCTGTTAACTGAAACTATTTAAAGAATCTCTTTAACTATGCTATTAATTGTTCCCAATATCACACGTATGTTAAATAAGCTATAAAAATCACTTCTGGAGAGTTACTAAAGACACTGAAAAGCACTGATTTGTGTTTTCTTCTTGCTTCAAGTAAAAACAACACAACTGAAGATTTTATTCTGGTCTCACTGCTAGCAAATCAAACAAACACTTCCAAGTTTGGCAGTTATATAAAACTATAAGATCTGGACTGCAAAAATCCACTAGTGGCTTCTATTAGTCAATTGTTTTTATTTTGAAAGAAGAGAATATTTAGATCAAGTGGACAGTAAAAGAATAGCTGAAAGGTTTATTTATTAAATATGAGCATCTGCTTTTGACAAAATAAATAAAAATAAAAATTATTGCCATAATTCTGTTTTCATTAGACTGACCTGTTCAACCTCCACTGCAGATCTTGCTCTTGTGAAAAGCTAAATGTTTGTGGATTAATGGATATTGAAAATGTGTACTTTTAGCAAATGCTGTCCTAAAATCTGTGTAATTTGCGTAAATCATGGAACATGCATGTTTTTAGCATACATATCTTAGCTGAAAATGTTGCACTAACATTCAAATTTAGAACTTTCTAATTCTAAAATTTGCCTAATAATGTCAGGATAAAATGATGACAACATCCTAATATATCATCAAATACAGTGGGATTCCTATGGTATCCTGTGTTACATATAAAACGTATTGTGGAGTCAAACTGGTAATGTTTAGCAATACAATAGTGGTTTGTTTCCAGTAAATATAAACACATATTGAAATAAAGAGCAATTTTTATTAATAGAAAACTTAATTCTATTTTTTTTATTTTAGAGACCTATATTTCTTCAAAACAAAGATTGACATAATTCAGACATAGAAATTATAAAGCATTTTCTATATTTCTATCTAAGTCTCTTTCTTCAGGTTTCTTGAGGAAAGGAAAGCACTGGATCATATTATTCGTTAAAATTCACAAATTATCTATATGTTAACATGGCCAACTTTCATTCCAATGTAGTGAGTTGTTACAAATTGCTTAAATTTCTTAGTAAGTAAGTAAGTAAGTAAGTAAGTAAGTAAGTAAGTAAGTAAGTAAGTAAGTCTTTAATACACTTACTCTGACTCCCTAAGTAAGGACAAATTCCTTACTTAGGGAGTCAGAGTAAAGAGTATTAAAGACACAAATAACTGAAATCTTATTATTTTAGTGTTTGGTTTTTACTTTTAAAAATTGGTAAAGTTGTGACAGTGGCTAAATAAATAGGAAAGCCTATGCAAAAGCAATTTATAGAGAGGTCCAGGGCTTTTTTTCTCATAGAATGCCCAGAACGGAGTTCTGGCACCGTTTTTGGATGGAACCTTGTAGGGTAGGCAAGGCAGGTTGTATGATGTGTGTGAGTTCCGGCACCTTTTTTTTTTTTTTTTTTTTTTTTAAAAAAAAAAGCACTGGAGAGGTCTATAGAGAAAATGTAAATAGAAGAAAATAGCTTTCCTCACTGAATTCTAGTTCTATCTGTGACTGAAGTTAGGATTAAAATAATTGTTTACAACACCAAATACAAGTCAAAATTATTCAAATTGCATCAACACATGTTATGGATTGTAACTAAATAGTAGGCCCCTACACATTTCAAATAGTATTTGGGAAAAGTGTTCATACCTTGCACCAGTAGAAACAGAACATCCCTCTGTTATTCCCTAAAGCAGCCAATTTTTTCATGTTTTCACTTTGGAGAGCTCACCAATTAAAGTTAATGCAATTCTGAAAGCATCCACACTGTTTTTTTCAGGCTGGCATGGACTGCTGAAAATATAGAGGCTGTTTTAATTAACATCAGACAAGATCTATGCTCACACTGGCATGAAGTCTAAAGGACATTTTCTGAATAATTTTCAAAGTCTGCACAGCCTTTCTAAATAGCGATTAGTGTGAATCAAAATAGTGTCCCAATATTGAAAATGAACAGAAATTTTTAATTCTTCTCTGGTACTACTGATAAATCATTGTCCATTATGGATATGATATACAGGTGCTTCACCATGAATGACTTTGCTTTCTCTGTGCTTCTGAATACTAAGTTAATTTCCTACAATTAGAGTTAACCTCTTAGACATTTACAAAAAGTTTCACACATAGAGCTAAGTCCTCTTTTTTCTTACAATAGGTTGAAGGGAAGTGACTGCTAAATTTATTCAATATACATTTTTGAATGCTTAACAGAATTCAAATAATAGCCCTTTAGGATCATTATTTTGCTTTTCACATCTTTTTAGCATTGCTCAGGAAGGGATAACAAGAACTGTTGGAGCATTATTGGTTCTTTCTAGAAATTCATCCTTATTTGTTAAATCTTAAACATGTTCTGTTTTATACAATGCTTTCTAAATGCACAAATCAACCAATGTAGTAGGAGAAACAATCTATAGAAAGAAGTTTTGTGGAACAAATTCATGTCCAGGCATTCCAAGTTGAGCTCAAGTGAAAGAATGGTTGGATACAAATATATTCTTATAATAACGATAGTGGCAGTTTGACCTAAAACCTAGAAAAGAGCACTGAGAGTCAAGAATAGATGCACTAACATAATCTGAGGCATGTGTAGAAGGAAAGGATAGTCAGTCCCATGCAGAACTTTCCTACTAACTTTTTCAGTCTAGGGAGAAGGGATATATTTATGTTTCAGTGTAATATTAATGATAGTAAATAAAAATGACACATTTTTTATTTTTTATTTTGACTAGCAGGAATATAGGGAAAAGACAACCTTTTCATCAGTAATCTCCTTTTTCTGCATAAAAGAACAGCTGGGATTCATCTGAGGTGACTATCCACAAGTCAATAGAACTGAACATTTGCCTTCCTTGCAAATGTGGAAAGATTTACCAGCCACTCATTGTTTAACTTTTGGCCAGCAGCTGATGCCTCTTTCTTTATGCTTACATTTCACTTCTAAATATGTATCCTTTGCCTTTAAAAATATACTAGAATTTATTATCAGCAGAATGGAAAGGCTCTACTGCCTTCAAGGCTCATTAACCTGGCATGATGGTTAGTCATTGTGCAGCTTGGTATCATCTCTAGTAACAGCACATTGCCTTTTGAAATTTCAAGACAACTGAACACTTCTGACAGTGGCTTATCTTGTTAATGTGCAGTTCGGTACTGTCATTTTTATATAGTGGCCAGTCTGCTTGTCAGTTCTTAGTTCTTCTTAAAAGAACCTTTACGACTCCATAATTCTATGATTCCACTTTATTCAGTTTTGTGCAGGGTGATAAATGTCAGCTTTGGATGAAATTGCCTGTGTCGTGTTACTACGATAAAACTGTTAGTGCAAGAAAATGTTGTCTTATGGGAGATGAAGTTGACTAATCTGGGGAATATAGTGATCACTTTTTCAGTTGAAAAGAGATGTTAAAAATAATGTGGCCCAGAAAATTTTACTCAAGGTAAATTAAATGCTTAGCAAAGCTAGGAAAATTTTTCCCCACCACTCATGAAAAAAAAATGCTATAGGCAACTATAATTGAAAGTGACTTCCATTTTATATACAATATATTTACACCTACAAACATGCATCCAAGAAAAATTATTCCAAATCACCATAAAAAATCTGCAAAAAACTGGATAGGCTTTATTAATCAGATAGAAGAGACATACAAAAAGAAAGAAGCTCAGAAAGATTTGAAGAATAGGGAAATTTAAACAGCACATATTATGCGCAAATAAGGATATGATTCACCTCATGAGAAACAAATATACAGATCAGAAAGCCACAGTATGGAAAGAATGTGGTAAAACAGACTAGCTTTATTCTGGCAAAGGAGAACAACGAGGCTTCATATATTCCCTTTATTTATTCAACTTATATGCAGAGCTGGATTGTAAGAAGATGAGTATGGTTTTAAAATTGGAGGAATAAACATCTGTAACCTCTGCTATGTTGATACACTATCCTGATAAAAAAAAATGCAAAGGATCTGCAACCCAGCTACTAAAAGTGAAGGAGCACAATGAAAAACATGAGATTAAAATTAAATGTAAAGATGACCAAATTAATGACAATAGCTAGAACAATCGACCTTAGAAATGACAATAAAGATAACATAGTGGTGGATAGATTCTGATTTTTAGGATGAATTATCAACAATAAATGAACAAGCAGTAAAGAGACAGTGCTCAGCTAGAGCAGCCATAAAGGCTTTGGAGAAGACATTTAAATATGGTATCCATCTTTAGAAAGATCAGGCCATGGCATTCCCCAACACAATGGAAGTGAAAGCTGCCAAGCCCTCAGGTCCTAAGTATTTGATAAGCTGGTGGTAAATCAGTACTTCTGTTAATTGACAAGGGGCCTGTTTCCCAGGCTTCAGTCATTTCCTTGGCTATCTTTGTACCTGCTTTGCCAACAGTCTTAGTAATTGTGAAATTAAATGTGCGTCCTTGTTCATTGCAATGTGAGGCTACCAATGAGTTTGGGCAGTGGTGGGATTCAAATATGTGAACAACCGGTTCTCTGTGTGGATGCTGCTTCTGGAAGTCCATTCTGGGTCTGGGCAACAAAAAATTAGCTACCGGTTCTGCTGAAGTGGTGCGAACCAGCTGAATCCCACTAGAGTTCAGGTGAAATAATAATTGTTCAACTGTGGAGATAATTGGAATAATGGAAAATCTTAAATTGTCTTAACAGTTGAGTTGTATAACAATAAGTCTTCTTGGACTTCCGGCTTGAATTCCTGTGCCGATGGCAGCTATTCTTTTGGTTGCCTGCCCCGAGGACGCGTAAAAGCCACAGGAGCAGCGTCAAACAGCTGCTCCGCGGCTTGGAATCCCCTTCCCTGGGCAAAGGGGAGGGGGGAGAGTTTCCCTGATAGGGGTAGAACTCCTGAGCTCTCACAGTTTTATAGCTGTGGGGGTGGAGGTGAGGTCCCCCAGAGTCAGGGTTTTCTCCGTGCTTCGGGCTGCCTCCGTTCTATGAACGAAGCCAGACACGGATTCAACCTCTGCTTATGGAGAGACCGTGAGTAACTTTTGGGAGCAGACAGAGCGATCCAGGTGCTTGGAAGCTGCATGGATATGAGCCTTC
>NW_015386459.1:553189-566293 GCF_001527695.2 Protobothrops mucrosquamatus
TTTCATTTGGTTTTTGAGTAAATTTGTGATTGCTAATGTAGTATATTTTATTAAAATTAAAAATTTTGTAATAATGATTTGATATGTTAGTTTAGGAGAGAGCTAAAGGATGTTATAGAATTGTTAACTTAAGGGTAATATAATTTAAGACAGAGTATAATTATTGTATTGTAAACCCTGTGTGTAGCTCTGGGAAGTCAGGGGGGAAGGGAGGGGGGTGGGAAAGGGTGGGGCTTGAGGGAGGTGGGGAGATATATTGTAAAACTTTTAAAAATTTTCAATAAAAAAAACAAAAACAAACAAACCAATAAGTCTTCTTCAACTGCCATGCTATAAAAGCTTACAGATGAAGTGAGAATAATAAAACATCAGGGACAGGAACCAAAATTTTATAAAACCTGGGTGAATTTTTTTAACTATAACAGACCTATTATTTGTAATGATCCATAGCAAAAATGAAGGGGTTTATTATGTCTCTCTACTATTTATTTTCCACCATTTTTCTTTTTTCCTATTTATTGATTACAAATTTATTACAAATATGTACTGACTATTTAATTAAAAGAAGTCTGAAACATGCTATCAGCTATCAGTTAAAATTATATTTTAACGCCCACTAATTAAAATGCTATGTCTATAATTTGATAACTCGGATCTTCTTTGATGATAGTAATGACCTTACTCTTGTCCTTGTTCCCCTGTTGGAACATACAATATAAAAAAACTACAGATGACTTAGCCCTCATCTCAACATTCAAAACATTCAAGTAAATTTGATTTGTCTTTCAGGAGTTCAAACAATTGTTCAAAAATATCCTTTAATATAGATAATAGATTATAAATTATACATCCACTTGCAGTTTTCCATTACTACAAACCTTTTTTCTCTTGTTCATAAATTACATGAGAAAAAACATCAGTGTCAAACTACAGTCAATAACTTATATTTCTTATCCTGCCTCTATTGTGCAAAATGTGTGGACTTATAAAGAAAAGCAATTCATTACCCCATTATTATTTTGGCTAAACAATCCTGTTTTCTCACTGTCAATTGCCATTTGATGCTACTAGCTTTAATATGAACGTCTGCCTATATTAATTATAATATAGGTATAAGTTCATATTAAAGTTAGTAGCACCAATTGACAAAAGGATGAGATAGAGATTACCTTTATAACCTTCTGGTCCTGGGAATAAAGGAACTGGCACAAGTTATTTATACCTATTACTAATTTTTCCAAAAATATGTTTAAGAATATAATAAACTTGGCTTCTTCCTGATCTGGGGCTGACAAGCACTTAGTGCAGCTTTAAAGGCATATCAGTCTGGGGCCAGAAAACCAGTCACAACACTGCACTTTCTCTTCCTGTCATGGCTATTCCCTTACTATCAATAATTCCATCTATACCCCCCAGTGGAAAGAAAGAAACTGCATTTCTTTTTTTAACAAAGAAAATATCTTTATTTATTTGTTCAAAGACATAGACAGAAAAGGAAAAAGGAAAAACTAGAAGAGAAGCTCTATCACTTCCACTTGTGTTTAGAGACTGAAATTATATTATTACCACTGAGAATCTGGGACCTGGCTGCTATGTCAGGATGTGCTATAAATTATACTGCATTTTTCAATTTTCTTTTGGCTATTGATGTATGTAGAGAAGTGGCATGTGTTTGAGAAAACTAAGCTATTAAATATGGGTGTGAGAATGAAAATAAAAAATTAGTAATAGGTATAAAAATCAATTAAAACAATATCTTGCCCATTAGGGGTCCTGTTCTCTCTCTCTCTCTTTTGGAGAGCAGCCTGTGACATACTGTACAACAATACTGTACTACAAACAATGTAGAAATCACAATACTATTAGAAATGATGCATTCCTAGAGTATGGAATACAGCTAATATTTCTGAAATTTATTGAGATATCATTAGCATGATCATTAGAGTAAGAGATACTATTTTTCTATGTGCAGAAAGAGGCAGTCCAAAAAATACATACTATAATACCCTGAAGAACATATTATTTAACTTCAAAGATGATCACCTTGTGGTCAAAAATATGAACATTTGCAAGAAATACATACCACCTCCAAGAACAAACTTTCCACATACCCTTTCAGATGAGCGACAGCACAAAGTTCTCTAGTCAGCACTTCTCACAGCAATAATACCTCAAACATGAAGCTTTGAGTCCATACAATCATAAATCAGACCAATATAAAAAGATGGGAGCAGGAAAAGAAGCTGTTGATCTCTTTCATCATATTAGGGTGCAGGAGAAGTATGTTTCATGCACCAGGATTCTGATATGGGAAGTCAGCCCCCCCAGAGAAAAATATTTTGGGGATATTAAAAAGGATTAAAATATTATATTTTATATATGTAATATATATATAAAATATATATAATATATAAAAATATTATATTTTCCCAAAGGTTCTTAAAGGCAGAAAAGCAGGTCAGTTTTCCTTAATAGCCCCAGGCAGAGGCCAAGTCAGTAGAAATGCAGATTTGATAATCCCATTCATAAAGTCTGAACAAATACTACCAGGCAGAAGCCCATTCAAGACAGGATCTTTTGAAATCCCTTGCAGCAAAACTGATAGCTAACAATAGCAGAGTGATAGAATTAGAACCAGTAAGCACTCAGCCAAAAAATCCAATACAGGAAGTAAGCCATCAGCCACAGTCACAGAGAAACAGGATATGACCTTTGGGACATAATAGGATTAACCCACCACCATCAGAATACAAAAGGGCACACTCAGGTCAAAGTACATGACACAGGAAATACAAAGCCTCAAACAAGAACAAATTCAAACACAAAAGCCCAAGAAGGTATAAAAACCCACCACTCCCAGCTACATGTGGTCAGCTGGCTCTGCTCTTCAATAAACTACAACCTTCTTTCTAAAGCAGTCTCCATTTTGTTTATTCCCGGCTTGGACTGATGAACATTTTTCTTTCAACACTGATGGATAACCTCCAGGGTGACCAACAATGTCCTTTTATGCCTTTCACAGTGAGAGAAAGGCAGCGGTAGTACAATGGACATTTATATCTGCCTGTTTTCCTAAGGAAAAACAGTTGTGACATAACAACAAAACATTGGGGTCCTGGAGATATTTAAATCCCAAAATACAATTGTTAAAGAATTTTGGTGGCTGAGGTTCCATAGTGACATTAAGGATTATGTTTCCTCTTGTCATGTTTATCATAGAGCAAAACCAATTACTGGTAAACTGGCTGGGTTATTGCAACTGCCAGAGACTCCATTGCAGCCTGGGATACTGTTTCTTTAAATATCATCAAAAATCTTTCTCTGGTGTGGGATTTAGTATCCAAGTTAGCTCATTTTATTCCTTGCAAAGACCCAGGAAATAGCTTAATTCTTTTTGGACATCTTTAGATGTAAACAATTGGTCAATCATGTGACCACAGAGAGAGGGAATAAGTTCACTTCCAAATTTTGAAAGACCCCCTTGCATTTCTTAAATATTAAAATTCATGATCCCTTGCATCCTCTGGCTTCCATCAGAGAAGCTGAGAAGGTTAACCAACTGTTACACCAATATTTAAGATGCTATATTTCATACCAGGAAAACAACTGGACAGATCTCATTCCTCCTGCTGAATTAGCACGAGTGTGACATACTCTTCTATCAGCATGTCTCTGTTCCAGGCAACTTATGGATTCTACCCATGCATCTTATGAACAATCAAGCAAGAAAGCATCATTCCTTGTGTTGCAGATTTTCTAAATATAAATCCTCTTAAAGAAACAGCTTGAATGTTCAAAAACCACATAGGAAAAAGCAGCAAATGCACACAGGCAGGAGGGAGTTACAATGTGTAGGTGATTTGGTTGTTTTATAGAACATTTCTGACATCTATGACACCTGCCAAGAAAATAGAGTTTAAATTTGTTGGCCCTTTCCCAGTTATTAAGCAAATCAACCCAACAGTATTTTGTTTGCAGTTGCCAGCATCAATAAATGATTTTTCTGTATTCTATCACTTGTGAAAGAAGCCCCTCCTTACATAGTACACAGATAGTACTATTTCCTGCCATTCTAGTAGATGAGGAGGAAGAGTATGAAATGGAAATGGTTCTTGATTCTAGATGTAAAGGGAAGCAGGTTAAAGATTTCATACACTGGAAAGAATACTCAGAGAAAAGTCTTCCACAATGGATGTGCATGGCTCCAATTGGTGTGCCACTTCCATGAACAATACCCTAACAAAATCCATCATTGGCAAAGCAGCTCATTCCATATCGGGACTAATGTGGAGGGGATTGACTAACCAATTTCCAATTCAAGAGGAGGATGAACCTGAGGGGGAGAGTGATGCAACGGTTTTTGGAAATGGCCTTAGGAGATTGGGAGAAGAGATTCTATCTAAGTAATAAAGAAAGGGCATAGCTCACAGCTACATAACAGACAATGAAAGCAACTCAGAAAGGGATTTGTACTTTTAGACTTCTAATACTGTGTTAATTTAGCCTTACAATAACATACAATTAGTTCATCTGGTCATGCTTCCTCCCTGATATGCCTAGGAAGGCTGATATGCATTCATACATACATGAAGCAGTTTGGTATCATTGAAATAATAGTCCCTATGCATGTATAATGAAACTTAGTCTTTCTTTCTTTCTTTCTTTCTTTCTTTCTTTCTTTCTTTCTTTCTTTCTTTCTTTCTTTCTTTCTTTTCTGTTGCATTTTTGTCCAAATAATGGGAAATTCTATGAATGGGTTTGTTTGTTGTAAATGTTGTTGTTCCATACTGTTTTTCTTCAAAATACTCTGAATCTGGACTTCACTAATTCACATTTTTCCTGTTTCTTAATCTTAATTTTTGATTCATCTGAGTCAGTACACAATACACAGATGATTTATTATATAAAGTCCTTAAATGACAAAAAATAGTTGGATTATAATGCCTAATCCTGCTGAGACTTTATTCATTTGAGAATGTTCAGTCTCTCTATATATACGCTGTCTCTCTCCTGCAGTTGCACAGTCCAGTTTTATTTAGTTAAATGAGATCTGATATTAATATGACCAGTACAGTTAGGCAAACCATAGACGCCATTTAACAGAGATATCTCAGACCACTTTCAAAGTTACTGATTTAATTTTGAACTTAGTGTTACTCTGCTGGCACTTTTAATGGTTGCAAAACTTCAGTCCCAAAGCTGATTTACCTAGCACATTAAACCAAATTTGTGCCTTCAGGAGAGCAGGAACTAAGAAATGAGGCACCATTCTTTTCCTTAAAATTTCAGTTCATCATTAAACTACAAATCAATTTTAAGTGGATCAATAAGTTTTAAAATTAACATGCCAGACATTTCAAACTAGGGTGGTTTAAAGCTTCAAAGGGGTATTCACTTTGTATAAATATGTTCTCAGAATTGCTTTGTAAAGCCTCTTCCAACAATTGCCAGAAGGACTAAGAAAAAACAGTGAGGCCAGGGCCTCCTCCACCATCACTTTTTGTGACCACATGCTCTTACAAAGGTGGAGTGAAAAGAGACTTTGGTGCAAGTCCTGCACATGCACAAAAATATTTTGCGGGTTTTGCAAATTGAGAAGCAGCTGCAAGGCAATAATAGTTACATTATTCCTCTGCATGGACAAAGTGAATTGTGATACATTCACAACATTAATCAGCTATTTATAAATTTATAAAATAAGTCAGGAATGCATCAGGTTAAGAACATAGCTAATACCCAGACCTCTTAAAATAATTAAAGTGATCAGTTAAAAATTAATGCTTAAATATTACTGGTAGGAAAGTGCTGAGAGAAGATTGAAATGAAATGCTTTCACCTAAAAGTTATTTATTGCAAGAAAAAGCATGGTATGTTTTTTATATCCAGACAGTGAGGAAAGACAATGTCGGTTATAAATTTTAACTTCCAGACTGAAGGTTTGCACAACCATAGTCAGCAGACCATTAAAAATAAGAACACTTTAGGAAAGCCTAAGCTAGCTCAGACTAACTCAATTGGAATATATTAATCTGCAAAGCATGTCTTTAGATGGAGAGAAATGAAGAGAAATCAGTATAAAAACAAGCCATTTTTAATATACTGTGAAAAAAATCACTAACACAATAGGTTTTGGAAACCTTGCATCTGTAAAAGCCTTCTGGGCTTAAATTCAATACATACCTGTCAGAAAATATTGATGAAAAGTGTGCATTTACAATTTTAAATAAAACATGAATATGGAACCTGCTTCTAAATTCAATTTTTCCAGAAGGGAGGTAAGCCTTATTTCAAAACATGTTATTTAGACAAAATGAATTAATTAAGACAGTGTTGTTGGCAACAAAATTACCTCTGAGCTAAGCCACTGAAATTATTATTGACAAAGAACACAAACATCAATTACCATAACCATATTTATACTCATTGCTCCTATAGACCTTTTGATAAATTACTATGGTATTTGTTAATATGTGTGTGTCCCTACCTATTTACCTACTTATCCTTGGAATATATTCAGGGGAAATATCAATTACTTGCAAAATTCTTTCATAATATGCAGAGTTTCCCATTAAAATTAACTGTGGAAAATTGAAAGCTGATGAAAGAAAACACAGTTTCCCATTAAACTATAGAACATGCTGTCTTCAGATGTGGTGATTCATTTCCCAGACAGTCATTTACACAAACCTCTCCAGGAAAGCAGCAAACCAAACATCAATAGCTAAGATCAAAGTGGCATGTTAAGGCACTTAAACTTAGGGAAGAAACAGAAAATGAGAAAGGTTTAAACTTGGATTTTTATAAACAGCCAGCAAGGGAATACCTGAAGAATGTTGTTGTATCACATTTTAAAATATTAAATCCTAAGATCATAGTTTCAAAAGAGAATTAAGGAGAAAAAAATGAAGGACATTTTGATGATGAAACATAATGTCAATTAAGATATATTTAATCTCCCTTTCTACAAATCTACATTTTTTAAGGGAATAGAAACTATCACAAATAGTTTGGTCATAACTGATATTA
Organism: Protobothrops mucrosquamatus; assembly: GCF_001527695.2. NCBI lineage: Eukaryota > Metazoa > Chordata > Lepidosauria > Squamata > Viperidae > Protobothrops > Protobothrops mucrosquamatus. Next base: position 560,216 of record NW_015386459.1, read on the forward strand.
CCAGAAAAATTCTAAGTTGCTGAAGTGGTATGGTCAAGAAGAGAGGAGATGGGACACAGATAATTTTAAGTTACTGTTAGTGCTCAGGGATTTCAATCTGGTACAATTTCCTCTGAGAGATGTTGGGTCTCTATATGAGAGAACAGATTTTTTTTCTGAGGTGAGGAAGGGAGATTGCTAGATGAGATACTACTTATAATTAAACTGGTGTCAGCAAGAACTTTCCAGCTACAGGGAAGAGGAAGAGGAAGAGGAAGAGGAGGAGGAGGAGGAGGAGGAGGAGGAAGAGGAGGAGGAGGAGGAGGTAAGGAGGAAAACACCGCAAAAGAACAGTGCAGCAAATGAATGTCTGCACATGGAGCTGGAGGCAGCCAGCAACAGAGAACAACAAATCCAGTTCAGGAGCTCAACTAAGCACCCCAATGCTGGAAAATAGGCAACTGAGAGCAACAAACTGGTGGCTGAACAGCAGAAAAGAAGGGAGGCTGTTGGATCACCGTATATTCATGAATAGCCTAGACCCATACTCCAATCTAGGCAGCCCAGCTCGAGGGGGCAGCCAGGCATCCCAATCCAGGGCCCAGGAAACTAGAGGCAGCCTGACTACCACAGCCCTCCCCCTGCATCTTTCCAGCCCCTCAATTCTCCCCAGTGACTTGCCCCAGGTGGAGGACTTATGGAAGGCTTGATCAACATTCCCTCCCAAGCAAAATCAGTAGCCCCTCCATTTCCTGCTAGCCTGGCAGCCCATCTGGTCTGGTGGAGGACAAAGGGCCTGGAACAATCTGTCGGCTGTGAGAAATTGGTGGTGGCAATATTTGCGGAGGGGAGAAATGCAACAGCAAAATCAACGAAGGGGAGAAATGCAGCAGCAACAGAGATGGGCAGCATAGCAGCAGCAACAGAGGTGCATTAAGTTAGAGAGGTCTGATCTCTAAAGCTGAATGGTCAGCTGAGCGGAGCAGACTAGACAGTGCAGCTGAGCTGACCAGAAAGCTGAACAGCAGGCCTGACCAGAGCAGAGATGAGACCAAAAAGACCTGAGCAGTGAAAGACAGAACCAAGCTGGCAGAGAAAAAAAGAGACCATAGCGAGCAACGGAAGTGAAGGTAACAATTACGTTTGAGCTCCCAATAGGAACGGAGGGAAGACCCCAGTAAAGAATAAAAATAAATACAGGACAGAAAATAAAAGATAAATAAAGAGGCAAATAATGACAAGAGTGGAACATTAAAAATCAAGGAAGAATAGGATTAATAAAGAGGCAAATCTTAATAAGGCAAATCTTAAATAATAAGCTAGGGAGAAATTAGAGCTCAAAAACTTTTAAAAAGTAGAAGGAAGAAAACTATCTGTACTATTAGAGGAAAAAGTAAGGGACATAGAGACAACTCTAGCCAAACTCCAACCTAAGCAAGAAAGCTATCCCCAAACCAAACCAAATAAAGAACAAATAACTCCCAGATAATTTGATCCTATGGATAAACTCTTGGAGGAGGACAAATGGAGGTATGTCACATATAGAAGGAAACACAATAATAAAAGATATAGATCTAACAAACCCCTACTGCCCAATCTAACCCAACCAGAAGCAGCCCCATTAAAAGTGAGCAATCAATATCTCCCCCTAGATGGAAATACGCAGACCCACAATCTCCCCCCTCAAAGAAAACATGCAGACACCTAGCAAAGAAACACCACCAAATATCCCTTAAAAAGTAAAGTCATATCAACAAACACACCTGATAGAAACAGAAAAGCACCCCAGACTGCACACACACACACACACACACACATACACACACACACACACACACACACACCAAAAAAAGGAAGGCGGGTGTTGGTAATAGGAGATTCTATTCTCAAAAGAACAGAACCAGTGATCTGTAGACCAGATATACAAACTGTAGCCAAAGCATTCTCATATCAATAAACATAACCTCTTTCTTTGTGCTCCACTGCTCTTCATCCACAGCAACTGAATAATATCCTCACATTGAAGATACATCACCCTATACCAGTGGTTTCCTAAGGTTTCATACAGATGTTAAATAGAGACACTGAAGACATATGGCATCCTACCTAGGACTCTACATCTAAGTCTTCATAATCTCCAATTGCAACCATCCTGAATGTGTGAATGACTATAACCCAGTAAATCACACTTCCTAATCCAGAATACCATTACTGATCACGCAAAAGACGCTGAGAGCTCCATCAGAATGGAGAGCATGATACTTCTGCTTCCACAAGATTGACCAATGTGGTTTCTGTTCCATGTTCAGGGATGAAAGAAATGTATATGTTTCATCTTCTGTAATCAAATTCCCTACTTCTTGCCAATGGGCAGAAGACCCAACAACACCTGGCTATTTTTGTTTTTTACTACATCCTTCAAAATGGTATGTTCCATCTTCTCTAAAAGGGGCATTTATTATCCTTACATTCTGTAATCCACCTTCTGGAAGCTAAAACAAACAAATAGCAGGAACAGAAATCAAAGTGCAAGATCCTCCATCCCCCCAAAACACTTTTCTGGGATCTAGTAGGTGATTTTTGGTCTCTTTCTCTCACACACATGCAACACTTAAGTATTACATGCTTGAAACAAATAATTTATATTTCTAGAATTTTGTTTTGAAGACAACACAAAAACTTTAACTGTTCTGGTTTCTATTCTGTGGAATACAGCCAATTCATCCTATTCTATTTTGTTCCAAACACATTTTTATTTTATTTATTATTCCTAAATTAGATTTACTGGCTACCTGCACTGCAGCTTCATAGGATTACAATTCATTGGGTAAGAAAATTTTGTAATGTGTATATTGGGGACTTTAACATATAATTTGGAGAAATTGAATATCTACATTGTGTTTCAATTCTTTCTCCTACACTGAATGAGCAATCAGTGGATTCAGCAGTGCAACGGCTCTTATATTATAATCTGATCAGAATACCCAAAGGGTCTGCAATAAGTACATAAATTTCTAAGTTTCACTCCCAAATACATTTTCTGTATTTCTGTATTACAAACTGTTTTTCATAGTAACTGATCAGACCTAAGCTGATTAATTATTGTATAAGTACGAAATCTTTGAAGTGGTGAAAACAATCTTTACACAATTTTCTAAACAGATATTGTAAGTCTCAAAATGGAGGTTATCAGATGTTTTGTTTTTTGGTGTTTTTTTTTTTTAAACTTCATAAATAGCTACAGTCCTAGACTTTCACTCTTTGATTATACATAGAAACTCAAATGTAAAGATAATCCTCTTTGGACCATCTTTTTTTTGAAGAAAATCTTCAGTTCACTGAAACTCAGAATTCTCATCAAATATATAAATATTTGTACATAATGGTTTCTGTTCTCCTCTCTACCACCTTTTGTAAATAATCATATTTTTTATCCTGATATTTGGCTATATTAAAAAGAAACTTTCATACTAAAATATTTCATGTGCTAAAACTATATGGAGTATATATACAGCTGTTTAACTGAATATTTATATTCTAAGAATGGTTCATAATGTTCTTCAAAGTTTCATATTTGTAGGTAGGGATATTATGAAACTAACCTTGAAACTCTTTAGACAAAGTAAGTATTAACCTGAGGATGGGCCAATGAGGTTTGCTGGTCAGTAATTCTTTTGTGAAGACTTAGCATGAAAGTGTTCAATCAATAAAGTAAAAGTCTCCATCAATCTGAAAAGGGCACTTTTATAGAAACAGCAGGGGGAAAAAAAGTCTATTCTTCAGTTTTAACTGAGTAATTTATGGTGACTGATAGATGCAATGAGTTTATTTCATTTATTCCTATGCAGCAACAAATGAGTTTTTTTGATATGGCAGAGAAAATCTGATTCATGGGCTAAGAAATGTATTACTTGATTTCACAATTTTAGTTTTTCTATCCAGTGTTTTGTCAGAAATTCTTCCCATTTTAATAACTGTTTTACTGGACACAGTGTAAGATTAACTAGTTGCTAATAATAATTAAGTATGAGTTTTGTAAATTTTGGAAATTGAGAAATTAAGTAAGAAACTTACTGAAAAAATTAATATTATGATTCTTGGCATTTAATTGTTCACATAAATTGTATTTACTATATTTGCAGATAGGATTACTGTCTTATCTGATTTTACCTCACTGAATAATATATAGATATTAAAATGTGTAAAAAAAACATTTTATTTGTTTTTGTTTGTGAAATGAGATTTAATGAATCTGTACGCATTCTTAAATATGAGCAACTGTTTTCAATCCTAATTAAATTTTGAAGTATATAACAAGTTTTTATTTAATTGTATCCTGGGTTCAAAAAAAGAGATTGTATTATATAATCCAGCAGTAACAAATGGGCAAATATTGTTAAATATTCTTGTTACTTAAATACTGCTATATGCTTGGTAAGACTAGAAACATATATTAGTTTGGCAATCTTGAACAAGAAATATTTCTTCAAAATGACTACATTTTAAGCATAATTTTAACACCAATGTCCCCTGTAACCATATGGTAAAATAAAAACAAATTAGAAAGCAGTAAAACCAGAAGCTCCTGAGTCCATAGAAACTTTAGTAGTATTTTGTTCACTTTTAAAGGTTAAGGAGCTTTTGAACTTCCACTGAGGCAGCTTTAACTATCATTTTTGGTTTCTCTTGATACTTCATAAAGGTCAAGATAAAGTACTTCTTGATCAAGTCACAGCAATAGCAAATCCAAGGCTTTTTCCCAGGCTTTTTACGGTAGAATGTAAAGCTTCTACACTTGTCCATCTTCTATTTCAATTTTATTTTCACAAAATAAGGTATTAACTCTTCATGTCTTCCTCCTTGGTTAACTTTTACTTGGTTCTTTCAGGAACGTTCAAATATAATCTTGAAAAGAATTCTAGTAAAATCAGTATTATTAAGGGCAAAAGGATGAGATGGTCAGATAGAGTCATCATCACAACGGGCATGAGTTTGGGCAGACTCAGAGAGTGGAGAAGAGAGGGGCCTGGCATGCTATAGTCCACGAGGTCCCAAGGAATCAGACATAAGTTAACAACAACAACAAAAATCAGTTTGACTATTCAATATCTTTTTATAAAAATCACAATTTTGTAAAAAGGAGAATTGAAGGAAAATTGCCAATTCTACTCTGTGTCAACCATCTGCTTTTGAGGAGGAGGAGCACTTGAGTGTAGATCTTGCATTTTGAATTTAAAACATTTATGCTATTCAGAATACTGAGTGACATGGTGGCCTACTGGTGAAAACACTCATCTTCCATTCAGAAGGTTGAGAGTTTAATCCTAGGTAATGGCAGATGTTTCTCTCCTAGGATGCAAAATCCACATAGAGTCAGGAAACAAACAGTCAGCTTCATTCAGTCACCCCAACTCTACCCCAAATTAAAGGATTACAGGTCGTGAAACAAGATTTTTTTATGCTAATCAAAATAATCAGAATTATCAGAGTCCTAAGAAATTATTTCCCACAAAAGATGGAAACAGAAAGCAGTTAAGAAAAGAAACAGTGCAATTATGTTCTCTTCAGACCTCCCAAATGGTATGTGTGAATCATCTCAGTGCAATGATTGTGATTATGATGTTACTCTTATACCAGTAGAAATCAGGCCTAAGCTTGATATGACCCAGTGCTGGGAAGCACAATACCTACAATGTTACCATGACGTTGTTCCGATAGATGAAACCCATCAAAAAAACTTCAAGGCAAAAATTCTTCCTTAAAGAACATTTTATTCAGGAAACAAAGTATCAGCACTATATAGTTGAACCCAAAAACTAATTTCCCTTCCCCTGGATACAAAGTAACAAAGTGCAATTCCCACCCCCAATAAGCTGTCTCGACTGGCCCCCTGGTTTACTGGGGAGCTGAGAGAGATGAAACATCGGAAAAGACGCCTAGAGAGCAGTTGGAGGGCCAGCCGAACCGAATCCGATCGAACACAGGTAAGGATACATGTTAGATCCTACCTAGTGGCGATGAGGGTGACTAGGACTAACTACTATTCCTCACTCATCGCGTCATCAGATAACCGCCCGGCCGCCCTCTTCAGGGTGACCC
>NW_015386459.1:567412-595493 GCF_001527695.2 Protobothrops mucrosquamatus
ACCCCCAGGGGGAGGGCCTTCTCTGTGGGTGCCCCTGCCCTCTGGAATGATCTACCCCCCGAGATCCGGATCATTCCGGATCTCCTTACTTTCCGCCGCGCCCTCAAGACATGGCTTTTCCAACAAGCGGGCCTGGCCTAGGGAGGATTTTTAAATTGGGTTTTTTAGCAATTTTAATCGCCACAACACTAAAATATTGGTTTAATTTGGTTTTATTCGGTGGGGTGTGTGAGTCTTTTTTTGTCTTTTAAATAATGTTGTGAGCCGCCCTGAGTCCTTCGGGAGAAGGGCGGGATATAAATTGAAATAAATGAAATGAAATGAAATAAATCACATTCTCCAATTAGCTTAAAATGCAGGCTTTCTCCCCTGCTCCTCAGCCCACCAAAATGTTATCAGCTCATCCTTGGGTTCCCACAAAGCAGCGTTATTATTATGGCTAGCTGAGCTCGAGCTTTCATCCGAACCCCCCTTTCTGCACCTGATTTCTAAATACCACAAAAAATGGCTGCAATTCTCATCAGTTGTCAGATTGGGAACATCCAATGTTTACAGCATTGAGAAATGCCACACATTACTCCTACCATAATGCTGATTACTATTACAACAATTGGCAATTGTCAAGTTCCTCTTTTTTAAAAAAAAGTTAATAAAGTAAAATTTATGTCCAGATTAAGTCTAGATATATTCATTCATATATTGGTAATTATTTCAAATCAATCTGCAATATTTAAAATAAGCAGCTTGAATAAGGGCTTAAATGTTGTAGTTCATTGTGAAAATAAAGTTGTTGATGTACTGATATATTTTAGATCAGTGATGGCGAACCTTTTAGAGACCGAGTGCCCAAAAACTGCTCCCTACCCCCATCCCTGCTTTGCCCTGCCCGCTGGGCCACCCACCACCTCCACAGCCCGCCACAGATCACCCAGGCAGCCCAGCAGTGCCATGGCGGCCATGCCCTCCACCCATGCCCCACAGCATAATCTGCGCGCAACAGGGCGCAAGGGTGGAGTCTTGTCTCCACTGCCCTTGGCTGTGCTGCTTCGCGTGGGCCATGCCCAGGGGCGACTCTCCTCCAGGGGGGCTGCTAGTGAGGAGGGGGCCATGGGAGAAGGCGGGGCTGGGGCAACAGTGCATGTGCCCACAGAGAGGGCTCCGAGTGCCGCCTCTGGCACGCATGCCATAGGTTCGCCACCACTGTTTTAGACCAAGATCTTTATGAAAATTTGAAGGAAAAAAAGTACATCTGCTTAAAATTAAGACCAGATAATATCCTGAAACTTTTCATCTTGGTGTATCATACATAACAAGTGCTGCTGCTGAAGAAGTAATTATTATTTTTCTGAGTAGAAGCAGCACATTTGGCTGCCATTTAAATCTGTTATAACGTACCATCTGATGTTTGCAGTTTTCTTCCTGTCTAGTTTCCCAAACATACAAGTATGCAAATGTTTATAAAAACTATAACATCTACCTGCTCATCCCTTCTGTTTTCCACAAGGCAGCTGCAACAGCAATAGGAAAAAGTATTTTTAAAATACTAAAATTGCTAGAATGAGCAGACTCATAAGTATTCACTAGAGAGTGAAAACACAGGCCTTGACTTAACCCTGGTAATTTTTGCTTTTTATTCTTTCCACTCCAAAGGTCAGAAGAAATAAAAAGAAAATCCACATCAAAAAGAAAAGCTTAGAATCAATCCTGGGATGCGAACTCAGCTGTTGTTTACTCGCCTCTCATTTAAATTTGTAAGATACTTGCAAAGAACTGATCACTTTTTTTTATGCACCAGCTTCTTTCTTTGCCTTTATGACCACAGAACAAGTTAAAGAATGGAATGTGGGCTTCAGCTTATACAGCGTGGGAATTTCTAAAATGAAACGGTGGTGATTCATTCCCTGTTCCCATACTGGAATTCTTTGATAAAAAAAAAAATGGAAAGAGTTTGAGCTAATGTCCCTTTCTCTGTAATCCTAGGTGATCCCAAAAAATTGTAACAATAATTAAATAACAATTCTTCCTACCTCCCACTTAAATACATTTCAACAGCTTAATTCAACAGTCACATAACAAAATTATATGTGCATAGGGAAGATTTGAGTGTGTAGATAAACAGAACAAAGTCACAGAACCTTGCAGTTCTAGGGTTACTTGCCACCTTGCTTGCCACCTCACAATCCACGATCCAGCACAAGCAAAAGGATGGGGGAGGGATAGGCAGGTGGGGGAATTGGAGACATTACTTTACTGAGACTTGGAGTTGAAAGGGACCATGCCCAGCATGACTTAACTTAGAATGAGTGCTTGCTAAATGACTTGTGATTTTCAGTTAACAACTGCAATAGGATTATTGTTATAATCAGTGCAGACATGTGCCATCTCACTTTAAAAGCATACTAACTTATGATGGAAATTCCGGTCCTGATTGGGTCGTAAATCAAGAATTAGCTGTAATATCTTCAGGCTCCTATGTATATAAACTGATGAACTAACATCATTACATCTGTGGTGGCATACAACATTCACAATTGGGACAAAGCTCAAAGGACTTCCAGTGTCTCTGAAACTATTGTATTATCATCAAGCAAGACAAACAAGGTCCTTTCCAACTCTATTATTCTGTTAAACATAGATCCTCTTACCAATAGAGCTTTATTGATGCAGGTTGAATGAGAGTTTTATAAAAAAATATTCAGTTTACTGATAACAGCCATTGCTTTTCTGGAAAATACAGTTAATATGAAATTATTTTTTTAAAAAAACAGTGGAGAATAGATAATGGAATCATTTATTCCTTGGCTTTATTTGCTCCTTTACCATATTTCTTCCTGGAACTCCTGGAAGCTGTAAAAAATTGTGTCAACAATATTCAGGCACTAAGGTGGTTCACTAAGGTGTGTGTAGGGGTAGTTGAATTTTGGCTTTCACTATTAATAGACTTTATGTTTAAAAAAGAAAAACCTAAGCTGATTATCCCCTTCCCACATGTACCCCAAATCCAGAAAAATCCAAGCAAAATATCACAAAAATAACAAGAGAGAAGAACATTATGAAAACTAATCAAAGAGAGAAGCAACCTAGAACTAAGGAGAAATTTCCTGACAGTTATTATTATTATTATTATTATTATTATTATTATTATTATTATTATTAATAATAATAATAATAATAATAATAATAATAAAATGACATGAAATAAATAAATTTTATTTATTTGAAATAAATAGAATTTCAAACTTACACTACTATTCTACAATTTCAAGTATTTAGCTTTAAATTAATTCAAATAAATATTACAAAAGACTGTATGGAATCATATTGTCTGATCTTGCACCTTTGTTGCTATTAAACTAATCCAAAGGATTAAGGCTGACATTCCTGTTTTGGGCTCAGATTTCTCTTAGCAGACCATTATCTTGGCTTCAGCTCTTTTCCTTTTCCTGATGATAATTCTCATAGCCAATTACACCTTCCAAGAGTCCATAAACCCCTTTTTTCAGTCTTCAAACATATCACATCCAAAGATTTTTATATATTGAGAGATTCCAGATTTTGGGGTTATAGTTTAAGAACAGATGACTGCAAATTAGATTTTTTAACATGCTTTGAGGGCCCAATAAACTATGCATATAAAATGATTTTAATAAGATTTCTCATTGAAGCAGATGCAAAGACATTTTCCTATATTCTAGAAGGTAATTAACCATATATTATACACAGAGTTATTTCTATCATTTCTAATATACTTTTATCTTTTTGATCATTTCTTTCTTATGTTCATTTCAATTATTTAAATGGCCAGGTTCTGCACTACTTTAGTGTTTAGGACCTGAAGACTCAATAAACCAACAGGTAAAATAATTGTACAGAAAAATTTTACATCAGCCAATAGCTAAACCAATTACATAGGAACTTTATTTGATTGTCATGCATCTATAAAATAAATTAGTATGACAAAAACATTGCAGGTACAAAACTGTTAATTTTATTTAGATTTTAGTATTAACTAAAATAAATATCAAACCAGACAAGATCCTATTTACTTATTTAATGGCCTAACACTTACTATAGATTAAACCTCTTGAGCTAAAATCTCTACATACAATCCTTATGATAGTTCAGGAAGAAGAATGGAAAAGGTGAGAATCGAACAGAATAGTGCCTGGTGATGCAGTCTGTTCTCCAATCATATGTTGTTCCCAAAGGAAAATCTATAGCTTAAATTGTGCATGAAGCAGACAAAGAAAAGAAACAAATGATTAAAACTCTTCCAGTAGGGGAAAAAAATAAGCAAGAGCTCCAGATATCCTATTTAATAAATAAACACCTTCATTTGTGTAGGTTAATTTCACTGCAAGAAATAACTTTAGTCATAATTATGTTGCCTATGTCATGTTTTATAAATGGTAAATGAAGTAAATTGACTCACTCTTATTAAAGATATTGTGTGCTATAAAAACACTGCATGAAAATTAAGTCTAGGCAGATAGTGGGCAGACTATACTTACATATTATGAAAGTTTGACATTATCTGACATCCTACAGCTGAATGTTATTGTTATCTGAAACAAGCATATGTATGTATTTGTGTAGATGTACAGATTCAAACAATTGTGAAGTCACCAAAGTTTTATATTTTCACACATTGCTTCATGAGACTTGAATATTATTGCATAAAATAAGATCTTAGGCTAGAACATCAATTTCCTGCCAATAATATTACCTTTATTTAATGTGGAAATAAAGTGGTCATAAATTGTCAGATTTCAAATGAAGCTCACTTGTAACCTAAATTTTTCAGACCATTTATTCAGGAATTGGCTTCTTTAGCAAGACTTTCAGAGGTAATTGGTATTATCAGTTGAAGAACGTATTTAAATGCATCAAGAGGTTTACTGGTACAGTAAATGGAAATCTGTATTTAAAGTTACAAAGGTAATCTATATTTGATTCTCAACGGTGTTGTTATTTCCTGAGATGCAGTTAGCTCACAATCTGGAGTTTCTCCTGTACTCATAGCTCTTGCTTGACCATTAATAGAGGATGAGACCAGAAAGACCTTAACACATTTATCTCAACTGTGGCCATTTCTGGAACAGAAAATTAGGCTCTTGTCACAGAAGTACATATCTTTTCAGATAAAGATATGCAATTTGTTTTTCATGGATCTGCCTCAGAAGACAATTAGGAAATTCAGCTGGTGCAGTATATAACAACCCAAATAGTTATAGGGGTTCCTAGATTCACTCATGTAACAATGCTACCTGCTGGTTTTCAGGTATAATTCAAAGTGATGGTTGTCACCTTAAATTGGTTTAGGTTCTGGTATTCCTGAGACTTCCTTCTTCATATTTGCCTGCTCAGTGAGATCTAGTAAAAAGCACTTGTTCTGTAAAGAATTGTCAGCCTATCCCAAGAGAGTCAAACTGCTTTTTCTGCCTAACTTTTCAAATAAGGATTTTTGGAGGAACAATTGGGGACATAAATTGTGACACATTAAGACTATCATGTTATATTTATGTTATAGATTTGCTATGTTTAATTTTATACTATTAATTGCAACCTATTCAGAGTCTTTTAAATGAAACAGCATGTAAGCCAAGTAAAAAAACAATTCTAGTTTTGAAACAGGAACTCCTTAAAGATTGATCTAATCATTTGCCTGGAAGCTTGAAATAATTTTTCTCAAACTTTGTAATATTGCACCTTTCTAAATGATAAGGGCTATTCTTACCTTATATCAGCTTATTTCCAAGTCCTCTTAAAATGCTGCAACTTCCAAAAGACTACCAGTTTTAAGAGGCTTCTCTTCCAATGCACATTCAGAGAGATCTCCCTTCCTTTCAGCCAGTTGCTTGATGCTTTCACTTTGTGCTTGTAGTTCTCAGCCTTCTACACCCAAAGATGCTTTTTTACAAAGATACTTTTTTACAAATCAACTGGACTTTCTTGTTTTTCTTTGAAGACGTTTCACTTCTCATCCAAGAAGCTTCTTCAGCTCTGACTGGATGGTGGAGGAATGGAAGGATTTATGCCCCTTGCAGATAGCTGGTCATTTGCATTCTTTTAGAGAGTCATTGATGCCACCTGGAGGCTTAGCTATGTCGCCAGGGTCACCTGAGTAGTGCAAATGGGTGTGGAGCCTTTTTGGAATTGTTGACAGGACTGTGTTGTAGACTGAAGATAGATGATGTCATATCTTTTATTATTATTATTGATCATTGCACAGTCAGCCAGATGTTCAGACTGGATTTGGCATTTTTGTCTACCTATCGAGTCCTTACCAAAGACCTAGAATAGGCAGATGAGGATGTTTGATGGTATTACAGATATCGTCGCAGGATGGAAGCAGTTCCTAGTAAGGCCGCCTTTTGCAATTGACTAATAGCAAATTTGTCAATGCCAATGGTGTTCAAGTGGTGCTCCAGTTCTTTCAGGATTGCATCCAAGGCGCCTATTACTATTGGTACTACCCTTGCTTGCCTTTGCCACAGTCTTTCTATTTCTAGGTCTTTGTATTTTGTTATCTTCTCCAGTTCTTTCTCATCTATTCTACTGTATCCAGGCACTGCCATGTCCACTATCCAGACTTTTTTGTCTTTCTTATCGACAATTGTTAAGTCCGGAGTGTTATGTTTCAGGTGCTGTTTGAATTATGAAGTCCCAGAGCAGTTTAATTTTACCATTTTCTATGACTTTCTCTATTTTATGATCCCACCAGTTCTTTCTTGCAGGCAAATGATATTTCTTGCAGATCTTCCAATGCACCATTGTTGCTACTTTGTCATTCCGCTGCTTGTAGTCAGTCTGTGCAATCTTCTTGCAGCAGCTTACCAGGTGGTCCACTGTTTCTTCAGCTTCTTTGCATAGGCAGCACTTACTGTCTGTTGCTGTCTTCTCAATTTTGACTTTGTGTGCATTTGTCCTTAAGGCTTGGTCTTGTGCAGCCAGAGGCTTGGTCTTGTGCAGTCCCTCAGTCTCTTTCTTCAATTTTCCTGCTCTTAGCCATTGCCAGGTCTTGTTATTATCTGCTTTCCCAGCTATTTTTTTTAATGTAATGGCCATATAGTACTGGCCATGTCGTGGTCCTCTCTGCCCAAAATGTGGACAGAAAAGCAAAACATCTTTAAAGAAAAACAAGAAAGTCCAGTTGCCTCATGAAAAATCATATTTGGGATAACTATGACCTGAATGACTGAGAATCTCCATAGACATCTGTCTTCTACAATTCCATAACTCCTCCTTCCTTTCCCTCTGCACTAATTCTCCTTGCAGAGAGAGGTCAGATCATGTGGACAAAGGTTTGCAAAGGAGCAAGATTATTCATTTCAACAGCAAATATAATGTCTAAAACAATAACAAAATGAACATTCCAGTAACATACAAGGCTCTGAAATGCTGCCCTGAATTGAATTCAACATACTTTCAGAACTGAACTGATAATGCTGCTTAATACACTTTTCCAGAAAAGCACTCTTTTGTAACTCCCCATTCAGATTGTCATGCAATCTCCCCTTGAGAATAACAACCCCATTTTGATAAATACTGCTCTAATGTTTTTGGTATATGTAATTTCACTTTAGCTTGTAAGTTTGCCCATCATACAGTGGTGGGATTCAAATATGTGAACAACTGGTTCTCTGTATGGATGCCACTTCTGGAAGTCCATTCTGGGCCTGGGCAACAAAAAATTAGCTACTGGTTCTGCCAAAGTGGTGCAAACCGGCTGAATCCCACCACTGCCATCATACCATGCCAAAAATAAGTGTATTTCCAATCTGCATTTATTGGCTCCAGGGAAATGTGTGTCTTTGTAGTCTCTCTATGTGTGTACACACTCTAGTTTATATTGCAAAATATAAACTACAGCTTTATAGTCTTGCATGCCTGAGGGTCATGAGCTGCTTTATTTGTGTAGTATAGAGAACAGGCATCATTATTAATTCAGGAGAAGTGGATTAAGAATACAAAGTACTATTTACTAACCAAGAGTACTAAGGCCTTCTTCAGAAAGTGGATCAAGTTTTCCTTAGAATATTGTTGAACCTCTGACATAAAGGAAGATTGAAATAGTAGAGTTCTCCTATGAATTTGTGTTACATCCTTTGCATGTATGATATTTCTCATAGATATATCAAATAAACTAGTGAACTGTATTTAAGAAAACATACATCATTGATAAAGGATGTTTGATACACTTTGTATATTCATGTTTTCCCACATAACACAACAGTATATTTGCATTCCATGAAATGAATGCAATATTTTACATGTTCTAAATGTTTTCTTTCCATTTGTGCAATGATATGAACACAGCTAATGATTATACAAAACCACTGTACTTGGGTACAGCCATCCCATGTTTTCTTACCATGTTATAAAAAATTACAATATTATAAAATTGGGAAATACAACTGCAGTGTAATATGTGCATATTTCATGTGATACCCAGTTGAAAAGCCAAGATGCCCACTGGCAAACAGCTGTATATTTTGTTATTAATATTTTCAAATTTCTGAAGAGCAAGACATACAATCAGCACCCTTAGAAGCAATTCAGGCATTTCTACTAAGCCACTTAATTATGTGAAACTGCATCTTTTTTCATTTTTCAACTCATAGAAGATGTAAGACTCACATATAGCTGACTGAGCACATTAAATAAATAGCCCACAGTAATTTGCAGTCAGACAATAATCAGTGTGGGTGGTTTGCATTTTCAAAGAAATGTAGGATAGAGGTAACTTTAAGAAATGAGTGGCCTATTTTGCTGAATTCAAGAAATTCTCACGTATTGCTTTTCCCTTTTATTTCATATCCTTTTCTTACATTTTACATATAACCTGCACACTTTTCATCCCATAGATGAATTTTGGAAATCCGGGCCTTAACTAGTCCATTCAGTATTATATGACCAATCTGATTTTGTTTTTCCAGGAATAAATCTAACCATAGGATACAAACTCTACTCTAATGAACTAATTTAATAAATCAAGCCAAGGCATTGGGATAGTAGTCTGACATCTCTGAGAAAGAGATTTCTTTCTGAGATTTTTTTTCTAGAATTTTATATTAGAACATTTTAGTATTCATAATCCCATTACTTTTTGTATATCTATCTCTTATTAGGTTTTTAATTTGCAAAGCTCAAAACATACTAAACCCTTTTTGTAAGACAGTATTGTTCTAAAAAAAAAATCTAATTGTGAAGCCATGTGATAAAATTCCTTATTTATTCCAAAACAGTTATACATTTTAGTTCATGAGTAAAAAAAATGTGCATTTAATGATGACTTATTATTTCTAATAGATTGGATTCAAAGGAATTCCAGGCTATAGCAATCAATCAAAAAATAAAATACTTTTAAATGAATTAGAATTGAGATTCTACTGGTTTAAAGATTAATAGAGCTGTATCTCTACATTAGGAAAATATTGTAATGGAAAGCATCAATGTAGTTTTGGCCATTGTAAGTCAGAGTAACATTCAGTCAAAGTGCAATTTAAATTTGAGATTCAAAAATGGCCTATTTAGATCCCTAGTTGAGTTTTGATTTGCAGCTAATTTTAGATTTGCAGTCAATTTTAGATTTAAAGTTGATTTAAATCAACTTTAAGATTTGATTTAAAGTTGATTTCAGATTTAAAGCATCGAGATTTTATTTGAGAAAGCTCCATGTTCAGTACATTACGGTTTTTACATTCCCAAAAATGTTCAATTGTTGCTAATCACTTTTCTCAGGAGAGAAATATTAAAATGTGTTTTCAAGAGTGTGTGATTTTGGAAGGCTATAATGTTGAGCACTTGCTTTCAAAATAACAGCTGTTCAATTGAGCAGAAAACAATCTTAAACTGATTTATAAGCATAATAATGCACTGAATGAATCTATGATAAAATACAAAATAATGCAGTATATGACTTGAAATAGCAGAATTCTGTTATGTTGTATCCTTCACATTTATAATATTCATCTAATAGCATGTATAAATTAGTGAACTGAATTTAAATGAACATACATCATTTGTAGAGGATGCTTGACACATTATATATGTATGCTTTCCCACATAAACACAATAATATGTTTGCATTCCATATAATGAAAAGCAAAGTCAGATTTTTATATGTACCTGCAAATTTTACAATTAAAAATACTTTTAAATATGACTTTGAAACTGACTTTCTTACTATCTTGCAATATTCTGTTTTTTTAATATACTTGTCATTAGTTTTGTTCCTTTTTTTAATCTCACATTAGAACAACTTGAAATATAATTACATCCATCCTTTAACCTCTACACTACAGCTTTTGGTTATATTTCATCTCCTGTTTATAAACAAACTAGCACATAATAGAAAGAAAGCAACAAGAAATTAGAGGAACAACAAAGAATGCTTGATTATGTCTTTTTCTTTTCTTAACTAAAATCTCCAGATATTAATAAAAAGATCATCATGTTAAATATTTTGTATGTGTTTATAAATTGAAGAGGACTTTTTTACATTGACATCATGTATTAATAGAGAAAGAATATTCTACACCTCAAGGGTAATGTATAATAACTACAGTATATCAATTTTCTCTAATGTTTTCTCTAATAACTTTCAAGTAAAGGATGCTTTATTTTTTAATAAATTAATTAATAATATACTAATTAAATAGGTAAAAAAGGACCACTACCAGTTACCTCATCCCATTTGTTCCTGAGATATATATGCCATATTTTTAAAGGTGATTTTATCACATTTAGATAGTGTTTAATACAATTATGGCATTGTCTAAATATTAACTGTTGTGGCCATTAATATCCTGTTAAATTTATAACAGGAAGGAGCAAAAAAGAAAAAAAAGATCCAGGATATAAACTCAGTGTGACCTAGGTCTATTTTAGAATTAATATGACCTGGACCATATACCAACCATTATGAAGAGAATAATTTTGAAGTCCAGAACATCATTGCTAAGGAACTGGAGAAATTTGGAATGAAATCAAAGAACTTGTTAAGAATAAATGAAAC
Organism: Protobothrops mucrosquamatus; assembly: GCF_001527695.2. NCBI lineage: Eukaryota > Metazoa > Chordata > Lepidosauria > Squamata > Viperidae > Protobothrops > Protobothrops mucrosquamatus. Next base: position 578,433 of record NW_015386459.1, read on the forward strand.
TATAAAAAAACCAAGAAGTAAAAAAAGTAAATTTAATGACAGAAAAACCATGGAAATTGCCAAGAAGAGAAAACAAGCCAAAGCCCAGAAAGATTAAAAAAAATCACAGGAAGAAACTTAAATGAGATTTCAGGAAGTTCTTAAAAGAGAAAAGAAGCAATATTAAAACAATATCTGTTAAGATATAGAAAAACAAGTTGCCAAAAAATTATGAATTCCAACATTAAATTAGTATGCTAAAAGATAAAAATGGACAGAAATTCATTCCAAGAAGATCAGCTAATGATGAACATATTGAAATTCTATACAGTATAGCTATCAATATCCAAGATACCTTAAAATATATTCTATACTCTCAAAAACCTCTAGTATTAAAAGATCAGTCAGTACACAGCACACTCCTGAAATCTTTTGGCATTATTTAGGATTTATAATCTATATCTCCAGCTGTTATAACACCTTGCAATCACAGTTACAAAAATTAAGAAAGTACTTTATTATAAAGCTGTCCATTGGGCATCATTATAGTTCCAGATGCCTTTATATCAATGTTTATAGCAATGATGCTTGACTCTTTTTTTTATTACAAACCACCATTTGTAAAGTAGCTTCCCATCATAATAACACTGAAATGGGGAAGCAATTTATTTTCTTTTGTTTGATGTATGGAGTATGAAATATTCTCTAAAACTATGATACAAGAACAATTCTATTGGTCAGCTGGAAACAATATTGATAGGTTTGTGGTGTTATCAGAATGCTTCATGCTGCCAGAAGTAAAAGCAATTTCTGATCAATTTCAAGCTTCTTAAGAGCAAGAGAAGAATATACCTTTCCAAACATTTTTATTCATATGCATTTGGGATTTTTAACTTTAGTCATGAAAACCACATGCATAAGTATTATATTATCAGCCTCGTTAAAATTTATAGAAAGAAATTAATCAGATGAGCAGCATTTAAATACAAAGTTGGTAAATGTTTACATTTTAATGGTCAATAGAACAGAGTGCTATCACTTTTTTTCATACAGATGCTTCCACAATAATTTAGACAAAGAACTTTAAAAAGACATCAAAATGGCATGGGCCATTAGGCTATTAGTGCAATCATAAAATTTTAAACTTAATCCAATAACAACTTTTTATTCTTACAGCCTTCTAGAATTAACATTATTTCAAATACATTTTGATAACTTGCATCAGCAGACTTAATTAAGAAAATAAGGTATTAAAAAAACAATAGAAATCTTTCCAACAAAATGATTATAACAAATGAAGCATAATGCATCCAGAAAATAAAGTATTTGTTAAAAGAGTTAATTGATATCCTCAAACAAATAACTGAATAAATAAAGTTCTTTTTTATCTAGTGTAATACTTTCATATTGTTTGTTGTCATATCAAGAAGATCCCTGTTTTCTGAATGAATAAATCTGTCAAGTATGGTTTTGCTCTAATACATGTTGACTCATTACTTTATTAGTTTGTGATGTTAGTTGAAAAATGTATGCATGGAAATTTCTACTTTATGGGACACTTTCATATAATTTAGTAATATGTTAATTTTTTGCAGGCAATACTTCCTTAAAATTATCTTTGTATCTTTTTTCCTAATATTCATGCATTTACTTTTATGCAATGTGAATTATATTGCAACATTCCCAATGTTATTAAATTTGAAACCCAAGTGTGGTCTTGAAGGAGAGAATTTTGATGACTTTGTACAAAAATTCGGATCAAGCAAATGTCTTTCATTTCTTCTATTTAAAATAGGAAACAATATACCTGAAAGACTCTAAGGCTAATAAAAAATATTTAATATTCAGGTAATAAAATACAGAATAAGAGGTAAGATTTGGGACAAGACCAGGGGATGATTTTCTGGGAGCATAAATTTTTGAACCTTCTCCTTTAAAGATAAGATAACCTTTATTGTCATGTTTTTTTGTTTGTTTGTCCTTGTTTACTGTGTGCTCACACTGGCACATATTAAAAATGAAATTCTGTTGCCTGCTTTCAAAAGAATATATATATCTACACCCCCCCACACACAGAGAGACACATATATTAAAGATGAAGTCTGAAAGAAAACTAAAATCACTTCCCAATCTGTTATTTGTTCTATAAGGTTTCAAAGCTTCTCTAATTGTGGAAATCCACGCCAAAAACTGTCCTAAGAGTTAAACAAAGCTCTATGAGAGCTAGACAAGGAAAGAAAGAAAAGGAAAGTTCACCCCAAACTTATAACTCTGGAGGAACCTTAAAACAACAATTAAATAGCAATAAGAGATTGAATTAATATATTAAAAAAGTATATGGAATAAACATCTGTCCATCTTTATTTATGTCCAACAAGGCAACATTGTACATGGCATACCCTTTGGATAAACTGGAGTGTTTCAAGATCTAAGCATAACAGCCTAATTGTTCTGCATGTTAGTTTTATATTTATTAATATAATAGGGGCTAATGGGTTCCATTATGAGAGATTTTGTCTGAAAAAAATTCCTTTCTTAAATAGGCCATATTACCAAGTTAGTTGTTACTCTGCTGAAATCATGGTTGAACAAATGTTAAGATGGTGTTAGACCAGTTAGTTCAAGATGAATGATAATTTGTATGGTTCCTAAGAAATTTCTAATGTAGTGCCTGATGCTTTAAATCACAGTCTAGCCTAGAGCAATTTTAAACCTGAAGATACTAAACTGCAGTACTTCTAAATGCAAATGACAGAAATAACTAAATAGTCTGAGAATTTTTTCTTGATAGTAGAGAGTTCTGATTATAGCTGCATTTAACATTTATATTCACTATAATGGCTTCAGGCTTAGAACTAAAATGTATCTTCCTTCTTCGTAAAAGTTTTGGAATAGTTGCTCTATTAATTGTGTGCTTTGGTATGATTCAGATTTCATGCAGAATGACATTAGCTGCAGTTTAGGAAATAGTCACCATTCTTCTTAACTATAAGAAGGATTACAATAATGCTCTATCCTGTGGGAAAGCCCATGGAAACATTTGTCCTATCATCAGTGAAGTAAAAAGTGAATAGAGAAAATAGGAAAAATATACATTTAGTATTCAATTGAATACTAATTCATAGTTGATTGGTATGTTTATTCTAGGCTAAAATAGGGATTTATGAATCTTCTCCAAATGATATTGTGATCAAATCCACAAGCAGTATCAGAAAAAGTGTGTTGAATCTATACAAATCTATACAGTTACAAGTGTCATCAACCTGAAGCTCCAGTTTAAATACAAATTCTGATTATATTGCTGAATTTTGTGACAAAGAGTTTCTTGGCCCTTAGAACTAGAAAAAGCAAAAACAACAACAACAATAACAACAACAACCCTTCAGTCTAAATTTTATAGGTGCCAACAAAATATCTCCAAAATGCACATGCCTGGAAAATCTTCCTCCTACTTTCCCATTCATATTATGCCATATTTACATCAATGTACTACCTTTCCAACTTTCCTCAATCCCAATTCATACTGAGATTTCTCCACCAATATAGAGGATCTTGCTGGATAGAAAAACTAAAATACACACATTCTGCTCAGATATAAATTAATGTTCTATATTCACTAAGAAACTACAATAGATATAACTAAATTAATAAAAGAAGCTAATAAAAAGAAGCCTGAAATTACATTAACACGATTAATCTTATATAAACAGAAATACAGAACTTTCTTGTCCTGATTCAGCATTTCAGTCAGTTCCTTACATAATGAACTCATTTATAATGACGAAATAAATATAGGCCATAATTGAATGGTACATATAATCAGTTGCAGCAAAAAGAGATGACAGAAGTATATAATTTTGTATGCCCTACAAATATTTGATATACACCACAATCACATAACGGTTCTAAAATTAAATCTAAATAGGTTAATAATATTTTTCCTGTTTTATTCTATGAACTCAAAAGAATATTCCTTAGAAATAATTATTTACATACTGGTAATATTTTATTTTTAAACAAATATTGACAAAACTTTCAAGGTGCTTTTACATCAACCTCATCTTTGCATTTATAGACTATACACAATCCTGATATTTTTAAAACAACTTGTTCATAAACTTAAATAGACTATATAGCAACTTAAAAATCATTCAAAGTATTTAAAGAATGATATTATTGTCCAAAATTAATCGTATGATGAAATAGTAATAGGCTTATTTTTTTTCAAATGTCTATGCTCTATGAAACATTATACAATAACAAACTGATTTTGAAAGGTTTAGCTTATCTTATTTTGATCTGTTAATTTTTTCTTTTATATTTCATTCAATGTTCTCATTTTCAAAGCACTCTAAGACCTAATTTATATTGAGATAATAAACTTTTATGTGGGTTAACTGTTTTACATGAAATATGAATTCTCAGTACTGTAATGCATGCTTAATAATCAACAAGCCTTCTCTATCATATTTTCCATGATAAAAAATACAAGATGTGCTATAAGTTATATCTTTCCTAAAAGGTTCTTCCCATTTACCCTCAATAATATGGGCTATATTGACAAAAATGTACAAATCCACGATGGCTTATTCGACTTTGGCTCTATTCTTTGAAACCATAGTTATGTAACACCTTATATAAATAAAGCTCACTGTAAATTATTTAACTAAAGCATAGATTTAAAAAAAAAACAGAAAAAGAAAAATGTGGCCTACCACAAGAATATCCTGAAAAGTTCACTTTTTAAAATCTGACTAAAAACTGCCTGGGATTCACATTATTGTGGTCATGTAGGTTGTGTTCTAAACAGATCTGGTTTGTTATGGATTAGAGCATTCTACAGTAACCATAGCCATTCTATAACAAACCAGAAAATCTGTTCAAATCCCAGCTCTATGGGGAGGACTGGGTATTGTACTTTCACTAAATGTTGGGATATATTTTTCTGCTTATACAGTATTTTCCTCCTAGGGATTAAATATTACCCTAAAGTAGTATGTAATTTGGTTAAAAAAAAGATGTTAATTTCTATAGGCATTTTAGCTATATTGGTGAGGTTCAATTTTATTATTATTTTTAATAGTAGAATGTTTCAATCATTAAGAAGGTTTGAGAAACTATGTCATAGTTTAATGCAGGCATACATAACATATGGCCCATGACTTCAAGCACTTTTTAAAAAGTTGATAAATTTGTAGCTATCTTAAAAGGCACTCCATTAGCTTCCAAATAGCTGCTCAGTGTGCCAATATTTATTTTTTAATTTGAATATTAATGTATCAGTGTGGCCCAAGTTGTGCAGGCCTAGTTTAATGTGTATCCTATACATTAAATTAATCAATTTTTATGAGTAGGTTGGTGTACAATTGTATCCATGGTGATTGACACATTCACATTTAGGATTCATTCTGCAGAATTCAAAGCCATTGATGTCCACAGTAATAGTTTTAACTGTAGCATTCAATTCAGTGTTAAGTCTGGCATAGGTTACAGTTTGCAAAGTACTTCCCATGTGTATATTTTTTTCTCTCTCTTTATATAATACAAAAGTATTGCAACTTTCTTCACAGAATCTGAATACCTTTTCCAAGGCTTTCATGGCTGTTCTCTCAAGAGCTAGCCTGTGCCATATTTCTTGACTCTTATAATCCAGCTTTCTGGAATACACATTTAATATTTAACTTCAATAAATAAAAATAGAGTGTAGTCTGTTTCCATCCTGGAACCAGTCTGTTTCTCCATTTTCACCATACTGTGGCTTCTGTGTATAGCTTTCTCATGAAGACAATAATATGTTCTTGATTCCCATTTTTCTAAGCAGATACCACAGGTTGATATAATTGGCATCAACCAATTTTGGTATTCTTGGACTTTCTTATTTATCCAGTGTGTATCATCTTGCATGTTCCTCCAGCTTTTGTAAAACCAGTTTGAACACCTGGCATCTATTTTTCCATAAAGGTTGTAATCTGTGTTAGACAGTCTGAAGCATCTGAAATTAAGGGTATTGTATAATAGTTTGCACAATCTGTTAAATATCCTTTTTTGGTATGGGAATATAGATTGATCTCTTCCAATTTTTTGGCTTCTTGTAATTTAGTTTGTGCTAAAAGGGGAAGAATTTCCTTGGAATATTGATTGAATTTGATTAGTCTTAACAAGTTTAATAGGATGGCATCCTAGATAGAGAAACCAAGGATAAATGGTAAATGATCCTTCCCATTCTAGGTAACATTCTTCCTGCAGAATAATAATTGGCTTAATTTTTGCTACTTTGCTACAGTTATTGCATTTACAGTAAAGGTTTCCTAGATGGAGGGTATTTTTTTCAATTTATAATCTCCTTCTGTTTATAAGATGATGCCCCAGAATGCAGCAACTGTTGTTGGAGTGTCATTAATACTTGTCTTCCTAAATGTACTTATTCTTTTTTCAATCATCTTATTAATTTCTAAAAAATCTTCCTGGATGTATCCCATATTATTTGATAAATCTGTTGTCAGGACCTCAGCTTTTTGTTTCAAACTGAATAGTTGTTCAAGGAAGTTTGAGAAAGTATCAGCCATGAGAAATGTTTCTTATTAAAGTTGAATTACCCACTATAATAGTTTCATTAATGGGACTGCTGGAGTTTTGAATCTCAGCCATTAAAATATATTTTAAGCCCCTAGGATCTGAGGGGCTTAGCACAGCACATTAGCATATCCTTTATCTGTATGTCAAGTTTAAGCTGTTTACTAAATTACCTAGGTGAAAATATCAGCAATTTTTAGTACCTCATGTACACTGAAAACAGTGGCTTTTGCCAGTCTCTTCTTCCCTTCCAGGAGATTAAATTTCCATGGGTAGTGGCCTATGCTGAAGGTATAGCTGTGTTGATCTTAAATTCAGTGAAACCAAGAGGGCAAATCCAAAAATATAATTTATCAAGATAACAACATAAAGGGAGCTGCAATCTGATGTAGTAAAAGAATTGCAAATCTCTGTTAATCCCTTGCTGAAAACATGCAAACAAAGTTTCTGCATATGCCCTGAAGCATAACATTTACAAGTTAATTTTGATTTAGAATATGGAGAGGTTTAAATATGAAAAGAACCTTAGACTCTTTGTAAATAAATACTAGATCACAAGCAGGATGAAAAAAAAAATAACTTGCATGAAATTTGTCAATCCTTAGTTTTTGAATGAGTAATTCCATTGCTCCCAATATCATTCAGTTCCAATGATGTTGATGGCAATCTTCCCTGGACACAAGGAAAAAAGGTATGTGTTAAAAAAATATCAAATTCAGGCCCACTTCCATTAAAAAAAATAGTCTTCTATCTCCCTGTCCCATCGGCAGACTGGCATGAATTCAACAATATGGCCAAGTCACATTCTCTACTCATCAGTTTTCAAATAGAAAATTTACTGCCTTTGGAAAATTTGCAGAACAGTTCATATGGTTTTGGTCTGATAGACAGAATGCCTGAAGAACGATGTACAGAGGTTCGCAACATTGTACAAGAGCAACCAAAATCATCCCAAAGAAAAAGAAATGCAAGATAGTAAAATGGCTGTCTGAGGAAGCTTTGCAAATAGCTGAAAGGCAAGGGAGAAAGAGAAAGATACACCCAATTGAACACAGAATTCCAGAGAATAGCTAGAAGAGATAAGAATTCCCTCTTAAATGAGCAAAGAAATAGAAGAAAACAATAGAAGAGGGAGACCAGAGATCTCTTCAAGAAAATTGGAGATATGAAGGGAATGTTTCATGCAAAGATGGGCATGATAAAGGACCAAAATGGCAGGGACCTAACAGAGGCAGAAGAGATTAAGAAGAGGTGGCAAAATTACACAGAAGAACTATACAAGAACGAGCTTAGCATCCCTGATAATCACGATGGGATGGTCACTGACCTCGAGCCAGACATCCTAGAATGTGAAGTGAAATGGGCCTTAGGAAAGCTGAGCAACAACAAAGCTAGTGGAGGTGACAGTATTCCAGCTGAGCTGGAATCAAAATCTTAAAAGACAATGCAGTAAAAGTGCTACACTCAATTGGCCAGCAAATTTGGAAAACTCAGCATTGGCCACAGGATTGGAAAAGGTCAGTTTACATTCCAATTCCAAAGAAAGGCAATGCCAAAGAATGTTCAAACTATCGCACCATTGCACTCATTTCACATGCTAGTAAAGTTGTGGATTGAGAACTTCCAGAAGTATAGGCAGGATTTCGAAGAGGCAGAGGAACTAGAGATCAAATTGCCAACATATGTTGGATCATGAAGCTAGGGAGTTCCAGAAAAACATCTACTTCTGCTTCATTGACTATGCTAAAGCCTTTGATTGTGTGGATCACAAAAAATTGTGGCAAGTTCTTAAAGAGATGGGAGTACCAGACCATCTTATTTGTCTCTTGAGAAACCTATATGCGGGTCAAGAAGCAACAGTGAGAACTGGACACGGAACCACTGATTGGTTCAAAATTGGGAAAGGAGTCCAGCAAGGCTGTATACTGTCGCCCTGCCTATTTAACTTATATGCAGAGCACATCAAGAGAAAGGCAAGGCTAGATGAATCAAAAGTTGGAATTCAGATTGCTGAGAGAAATATCAACAACCTAAGATATGCAGATGATACCACTCTAATGGCAGAAAGTGAAGAGGAACTAAAGAGACTCTTGATGTGGGTGAAGAAGAGAATGCAAGAAGGAGAATGTTGAAACTCAACATTAAGAAAACATTAAGAGCATGGCATCTGGCCCTCTCAATTCCTGCAAATAGATGGGGAAGATATGGAGGTAGTGACAGATTTTATCTTCCTGGGCTCCAAGATCACCTCAGATGGGGACTGCAGCCAAGAAATTAAAACACGCTTTCTCCTGGGGAGGAAAGCTATGGCAAATCTAGACAGCATACTAAAAAACAGAGACATCACCCTGCCAACAAAAGTACATATAGTCAAGGCTATGGTTTTCCAAGTTGCAGTGTATGACTGTGAAAGTTGGAACATAAGAAAGGCTGAGCACAAAAGAATTGAGGCCTTTGAACTATGGTGCTGGAGAAGACTCCTGCGAGTCCCCTGGATTGCAAGGTGATCAAACCGGTCAGTCCTAGAGGAGATCAACCCTGACTGCTCTTTAGAAGGCCAGATCCTGAAGTTGAAACTCAAGTACTTTGGCCACCTAATGAGAAGGAAGGATTCCCTGGAAAAGAACCGAATGCTGGGAAAGATTGAGGGCAATAGAAGAAGGGGACAACAGAGAATGAGGTGGGTGGATGGAGTCACTGAAGCAGTAGGCATGAGCTTAAATGGACTTCAGAAGATGGTAGAGAACAGGAAGGCCTGGAGGAACGTTGTCCATGGGGTCGCGATGGGTCCGACACGACTTCGCAACTAACAACAATCTCTCCCTCTCCCTCCCTCCCCCCCTCTCTCTCTCAGTATACTGAAGCAAATGTTAAATGTTAAAAAGGGATACTATAGCAGTAGTAAAAAATCCAGATGACCACTGGGTAGTCACAAAGATTTAATTATTTCATTTTTCTAATGCTATTTAAAGGTTGCTCTGAATTTCAGAGCTCAGATATGGTAATCTTAATTGTAGACATTTTAAGAATACTTCTGGAAAAGAAAAACGGCATATTTCTAGAATTTAGGCATAAATATCCCTGATTAGATTAGCCCACCTAATCTAATCATCTGAAGAGGCTGTTAAGGAATTTTGGCCAGCAGGATCCAAGAAAAGACCTTTTTCTGTAATGGACCCTGCCCTCTAGAACATTGTGCCTATGAGGTGAGATCCACACCCAGTGATTTGGCCTTCTGAAAGGGCTTGAAGACCTGGCTCTGCCAGCTGGCCATAGGACCATGCCAATGGGGGAGTGACATCTTGGAAGTGGTTAATTGGTTAGATAGGCCCCAATTCCTCCCCAAGCACACTTTTTTCTTTTTCTCTCCATCTTGATCAATTGAATGTTAATTGATTTTAAATGTATGGTCTTTATTTATTGTTTTAATATTTTATATGATTTTTGTTGAACCTCTGTGCCTAGAGTTGCCTTGATGAGAAGGGCAGCATAGAAACTTAATAATAAATAAATAAATAATAAAATATAAATTATTTCTATATTGCTCAATAAGTAAACAAGACTGAACTGAGGAATTGTCAAAGTTGTTATCTGTCTCTTCCCTTTACCTTATAGTTCAACAAGAGAAACAATATTAAAGTAAAATAATTGGATTGGCTAAATTAATAATACAGGTAATTAATTGTCAGTAGAATGCTCTGTTGGAATATTTTAATAAGGGGAATTATACCTAATCAGTTTTTCTGGATAAATGTAGCTTTAAATTAAAGGATGTTTTCTCAGTTGTACTTTTTTAAAGCTCTCAGTTACTTCTTTATTTCTTTTCCAATGTATATTACTCTATGCGGACTAAACAATCTAGTTACACTTAGATGTTACAAATTTGAAGTTAACAAATTTAGAGGAGAATTACAAATCAGCAATTACAAAATCAATCTTAAGCATATTTATTCAAGAGGTGACAAGCAATAGGGAGAAAGCAGAACTATTTAACTCATTTTTTGCATCTGTCTTTACACAAAGGGAAAAAACAGACTAACCTATCAAAAATAGTGCCATAAAAAACAGTATAGAAACACAAGTTAAGATAGGCAAGAAAATGATAAGTGAGTACCTGTCCAGCCTAGACAAGTTCAAATCATCAGGGCCAGATGGATTACACCCCAAGGTTCTCAAGGAACTGGCAGATGTGATCTCAGAACCACTGAACTATATTTTTCAAAGATCCTGGAGCACAGGGAAACTACCAGAGGACTGGAAAAGAGCTGATGTAGTTCCCATCTTCAAAAAAAGGAAAAAAAATGGATCCAGGAAATTACAGACCTATCAGCCTGACCTCAATACCTGGAAAGATTCTGGAAAAGATAATCAAACAACAAATCAGCGAACACCTAGAGGCAAACAAAATCACTACTAAAAGCCAACATGGATTTGTCAAAAACAGATCATGCCAGACAAACCTTATTGCATTCTTTGACCAAGTGACAAAATTAGTGGATCAGAGGAATTCTGTGGATATAATTTACTTGGACTTCAGTGGCATTTGATAAAGTAAATCACAACCTATTACTCGATAAGATAGAAAAATGTGGGTTAGACAGCATCACCACCAGATGGATTCATAGCTGGCTGACCGGCCGCACTCAGCATGTAGTCCTCAATGGAACTGCATCTATATGGAGGGAAGTGTGTAGTGGGGTGCCCCAGGGCTCTGTTCTAGGCCCAGTGCTCTTCAACATTTTCATCAACGATTTGGACGAGGAGATAGATGGGGAACTCATCAAATTTGTGGATGACACCAAGCTGGCAGGAATAGCCAGCACTCCAGAAGACAGCCTTAAGATACAGGAGGACCTGGACAGACTTGAACACTGGGTGCTATCTAACAAAATGAAATTCAATGGTGAAAAAAGTAAGGTTCTGCATTTGGGCAAGGGGACCCAAATGTACAGGTATAGTATAGGGGGTGCCTTGCTCAATAGTAGTAACTGTGAGAGGGATTTCGGAGTCCTAGTGGACAATCATTTAAATATGAGCCAGCAGTGTGCTGCAGCTGCCAAAAAAGGCAACACAGTGCTGAGCTGCATTAACAGAGGGATAGAATCAAGATCACGTGAAGTATTAATACCACTTTACAATGCCTTGGTAAGGCCACACTTGAGATACTGCATCCAGTTTTGGTCACCACGATGTAAAAAAGATGCTGAGACTCTAGAAGGAGTACAGAGAAGAGCAAGAAAGATGATTAGGGGACTGGAGGCTAAAACATATGAGGAATGGTTGCTGGAATTGGGTATGTCTAGTTTAATGAAGAGAAGGACCAGGGGGGACATGATAGCAGTGTTCCAATGTCTCAGGGGTAGCCACAAAGAAAAGGAAGTCAAGCTATTCTCCAAAGCGCCTGAGGGCAGGACAAGAAGCAACGATGGAAACTAATCAAGGAGAGAAGCAACCTAGAACTAATGAGAAACTTCCTGACAGTTAGAACAATTAACCAATGGAACAACCTGCCTCCAGAAGCGGTGAATGCTCCAACACTGGAAGTTTTTAAGAAGAGACTGGACAGCCATTTGTCCGAAATGGTGTAGGGTTTCCTGCCTGAGCAGGGGGTTGGACTAGATGACCTCCAAGGTCCCTTCCGACTTTATTATTATTATTATTACTAAGAGGAATAAATTTCTTATATGCAGTAGGATTTGTTTGCGAAACAGAGAGAAAGCGAGCAATCATGCCAAGTCTTTCTTCACATCCAGTCTGTCCCTATTGCAATGCAGTCATTACAAACTGTCTCTTTAGGCCCACTGATATGTAGAACTTCACACTCAATTAATAAATTTAAATACTGTTTTAATTTAATATCCAAGCTGCTTAAAAAAAACTCTGGGAAATCTGCTTTCATGGCAAGAAGCTATTAATGTTTTTTGTTTTATTTAGAAGGTAATAATCTGGCTATTTGATTTTCACTATATACTAGTTGTCACATGTATAGATTTCTTTCCATAGATTTAATAGATATTAAAAAAACATTTCTTTGATTGACTGCAGCAGCACTGATATCAAATTAACAATTAATAACAGAACTGAGTAGGTCTGTAGCGGATGAATTTGCAAATTTACAAACACATCTGAAGAAATGCTTGCTTTTCTTAGTTAACAGTATAAAAAGACATTAAATTATGATTTGTGGATCATGGTTCATGGCAATATGTCTCTTTCCACTAAAAATAGCCATTATGTTCATATATATATGGGAGTACTAACTTTTTAGATTGCTGGACAGAAATTTCATCCATCCTAGACCAGGCAACTCAGATGAAGTGCAAAATTTACCTGAAAATTACTTTGCCAGACTTCTTTTTTTTTTAGTAATACATTTTGCCTTACTGTCAATGATAATTATGTCTCATCTCTGTCTTTCAGGGGGAGAATGCAAATAGAGCTCATTTAATCACCAAGCCCTGGATTTTAAAAGATTAGAATATTCAATTGTACCAACCAATTTAGAAGAATTTATTTTTGAGTAAAGAAAATTGAAAGTGAAGACCAGAAAATACCATGGATATAGGGCTACAGTTATCTATTGAAAGGCTTGCAAAAATTTTCTGCCAAATTTGCTAACTAAAATGTAGACTATGTATGTGCATTCTTCATAAGAAGAAGGAATAGAGAACTGCATAGTGTATAATGAAAATGAAATTTCATCTTATTTTTCTGTTCTGCCCTGGTACCCAGAATAGTGAGAAAATTCTATCCCAGTGGTCAAATATAGCCTACTAACTTCATTGAGTTTGCAGAGTGTCAAATGATATTCCTCCTAAAGATTGTGACTCTCCTTTCCTTCATACTTTGTGATGTTACACAGTAGCACTGGGCAGATAATTCTTATGCATTTTTCCTGCAGATTCCCAACATAAACAGAATATAATTTAAGAACTGGATAGTGTTGCCAAGGAATACATGAGAATTTTCCTGTACCACCATCATTTTCCCAATGATTTGCAGTTACACTGGCCACCAGAAGCACTGAATTACCAAATTTTACCTTATTGGGAATTGCTAGATGTGGGCAGCCAGATGTGATTCCCTGGACTTCACATTTTAGATTACTGTATACTGAATATTAGTGGTAGGTGCTATCCAGGATTTGGTGCTCAGCATTTGCAAGGAAGGATATTTACAGTGGTGGAAGCACTAGCAGAAAGGAATAAACAGTTCATTCTTCTTTCAACTCTCAGACGAGAAAAATACAAATGTTGTATTATGTTATGCCCTTATACAGGCAATTTTACATGACTTCCTGTTGGAGGGAGAAATATTTCTCTATGTTTCATAGTGTATCTTGTATGTGTCATTTTAATTACATTTACCACCAAAAGGTTTTGTGTTACAGTTTAATTCTTACTGGGATGTAGGTAGGCCCTACATGACAATACAATTGTGGTGTAATATATTCAAAAAATTCAATTACAGTCAATAAGCTGACTGCCTTTTTTTCTACAAAACTAAATTTTGTATTAACTGATGAGACAGAACTCTAATGTAACCCCATTGCTGTATCTGCATAAAGTTGCTCCAGACCTAGAAGATGCTGAACTGCTAACAGAAATAAAAAATCTAAAGAACTTCTGCTCATCCAGACCTAGAAGATGCCGAACTATCCAAGATTAATATTTTCTTCCCTCTGTATTCTCCAAACCAGAGTGGGAGTCATCCAAATTTGGAAAGAGGCAAATTTGGAAAGAGGTAAAAGAGGCACTTTCTAGCAGAAGAAATTATAATTGCTCTGGAAAAATCTATTGCAGAATTGCTCTGGAAGAAGCTATTTCTGTAGACGTATTGGATTCATTTTATAATCTATTGGACCCATTTTACATTGCTTTCAATTAGAACAAGTTTAAATAATAATTAATGCTAACTAATAATCTACTGTATAGACTATCCTAAATAGCATAGTTATAAATTCTCAGACTGTATTGATTATGTGAAGTAAAGTACTAGAAACAAGTTGAGAGGATACAATTATCAACAAAGTAATGCAACCATCTGTGGTTAACAGCAATTTAAATTATTTTTGTTGTGCAAAAAGGAAGCCAGCTTTAAATCTGACCATTTTAGCACTATTCATTAACAAGACAGTATTTTGCTCTTCTGGCTTTGAAGAGCAATGCCATAAGAATTAATAGTTAATTCAGATTTTAAATTAATGAGCTTCCCTTCATTGATTTCCACCCAATTTTCTTGAGCAGCTTTGCCTTTAAATAGGCTTTCACACAATACATGATCATATAAGTCCCCAATGAGAAACCATGTTGTCTTGTTAGTCTTTGTCACCTCTTAATCATTCATGTTGCATCTTAACCAAGCAACATAAATTGTTGCCTGGAGAAATTATTTTGGAATTATAGAAAAATATGTGCCAACTGAACTTGTAGCTTACTCTGGTACATCGCTTGATTCACAAGAAAGTTACATGCCATACAACAGTCCCTTTTTTATTAAATTACTTCTTTCCAGATCAATGTGATGTTCATTAAACATCAAAAAGCATGTTAATATCATAGAATCTCCCTAGGGATGTAATATTTTCATCTGACACTATCAGTAACATTTTTTTAAAAAAAATAAAGATAGTGCTTGATGTCCTCATTGCTTTTATTTAACATCTACATAATGGGTAAAGGTCATTAAACAGAATGAAGCCAGCCATCATAACTAAAGTGATGTTATCCAATTGTAGTTTTCAAACTCCTGACTGACCAAATGATGCTATGAAGATCCAGTCACAGTTTTACAGCATGTGGCAGAATTGATCAGTCTAAACTCAACCCTATAATAACTATAGGTTCTGGAGAAGTTTTAATTTACCCAAATGGAAATGGTGCACAATTGTGGGGTTATTTAGACTTGCTCTCCTGCTAGAAGAGCAGATGACAGTTGTGGTCAGGAAATCCTCCACTCTGTCCTATGTGCCAGTTGTATCATTTGCTTAACCAGGAATGATTTCTTATTGTCACTCAGTTTACTCATTTATCCATATTTGTGAATTACTGCATTACAAGGGATTGTCCTTGAAGAGCACTAGGAAGTTACAGGTGTTCCAGAATCAGATACACTAATTATGAATGGGTTTATTGGTGTATTTCAAGATGCTGGTTATCATTATAAAGTCCTACATTGAAACAATATGAATAAGTATAGGATTATCTTTCTTTAATTGTTTCTGTTCCTCCTATAAGATCTAACAGGATTGGTCTTGTCTATTAATATCAATTACAGGATATCGGACATATGTCTTTTCTGTCACACACTGTCCTTTGAAACAGAGTTCCAGGATCTATATCACTACAGTATCCCTTAAGAAGGTCTTAAAGTTTTGGCTCTTTTCACCAACAGATGGCCAATGTGATATATACAGTGATATATAAATATACTATTTCAAGCTATAGTAATTAGTGTCTGTTCAACCTGACATCGACTTGTTATATTCCTTTATTATTGTTCTTATTTTTAATTCTCCCCAAGCAGTGGTGAGATTCAGCCAGTTCGCACCACTTCGGCAGAACCGGTAGCTAATTTTTTGTTGCCCAGGCCCAAAATGGACTTCCAGAAATGGCATCCACACTGGTTGTTCACATGTTTGAATCCCACCACTGCCCCAGAGATATAAATGAATGAGCAGCTTTGAAATTCAGATTATAAATACATATAAATAAATAAAATGGAATAATTAGAGGCAGATATGGAGAGTACTAAGTTTGAGGAGATGAGTTCAGAGTTAACCTTATTAACTAATGTTAATTTTATGCTTTTGTGATTTCCTAAGATTTGATCACATGATATTTGTATTAAATTATTTCATTTTACAATATAAATAGGAAGTTATTTTTTAAAAGATATCGTATTTCAGAGAATATATTAATTGCTTTTAATATGTTCCTGTGCTTAAATTGATATCAGAATCTTTCAGGAGAAAAAAGTAATAACCTTACACAAAAATATACTAAAATGTCCAAAAACTCCTGGCAAAAATATATTGTCTTTCCAGAAAATTCAGTAGCTAAGTAGTCTTTATCAGTTTAAATAACAGTAATAATGGACTAGTTAGGCTTTTTTATCTGATATATTATGATCTTATATCTTAAAGCATATTCTAGGAATAAAAAATAACAGATTGTTGAGAGTGTGGTTGCGCAGCAGTTCCCTCGACACCTGGAGGAAACAGTCTATCTGGACCCGCTCCAGTCGGGCTTCAGGCCGGGATACAGCACGGAAACGGCATTGGTCACGTTGGTAAATGATCTCTGGAGGGTCCGGGACAGGGGCCATTCCTCTGTCCTTGTTCTTTTGGACCTCTCAGCGGCTTTTGATACCGTGGACCACGGTATCATGCTGCGACGGTTGGGTGGGTTGGGAGTGGGGGGCACTGTTATGCGGTGGTTCTCCTCCTTCCTCACCGACCGTACGCAGTCTGTATTGGCAGGGGGACAGAGGTCGACCCCAAGGCCCCTA
>NW_015386459.1:596128-598636 GCF_001527695.2 Protobothrops mucrosquamatus
TGATCCCGGATCTCCCCTCCTTCCGCCGCGCCCTAAAGACATGGCTTTTCCAACAAGCGGGATTGGCCTAGGGAATTTTAGTGGGGTTTTTAAGGGTAATTTTAACGATTAGGCCTTTACAAATATTTTCTTTTAATTTGGTTTTAATATTGATATTTGTTGTAATGTTGTTTTATAAGGCTGTTAGCCGCCCTGAGTCTGGTGAGGAGAAGGGCGGGATACAAATTAAATAAATAAAATAAATAAATTATTATTATTATAAATTGGCATTATTTTTCATTAGTTAATGATCCAATTCAGCTGTGATCAAAGCACAAAAACTAAATAATTCTAGAGAGCAATGCAGTTAATTTACTTTGATATGATACTATTTGTCTAATGACTTGTTATTTGAATAGAGTTTTCAGTTAGTTATTAGATTATTTTATGCATTGGAGCAATAATCTTTAAGCAATCAACTTGTCACTTTTGGAAACAATACCCTATTTTTGTCCCTTTAGGAATTGTCTTTAAGATTTACATTGTTTGGATTAACAAGCAAAATTATGGACACACTTATTAAATATTAACACATGATGAAGAAGCACTTTTTCTTTTTATATGAGTTTAGAGAAGTTGAGTTTCTTTAATATTCTCTGGAAAATAATTCTTTTAAGAGAGCATATTGTTTTAGTTAGCTTCTATGAGTAAATTTTCTATAACGTTTAGCTACAAAATCTACTTTTGAGTTATACATTTGTTTTTAATCCTATATATTCATTGCTTTAGTTACTGTAGAAATTTACACATATTAATAGACATATTTGTTCAAACAATTATAAATATTGGTTCTTATAGAAATATATTTTGATGATTTTTATGAGAAGCTGGAAAACTTATAGTAGCACTTGAAGAATTTGGATGAGACCCAAGTACATGCTTTCCATGTCCAAAATCGACATACAAGGGAAGAGTTGGATGTTATGTGGCATGAGAACTACAGCACTGTCCAACACCAAAGTATCTCGGTGTGACACTCGATTTGTTGAGCAGTTTGTAGATTTATGCTGTTTGCCAGGATATATAGCAGTTAGTATGCTGTTGATTAGCCACCTTTTCTACCTTAAGAAAATTTCAGTAAGTGGATAATAAAAATTACTCCAGGTCAACTACAGGGCAGCAAGTAGCTTCCATTTGTAAATTAAAGATTGGTAAAATATTTTATTGAACTGGAAACAAAATTCAAAGGTTTAGTGGAAGTATAACACCACACTTTCATTCCAAGTAAATCAGTAATCTGATTAGAATGCTAGTTCAGAAAGTTAATATCATCTAGTGGATGTGTTATCCAATCACACCAGGATGCTTTATTAGATTATGACAGAAGACAAGGCTTGTGGATTAGTTTTTGAAATTTCATGTAACTTTATTAGAAGTGGTGACCAATTATTCACTACAAGCAAAACCACATTATAAACCTGATGCTTTTTTGTTAATATGGATCTCCTCACTCATCATGGTTGGGAATGTGGACTGTTTTAATAATCCAATACATGTATCAGACAAGAAAACAAGATTAAAACATTGCCTGAATTATTAATCAATAGGAACCATGCTAAACTAATAAAATAATTCATTCTTTCTTAAAGAAAATTATACTAAAAGTATGTATATGTTTACTTCATAAGCAGGTTAATTTAAAAAGGAATAATTTAAGCACCTGAATAATTGCCTACTCTGGAGTCCAGAATCCATTTTTATTACCCAATTCTTAGACTTAGACTTAAACTCCTGGAAACACCTATGGATAAATATGCCAGCTGAGATCTTCAGGGACCTATTTCCAGGTGTGCTTCATTGTGGAACTTCATTACTAAACACAGGCTTTTTAGATTATTTTATTTTTTTAATATCAAACTAGCATTTATCCTTTAACGTTTCCTCATAGTATATGGCTGTCATAATTGCTTCTGATTTTGTATTTGAATTACTCTCTTGCTTTTCATATAATTGTTTTTATATTAATTATTTTATCTGCAGTTTATATATTGCATACTTGATTACAATACCTGCAGTGTTATATCCATTTCAAAATTATTTCATATTAATGGTATTAGTAGTTATTTAATCGTAATTTGTTTTAATTTTTAAGATACAGTGAGCAGAACATAATACCTGAAATTGAATCTTAAAACTGGGTGAGAAATGTATTTGATTTGCATTTTAAGAACTCACCAACTTAGCATCATATAAAACTATTGGTAAATCAACATTTGATCCAAGAATGGTCAGACATTAATTTAAAGTTTCTCAGATAATAAGAAAGACAGCATTTAACAAATCTGCTCATACCTGTGGAGTTCCATCAGTACGCTGATGATACTCAGTTGTACATCTCCACCCCAGGTCACCCCAACAATGCCCTTGACGTGATGGCCCGTTGCCTGGAGGCCGTACGGGTCTGGATGGGGAGGAACAGACTCAGACTCAACCCTTCCAAGACCGAGTGGCTGTGGTTGCCGGCGCCTC